>NC_080851.1:27898871-28225746 GCF_030435755.1 Ochotona princeps
TGAGGGCTGGCGCCGCTCCCGAGAGGGCGTCACACGCAGGCTCGCCACGCCTCTGCGCGATTCGCGAAACTCGGTTACGCAACTGACGTCCAGCCCGCTCGCTGGCGGCGAGGGCGGGGAGGAGTACGTAATCGGCGTAGGGAGGCCGTAGAGCCTTCCCGCCATTGGCGCCTGTTAGGGCGTTTACGTAGCGGACCTGACGTAGAGGAAGACGCGCTGGTCGAGGGGGAAGGTTCTAGAAAAGCGGCGGCTCCAGCAGCAGCAGCGGCAGTAGCAGCGGCGCCGGGCTCCGGGGTGGAGGTGCTGCCGGTGGGGTGTGTGTGTGTTGAGCGCGCGCGTGTGTGTTGGTGTGTTTCTCGAGCAGCGGCGGCTCTCCGTACGGCGCCAGGACGAGTCCGGCTCGTGTTCGTCCGCGGAAATCTCTCTCGTCTCGCTCGGCTGCGGGCAATCGGGCTGAAGCGACTGAGTCCGCGATGGAGGTAACGGGTTTGAAATCAATGAGTTCTTGGCAAGGGCATGGCCAGGAGGTTTGGGGGCAGCCTTTTCCTGGAGGTCGGCCCGCCTGGGAGCGGCGCGAGAGACGGGGCGCTGCCGCGGTCACGGTGGGGGCGGGCAGGTGGTGCGGGAGGCCCCGCGCGCCCCAACGTCTCCTGCGCCTTCAGCCTCCCGGCGCCATTTCCCTGGGCCGCGGGTGTGTGTGTGTGTGTGTGTGGAGGGGGGAGGGCAGGCCAGCGGGGCGGACGCCGCCCTGCTCGGGGGTCTCCGTGGGCTCCGACGGCGGGGGAGCGGGGCGCCCACCTCGGGGAGCGCGCGCGGAGGGCGGCTGGGGGGCTGGTTCGGCAGGGGCCCCCCGCGATCGCGGCCGCGGGAGCCTCCCCTCCCCCTTCCCTCTCCCGGGAGCCGGATTTGGCGGCCGCCATTTTCGTGGCTCTCCTTCCTCGCTGCGCTTGTTTGCTCCTTGGAATGCTCCCCCTCGGTCGCCTCGGCGCGGTTCCCTTAGCGCGGCCGGGGCTCCCCCGCCTGGCGTCGACCCCGGGCGCCCTGCGCGGCCCGGGTGTTTGCTGCTGGGAGCTTGGCCCGTGCAGGCCCTGTGCACTTGGTCACAGGCTCCCTGCCTTCCCCTTTGCTGAAATGGCGCCATGGCGCCCAGAAGCCGCGCAGCCTCGGGGAGCGGGGGTGTCTCGGCAGGGCGGGCGGGCAGCGATCCGGGGAGGGCCTGGCCGTGTTTGTCGCCAGCCCGCTCCCAAGGAAACTCCGGTGCTGTCCATCCCGTAGGTCTGGAGGGACGGCTTTGTCGGGGTCCACAGGCCTGAAGGAGGCGGTTAGTTGCATTGCAGAGAAATGGATAAGAATAATCGGAGCCGTGTCCGAGCGTGGTGGCGGAGGGGCAGTGGGGCGTGTAAGGCAGGCTTGTTAGGCCGGAATCGGCCCTATCTCCCTAGTAAATGCTTCTCCCTGGGAAGTGACCCCTCTTCCAGGGGAGGCGCCGGTTCCTCACTTGATGTGAGGGGTGTGGGCAGAAGTTAGAGGAGTGAGGTGGGAAGGACTTGATTTGTCGCTGTGCTTTGGTCCTCCGCGTGGCGGGCCTGGGCCGAGGCGTGTTTGAACTTTGTCGCTTGCTTTTCGCATTTCTGCTTGCCATGCTGGTTGATGATTACGTTGCTAAGCGTGAGGTCTTGAGCGGAGGGGTTCTGCCGTTGGTTTTTTTTGTTTTTTTAATTTGGCCCTAAGCACGTTTGTGCAATAACTTTATTTATAATCGGTAGTGGACATAAGGTAAGTTTGGGGGAAAAACCAGGTAAGTAATGAATTTTTACTTTTTGATGGTGATTGGTAAGAATTATTGTAGGTAAACATGTACAAAAACCTTTTTGCTGGGAAACTTTTAATAAAATTAGCTGGCAAAGGTAAATCTCTTGCCAGGTAGACTTAATCTGAATGTCTTGTAGGTGTAGTTTGATACATTAGTTGCCTGAAAAAAAATGGGTTTAATCTACTTTTTGACAACTGCTCAAAATAAAGCACCTTTTAGAACAGCATATTTGCTGGTTGTTGATTGGACTCAGCTCAGATTTTTTTCTTGTGAAATTTGTGATGTTTCTTTTTTCCTTAATTAGACTGACCAAGTTCAATACCCTTGAGTTTCTCCATCTTTAGTGGATTAAAGAAATAGTCGTGTTAGAGTATAACTTTTTCAAGTATGAAACTTGCAGATGAATGCATTGTACTGTATGGATGGTGGTTAGTTGTCATGGCTGCCTAGATACCAAGTAACATGTCACCAGCAAAATTTTTAACTTTGGTGCTGCAGGACATAAGAATTTGCTTGGGCTAACAGCAGCAGGTACTTTTAAGACTTAATTTTTATGCATATTTTGGGTGTATGCTTTCTTTTTCTTCAGGCTGTGAGTTGCAATGTCTGGAAACTCGAATCATGTTTTTTTTTGTTTGTTTTTTTTTTTTTTTTTTTTTTTTTTTTTTTGGTTGAAATGCTTAGAATCAGCGTGGGGGGGTTGAGAGATCTTGCATCTAAATGGTAAATACTGGGTCATAAGAACCAGTTTTGTATTTTAAAGATGTAAACAGTAAGTTAAGTAATGACTAAGTCTTATGATTTGATGTTGAGTGTGTTTACATTGAGCATTAATGACTGAAACGTTAGCTGAACAGCTGTGAGGCAGCTGTGGTTTTTTGTTTCTGTTTTTTGGTATAACACAACTGATGCAGTTTGACAAATGGTTTAAATTTGATGTAAGTTTTTTTTCTCGCCCCCCAGAAAACTTTAGAAACTGTTCCTTTGGAGAGGAAAAAGGTACTCTGCCAGCAGGTCACCTCATATTTAAGAATTTAATTTCCTGCATACAAAGACAGAAATGTAAATAAAAATTGAAATGCTGTTTTCCCTTACAGAGAGAAAAGGAACAGTTCCGTAAACTCTTTATTGGGGGCTTAAGCTTTGAAACTACTGAAGAAAGTTTGAGGAACTACTACGAGCAATGGGGGAAACTTACCGATTGCGTGGTACGTGCACTGGGGGCTGACTTTGGGTGGTAGGCTCTTCCAAGTGCAGAGTGGTATTGTGAAGCTTGTAAAGTGCATTGTGCTGTTTAATAACACAAATGATGAGATTAAGTGGGAATAAATGTTTCCCCCTTTGGTTTTCAAGGTCATGAGGGATCCTGCAAGCAAAAGATCCCGGGGATTTGGCTTTGTAACTTTCTCATCTATGGCCGAGGTTGATGCTGCCATGGCTGCAAGGCCTCATTCCATCGATGGGAGAGTGGTCGAGCCGAAGCGTGCTGTAGCCAGAGAAGTAAGCAAATCCTGATTGTTCTGCGCAGTGATCAGTGTGAGCAGAAGACTGTCCTCTGAAGCTTAGACAAGGATTTCTTATCAAAGGGTTGCCGTTTAGTGCAAGAATTGTTTGTGTTGAGGGTTTTTGTTAGGAACCAGAATTCCCAGGTGGGTGGCAAGGAACCAGCTGGTTGAACCATCACTGAAAGCCCACTGTAGGAAGCTAGAATTGGAGCCCTTAGCCTTCTGTTGGGCCCTGAGAGTATTACCGTGCTAAGATGGAGTTGATCTTTGAATAGATCAAGGCCTAGCTTTACTTGGTACTTTGTCTTGGGATGAAAATAAGCCAGGTGTAGTCTGAAGACTGCCTGCAGTTGGGTAATGCGCTTTCTTTGTCATAGAGAGATTTCCTCTCCCATTGCAGGAATCTGGAAAACCTGGGGCTCATGTCACAGTGAAGAAGCTGTTTGTTGGTGGAATTAAGGAAGACACTGAGGAACATCACCTTAGAGATTACTTTGAAGAATATGGGAAAATTGATACTATTGAAATCATCACTGATAGGCAGTCTGGAAAGAAAAGGGGCTTTGGCTTTGTTACCTTTGACGACCACGACCCCGTGGACAAGATTGTGTGTGAGTGTCTAAGTACTAGGAGTGTGGTTCTGGCTTATACATTTGGGATATGCAAGCATCTAACCAGGCATTTTGTTTAGAGGTAAATTTCTGAGTTAACATTAAAGGGTGTTGATTTAATATATTGGACTTTTAATTACAGTGCAAAAATATCACACCATCAATGGTCATAATGCGGAAGTAAGAAAGGCTTTGTCTAGACAAGAAATGCAAGAAGTCCAAAGTTCTAGGAGTGGAAGAGGAGGTAATTATAACTAGTTTTTCTCATTCCTTTTTATTTAAGAAATACTTTTTTAATAACCAGGTCATGTATTGTAGGTAACTTTGGTTTTGGAGATTCACGTGGTGGTGGTGGGAATTTTGGACCAGGACCAGGAAGTAATTTTAGAGGGTCTGGTAAGTGTTGGACAAGTGAAATACCCCTGTAATAGTACTATGAATGGATTTTGCTCAGAAGGACAGCATAGAACCTGAAGTGTTGTTCCTGAGGCTTGTTTTTTGGTTTTTAATTGATGATAGCCAGTGAGTTGCTCTTATTTGGTGAGCAAGCAGTATTAGTGATTAACAATCTGGAAACTGTGATCTTGTTAACCATACCTCCTTAGAAAGAACAAAGTGTCATTGGAGTAGCTTGAAAATGCTACGTTGAAGCTTGTTGATTCCAGGCCCAAAATTTAACCAATTATCTCAATAAGTTATATTCCTAGTGGTTCAAATTCTGAAGCTCTAGTGAATACCGGGGAGATGAGTGATAAAATTCTATAAGAGGTATGTAACACGCATAATCTCTGTCCCCTGACAGATGGATATGGGAGTGGACGTGGATTTGGAGATGGCTATAACGGGTATGGAGGAGGACCTGGAGGTTAGTTTATTCTGCATTTTCTAAATGCCAAGTTCTAATGATGATGTAGGTGTTCTGCAGTTCAAGTGTGTATATTGCAGGTGTTTTTTAGTAGTCTACCAATAATAATAGGTCTTGGGACCTAGATGTGATTTAGTGTGCTTTTCTAAATTAGACCATTGAATGTGACTGTTGAACATAAGGGGGCACTTCAAAAAAGTTCACTGAAAATGAAATTATAGCTAGTATATAGATCTTTCTTCCAGTATCCCAAGACTAGTCTAGCCCTGCTATTTGTGCCCAAAATGTACAACCAGTATCTTAACCCTGACTTTCAGGGGGAGGCCCTTACTGTCTTTAGTTTTCACACACACACACCCCCACTCACACACCCTTGGTAAGCGCCACATCACCCACATGTTTCCTGAATAGTAGTTTTCCCCTTTGAGACTATTCTGGGAGTGATGTCTTAGGACAGTTTTTTACTTCTAAGTGTGTGTATAGAAAAGCTGGAAATGGTTATGATAAGACCAATCAAATGACTAAGTAATGACCTAAAGGCTTATTTTATACTAGGTGGCAATTTTGGAGGTAGCCCTGGTTATGGAGGAGGAAGAGGAGGCTATGGTGGCGGAGGACCTGGATATGGCAGCCAGGGTGGGGGCTACGGAGGTGGTTATGACAACTACGGAGGAGGTAATGGACTTCCCTTCAGCCTTTATGTGGGAATTTGGATTGTAACATCATTTCAATGTTGTCAATTTTGAAAATGTAGTTCGATTGGTGTTTCGCTTTGTTTTGATGTTTCTGTAAGGGCTTTGTCCTAAACATTGAGCATGTGTCAGTGGTTTCATGTTGTTTTCTGCAGTCCAACTATGTGATTATTCCAATATTTTAACAGGGAATTATGGAAGTGGAAATTACAATGATTTTGGAAATTATAATCAGCAACCTTCTAACTACGGCCCAATGAAGAGTGGAAACTTTGGTGGTAGCAGGAACATGGGGGGACCATATGGTGGAGGTAATTTACAACTAAAAATTGAGGCTGTTTAGATTTCTGTTATATAACTCAGTTATATTGGATTATATTTGAGTAATGTTCCCACATACAAATTAAAACATTAGCTTAGGGATTCTAGCAATGGGGACAGAATGTTAAGTACATTGTTGCCAAGCAATATATAGGTTTGCATATGAGTGAGAATCATAGCATTATGCTAGCTAATCTAGGGAAGTCAAACTAAGTTTGCATTCTCTTGCTATTTGCCATTCTAGGAAACTATGGTCCAGGAGGCAGTGGAGGAAGTGGGGGTTATGGTGGGAGGAGCCGATATTGAGCTGCGTCTGTTTATCATGGGTAAGTAGCTTTTTGAGTTTTACAGTTGTTATTGTCTTGGGAGACCTAGCTGCAGGAGTAAAAGCTTTGTAGGATCATGTTATCTTTCCTTAAAATCTGGTTAGATGGATAATTTCATAACCTATTTTTTTTTTACTCTTTACTTCTGTTGAAACAGGCTTCACTGTATAAATAGGAGAGGATGAGAGCCCAGAGGTAACAGAACAGCTTCAGGTTATCGAAATAACAAATGTTAAGGAAACTCTAATCTCAGTCATGCATAAATATGCAGTGATATGACAGAAGACACCAGAGCAGATGCAGAGAGCCATTTTGTGAATGGATTGGATTATTTAATAACATTACCTTATTGTGGAGGAAGGATTGTAAAAAAAATGCCTTTGAGACAGTTTCTTAGCTTTTTAATTGTTGTTTCTTTCTAGTGGTCTTTGTAAGAGTGTAGAAGCATTCCTTCTTTGATAATGTTAAATTTGTAAGTTTCAGGTGATATGTGAAACCTTTTTTATTAAGATTTTTCTCAAAGTTTTGAAAAGCTATTAGCCAGGATCATGGTGTAATAAGAAGTAACGTTTTTCCTTTAAAAAATTTAAGTGCGTGTGTAGAGTTAAGAAGCTGTTGTACATTTATGATTTAATAAAATAAATTCTAAAGGAAATTGTGTAATTATAGACTTTTTATTTTAAATAAGTTAAGGAGGGGGTAGTGTAATTAAGGTCCATTGCAAAGTTGTTGTTATGTTTGTGTAAGGAAAATGCTGGCCAGATGTAAGTGTGTTGTCTGCAATTCATCAGGATTAAATTAGATAACTTAAGGGATGTCTCTGCAAGGAGAAACACCTTTTTAGATCTTTTAGATGCTGCTTCTTCAATGCAAGGAAAGGAAATAACCCAGCGAGGTACTCTTCAGGGACACAGGTCTAGTACAAGAGAACTCTTGACGCCTACTAAGTTCAGCCAGTCTTAAAAAACTGTGCTGTTTCTACCAAGCTTAACAACAGTAGTTTCTAAGGATGCCAACGAGAGCTGAGGGTGTAGAGCAAGATAGTTCTAAGCTTCAGTTAACCTTCTGTAGGTAAGACCTTATTGACTTTTCCTTTCTTAATTTTCTTCCCTAAAAGATAAACTAATACTCTTCAATGGTCTTTCAGTATAGTGGTTCTTATGTAGTTCAACATAGCTGTAAATTGAGTTTAACAATTTATAAACTCAACTTGAGAGTAATTTTTTATGAACCCTGTTTTCCAATCTGTCATTTACTTAAATTATTTTGGTTGTTTTCCCTTTTTTTCCTTCTTTCCCATCCCCTCTCCCTCCATGAAGATTCAGGTGCTTAACATATCATTTTTTTCCCTGCTGGAATTTTAGCATTGCTATGAACCATGGACAAGTATATTCTGCTGCCACAAAGACTCTAAAGTGCTTCATTTCAACAGCTGAGGCAAGCCAAGTGATCATTAATAAAGCTTTTCTTGGTTCCTTCAGTGGTGTTGGTAGTAAAATGGTAGGTAAAAGTTAGGCTGCAAGTTCAATAAAATCATGAGATTTCCCTTCATTACACCCTTCTGTATTCACATTTCTTGGATCAAGCATTATAAAAGAATTAGGGTTTTTTTTTTTTATTAAAATAAAGGCATTTTTCTTCCTGTAACTTTATGGTTCTAGCTTTATTACATGCATGTCAGGATGAGGCTCAAAGAGAAGGTAGGGTGAATGGTTGCGCTTGTTTCCAGATGATAGTGTTATACATATGCACAAATGTCTGCGTAGTGTTAAATCTTTCCAGCACGAGGTTAGTTGGGTTCAAATGTAACTCCCCCAGTGTCCTGCCCTAAGGAATGATGGTTGCCTGCTAAAATTCATGTCTTATACTGCTCATCAGAGCTTGCTTCCTGGCTTTATTGCCTTTTCAGGGATATAAAATTCAGAGCCTATTCCGTATGCACCAGTGAGGCTTCTTTGATCCTAAGACCACTGAAGTTATTTAGGTTCTTTGGACAAACATGATAAACTTCTTCAGATACTTTTTTTTTCCTTTGGCAGGAAGGTGTCTTGCTGCAGGTAACTAATGAAGAAGTGGTCAACCACAGAATCTTCAAGAACTAAGAAATTCTGTGCCATCTGAAAGTAGTTCTTGTTGGTGCCTTCATTTAAGAAGCACTCTTTAAGATGAAAGGGAAATGTTTTCTGATAAGACAGAAACTTCATCTAGTACAGGTTCTTTATTTTAAAATACAAATGAATGGTGTTTGTAAAACATTCTCAAATTAGCCAGAGATAAATGTATCATGTTTTAAATTAGGTTTTGTGAGTAGAGAGATGAAAGTTCTATTTTAAATACAAAGTTTATAAAATAAATACTTTTGTACCCAAAAACCTGGTGTAATGTTTACACATAAAATGTGTGAATCTTGTTTTATAAACGTTTAGTTGTCTAAAAAATCACCATCCCCTGAATCTTTAAAGCACTTAAAACTATGCATATTTCCATATTTTTTTCTTCAATATTAGTAGACATTTCAGAAAAGCATTGTGGGCATTATTGGCTGTCCCTAATAAAATGCTGTTTATGCACTGTATATATTCAGCGTGTGAATACGGCTACAGTTTTCTGGCTCTAAAAGTTAATGGTGGTATATTGGAACCCAAGGCTTCAAAGTGCTCCATATTAACTGATACATGAGATCACACTAGATGGTGAAATGTCTACTTCTGTTCTGCTTTGCTTACCAAATGTCTGTGGTTCAGGTAAAGTTACTGGGACACATTTACCCAACAATGGCATGTTTTTGCTATGCATTCGATTTTTGAATCAGTTATACCACAGGTAAGTGTCAGTTCTGATGGTTAGCATTATATGTGGTCTGCTTTTCCATAGAATATAAACTTGTTGGAATAGTTAATACTTGGCTGGAAATGCACTAGAAAATTGATTTTGGAAGTTTTGAAGAAGTTGGACTCTACCAAGAGGATGGACTTTGAAACAATTGGTGTAATACATAACCTTCAAATAGTAAGGTGCAAGGTCAAGAGAAAGCAGGTACATAGGAGATAATAAGGTGATGCATGGTAGATGAGAATAAACCAGTTTATGAAGATGAGGATTCAGTAAAACCAGGTACTCCTGAATATTTGATGACCTAGCTCCTTTTTCTGTATGTGTGTTATATGAACTATTTTGAGGTTTAAGAATTGAGATAGTCTTGGTACTCAGACTGTTCAGTTTTTACCTCAGTAAAGCCCATACTACTACAGAGTAAAGTTGCATTGATAGATACATGGCGATCTGATTTTTGGCTTGTAAACGTCAGTGCAGTTGAATATTAACAGTGCAGATCGTGCCATTGTACATGCTGTTGGTCAAGCAATGGGGTGCTCGGGCTGTGTGTAAAGAGCTTGGTCCGCAGGAACCGTATGAACCTGACTCACAGCAGTGCTTATACATGCTGCAGTTAAATGATTTGCATGGTGTGTGTAAGATTTCAGTAATTTAGCATGCATCCATACAAATGAGTTTTTCCTTAAAAATGTCATAGAAGCTCAAATGGGAAGTTCTGAAGAAGTAACATCTTTGTTTTTAACTCTTAGCTTATTCTGACTTGCCGCGAATCAGCGTAGTGAGAGTTAACTAGCTTCAGTTTGTTTGCACCCCTTAAATGGTGTTTGGGTGTTGACAGGTTCAGAATGGGTAGCAGGAGGATTGAACTGCAGAAATGGCTCTTGTGCTTGGCAACTTGTTGCTCCTGGGTCATTTATAAATGTGCACAGTTCCACTTTTTTGAGTCTTGGAAACATGACCAAGACTTGAGGTTCAGGTGCTTTGCTGGGCAATGTTATCTAGAGCCACTTCCCAGGTTCAACTTGAAAATTCTAGAAATTGATTCAGGTGGAAATACTAACATTGCAAAGTGTGGTTTGACCTACTACATCCTATATGGTAAGGCGGTGTGATCGAAATAACATCTAACAACATTGGTAGCTTGTAGTCAGGTATGGCTTAGCCCATCTTACATCTCAGTTGTCTGATTTGATGAGACCCACCCTAAAGGCTAGCCTAGGCTGTTGGCTCTTGCCAGGGGGCTTGGTAACCACTAGGTGGGTATTAGTTACTTGAGTCAATGGAGTTGAATGTTCCAAAGCTCTCTTCTATAGCATTCTGGATGGACTGGATGGAGTTGATGTACATAAAAATGTTAAGGACTTACATAGTCCTGAATATGGACAAAGCATGGGAGGAGGGAGCAAGTTAGGTGTGTTAAAAAGAAATTTTGGTTAAAATGGGTTTATTTTCACAGAAAAAGTCATAAGAAGTTAAAACTGCATTTTACCATAAAACTTTGAATGATGTGCGTGCCCGTCATTTCTTAAAAAGCTCCTAAGAGTGAATGTCCAGTTTTTGTGTTAATCCTGTTCAATGCAGGCAGTGGGAAGGTGTCTTGTGGAAGTTGTAGCTTCCCCTGAAGCTTTCAAATAAACATAGGCTGAGTGTCACGCAGCAAGTCACAAGCAGGGACCAAGCTTGAGATCACTTTCAGTGAGTTTTAACTGTGCGCCTTTGCTTTATTCAGTACGTCTTGAAGCTTTTTCACTTTTTTCTTTTCCCCTCTTGGGAGTCCTTTTTGTGGCCTGAGGCTGCCAGTTCTCTGGGTACAATCAAAACGCTTCCATCACGGTTGCACTGAAGAACATACTGGTTTGGATTAACTGGCCTACCCTGATCATCTCTCAACCTGTTGAAAATGTCACGATAAACGTCACACAGTTTCTGCTTCATCACATTAATAGCTTTGTTAAATTGGGCTTGCTCACTCTTAAGAATTTCCTTCTTGGTTTGTAAGTTATATACATCATCCTCTAAGTTGCAAATTATGTCTAATTTGCGCTTCCGACAGTTCTGAGCAGCAGCTCTATTTTTCCCTCTTCGTCTGATGTCACGGATGAATGAGACTTGTAGATCGGTCAGATAGGACCTACGTAACATGCTGTTGAAGGAATCGATGGGCATGTGGACAATGTCATCTACAGGAAAGGGGAGACGCAGAGCTTTGGCACAGCGCTCATCACGGCTCAAGTCGGTGCCTCTGTCATCAGGGCACCTACTTGTTCTCCGTGATGTCCCTACAGTGGATTCTGGCGCAAATGGCTGTAAGTGGTAAGTATGGTTGTGAAATACACTTTGAAATGCAAGATCCTGGTGGAAACTACGATTTGCTGTGTGGCAAAATTGACTAAGTTCTAGGGAATAGCCTCCCACAGCCCCTTCTAACTGGTGATGGGAAAGTGAGTCCAGGTCGCCATTACTACCTGTAGCACCTTCATGAATGAAGTGGGAAGAACTTGACTTTGGGACAGAGGTACCATAGTGGTTTGCATTTAAGGAGAGGCCAGAATCAGAAGCTGGTTCTTCAAAAAGCTGAGAAATTTCTCCTGGGTCAAAGTCTTCCTCGGTGGCCAGTGACAGTAAGCTTATCTCCTCAAACATGTTTGTATCAAGGTCACAGAGTGGGTCTGGACTTGTGAGAACCGGTATATGATTGTCAGGCCTCAAGAGATCCGCTCCAGGGAACGTTGGTTCAGGATGGGTGGCAAGAGGATTAAACTGCACAAATGGTTCTTGTACCTGGAAAGTTGTTGCTGTGGGGTCACTTCTGAACGTGCTGTTGGGACGCAGCACCATGGCCTCCTGAAGATTCACATCATGACTTAGAGCCTGGCTGAAATCAACCTGCTGAGGTGCTGAGCAGTCTATGCCATCAGTGACATTGCTCGGAAAGGGCAAAATCTCCCCAAATAAGAGGCCCTGACCCTGAAAAAGAAGGGGAAAAGATGTCCTGAATACGTGTGACCCCTTTGGAAAGGCAATTCCCAAACCTAGCGCACTGCATTTGCTATTTTATACTAACAGGGTAATTCTCCCATTGAAACAGAGGTGATGCAACTTTGAATAGCTCAAAAATTGGGGCACTTGAATGCCAACAGGAAACAAATGCTGTCAGTACCAGCTTACATTTTGTTCACATGGGTCAGCGCGGCTGTGTTGCTGTAAGGATAAAAGATAAAAGCCAAGCTCCAGTTACCTCCAGTGAAAACTCAGGCTGTGAGGGAAGCAACTGAACGAAATCCTCCAGAGAGAAAGGTGTTTCTGTTCCGTGTAGCTGTATCTAGGGAAACAAACAGTGCACATCACTGCTCAGCTAAAACACCTGCCTCCTAATTTTGTGCATGTCTCGCTGTGGCCGGCCCATCAAACATCTCAGAACTGATAGGAAGAAAAAAATCCTGAGGGAAATCGCTTAAGCCTGAGAGTGGGTGAGGAATTCTTATGTGATCAAGGGTCTGAGGAACCAACAGCCTGCTCTCTGGAGCCCTGTGTGGCTCCACTTGGCCCCAGCCTGAGCCAGAATTGCCTGCAGGTGCCTGGCTAAGCAGGCCTGTTATAAAGTCTATCTCACCATCCTTGGTGTTGACAGAACCAGCAAGATCTGCTAATAGAGTTCACAGATAGCAAAGGCCTCAGGATTGATGGTGTGTGCTGATACCACCGAGTGGGCATCACACAGATGGCAAGGTTGTCAGGAGCTCCAGCTTGCCGCGTTCCTGCCTCCCAGCCAGGCTTGCCTACTGCTGTGCTGTCATCTGCAGTGCCCTCTCCCAGGCTGAGGCCCTTGACTGCCCACAGCTTTAGCCTCCTCTCTTAGCATGCCATTCTATAAAAAATTGTGTTACATATTTTTAAAGCCAAGTTAGACTGTAAGGCTGAAGTTTCATCAGATGTTTAATTCTGAGACATTTAACTGTCCTAAGTACTCTGATTCGTAATCCACATAGCTTAAGTAAGTATGCCATCTAAGCATCAGCATGCCATACAGAATGCTGGTTCCAGTCCCAGGGTCTCCACTTCCAGACCAGCTCCCTGCTAATGTCCTGGGAAAGCAGAAGATGGCCCAAGTGCCTGGGCCCCTGCACTCACGTGGGAGACCCAGATGAAGTACCTGGCTCCTAGCTTTAGCCTGTCCCAGGACAGGCCATCTAGGGAGTAAAATAGTAGATACAGTATCTATCTCTTTCCTTGCAACTTTTTTAAAGGCTTACTTATTTGAAAGTCAGAATATCTTCTGCCAGTTGGTACACTCCCCAGATGGCTGCAACAACCTGGGCTGGGCCATGTTGAAACCCAGCAGATTCTTCCAGGTCTCCCCCGTGAGTAGCTGGGGTCCAAGCACTTGGGTCATCTTCCAGGGCTTTTCCTGCTTTTAGCAGGAAGCTGGACTGGAAGTGGAGCAGCTGGAATTCTAAGCAGAGCCTGTAAGGAATGCCAGCATAGCGGGTGGCAGCTTAACGTGCTATATTTTTGTGATTCTTTAAAAAGTGTGGAGACTGCCAGGAGGTTATGCAAGATAAGGGCACAAAGCAACACTGGTGGCCTTGGGATAATCATTTATTTGAGAGTGTAGGGAAGAAAGCCAAGTGATACTGTGTTAACGAAGCCAACAGGAGCTGACAAGCTGGAACGCGGGAGGGGGAGAGGGAGGAGCAGAGCTGTGGGTCAAACAGTACTCCAAGATGCTGCGATGTTTCTAAGGGAATTATCTGGGGAGGAGCTAGCTGCAAAGCCAGGTCCTACCCAGGCCCACAGTCCACACTGCCAAGGGCTGACTGAATTTCTTCTATTAATTTTATGGTACAGTTCTATAGGCTCTAGGATTTCTCTTACTCCCCAAATCCCCTTCTCCCAACTGATTTCCCCCATATTATTTATTACATTAGTATAGTCCTTCATAAGCAGCATAAGTCCATCATTCTGCTATTTAAGTGTAGGTAGATTGATTTTATAAGGAGGAAAATAAACTTAATTCCATACCCCTGTGAACTTTGTCAAGTGCCCGTATGTGTTCTTTTGGGTCATGGTAGAAGAGTAGGGTCGGTGCTGTGGTATTGCAAGTTAAGCCTCTGCCTGTGGCACCAGCATCCCACATAGGCACCAGCTTAAGCATGGCAGCTCTGCTTCTGATACAGATCCCCACTAATGGCCTATTAAAGCTTGAGCCGCTGGGACCTATGTGGGAGACATGGAAGAAGTGCCTTGCTTCAGACCAGTCCAACTCCGGCCATTGTGGCCATCTGGGGAGTGAACTAAATCTGTCGTCTCTGTAACTCTGCCTTTCAAATAAAAATAAATCTAAGAGTAGAAGAGTGAAGACACCCTTCAGAAAATAAAACAGGATCTCATATTACCAAGCCCTCAAATATATTATTCTGAATACATGGTGATTCATTTGTTCCTATTTTTGGAGATTATTTCTCAAAAGTAAAATAGCCTGGCGCAGTAGCCTAGCAGCTCAAGTCCTCACCTTGCATGCACCGGGATCTCACATGGGTGCTGGTTCGTGTCCTAGTATCCCTGTTTCCCCATCCAGCTCCCTGCTTGTTACCTGGGAAAGCAGTCGAGGGCAGCCAAAGCCTTGGGTCCCTGTACCTGAGTGGGAGACCCGGAAGAAGCTCCAGGCTTCTGGCTTCAGATTGGCTCAGCTCCAGCCATTGCGGCCACTTGGGGAGTGGACCAGCGGAGGGGAAATTTTCCTGTCTATTCTGTGTATCTGACTTCCCAATAAAAATAAATAAATCTTAAAAAAAAAAAAAAGTAAAATAGAGATTGGTGGAGTGGGTTAAGTTGAGCAGCACACCAGCTGCCCCTGTTGGGATCCAGTTCTCTGCTGATGCACTGGGGAAGGCAGTGAGAGGATGACCCGAGCGCTTGGGCCCCTGCCGATTTCAAAGGAGACCCAAAGGGAGCCCCAGGCTCCTGGCTACAACCTGGCCCTTAGGCTTATGTGACCATTTGGGGAAGTGAGCTAGCTGATGGAACATGCCCTCTCTGTGGCCTCTACCCTTTAACTAAGCAAACAACTCTTAAAGAAAGAAATGGACATTGCTTTAAAAAAAAAATCAAGCAAGTTTAAGCCCCCTGCTCTTGAGTGAGGGCAGGCTTGGTGTGAACTAACGTGTGTGGTAGAAGTGAGGGACCCCACCTTCCCCCATGCTTCCTCCTGCCTTCTTATTCCAGTTGTGCTGTCCCAGGAGAAGGGCTTCCAAGCAGGTCTATGGGCACAGTCCCTGCCAACAGACAGGTGGTGGTTTTGAGGGCCTGGGCAAGAAATCCCACAGATCAGCCACTCCAGAATTTGCTGCTCCCAGATAACCTTGGGGTAGGAAAAGTTTTCAAGAATTAATTCATTAAGGGGCTCGGCAGCGTGGCCTAGTGGCTAAGGTCCTTGCCTTGATCCCATATGGCCGCTGGTTCTTATCCCGGCAGCTCCACTTCATCTCTTTCCTCCTCTCAGTATATCTGACTTTGTAATAAAAATTAAATAAATCTTAAAAAAAAAAAAAGAATTAATCCATTAAGACCGGGAGAACTTGTGACAAGCAATGGCTAACTCTCCAAGTGCTACCAAGTGCTCTTGGCATTTCTGCTCTTGAATGTTAATCTTGTATTGACTGTCTTGCATGACCACTCCTGAGTAGGTTCTGGTTTTCCATGTTTTTGCTTTAGATTTTGGTGTCACTGTCACACTGGCTTTGGACTCCTGAATCTTGCAAAGTTGAAAGAATTCCTCTTGAATTCTGTTGCACAGGGAATGTTGTTTTTCTATTCTGACCACCTTTTCATCCCTTTCTCGCAATACGCAAACATCTCCCAAAAAAAGTTACTGCACTTGACATTATCGTCCTCAATTGCATTTGGGTGTCTGCATTGCCTCAACCCACCTGCCCCACATTCCGGTCTTCTCTCGATTGATTGCTATTTGAGAGGGAGACAACAGGAAGGGAGGGAGAGAGAGAGTGAGAGAGAAAGAGAACTTGCTTTCCATCAATGGGTTCACTCTGCAAATAACCAGAGCTGGGTCTGGCAGGAGCTGAGAGCTGGAAACGGTCTGGGACTCCACCTGCATGGCTGACAGAGACCTGGCCATCTGAGCCATCGTCTGCTGCCTCTCAAAACCTGTGTCACTGGGAAGCCAGAAGTGGATCCAGGACTTGACCATGACTTGACTCCAACATGGAATGTGGGTGTCCCAACCTGAGTCTTTATATAGATGGAGAGATTTGCTGAAAGGCAGAGTTATAGAGAGGGAGAGATCTTTCATCCATTGGTTCACTCCCCAAATAGTCACAATAGCTAGGTCTGGGCCAGGAGCCAGGAATTCCATCCAGGTGTCCCATGTGAGAGGCAGGGGCCCAGACACTTGTGCCATCTTCTGCTGCCTTCTCAGTTGTATCAGCAGGGAGCTGGATTGGAAGTGGAACAGCAGGGACTTGAACTAGTGACCCATATGGAAATGACGGCACTGAAGGTGCATGATGCCACAAAGGCAGCCCCATTCCACCCACCCTTGCCCAATCCCAGAGTTAACTGCTAGGCCAAATGCCCAACCTCTTTCCTTTCTAGAACTGGCTATAGATTTGACTGTGAAACCAGTTTACTTTTGACAGTGTTACGAACAGTGAGGTCAGACAGAAGCAGGCATTTGTAGCCTAGCCTCAAAGATGCCCACATCTCACATGGGAGTACTCAACTCAGGCTTCCTGCTAGTACACACCCTAAGACACAGCAGGTGATTGCCGGAATCCCTGAGCCCTGCCACCTATGTGAAACATGTGGATTGAGTTTCCAGCTCCTGGCTTTGGCTCCGGCCCTGGCCCCGGCCCACTCCAATCATTGCAGGCGTTTAGGGGAGTGAACTAGCAGTTGGGAACACACTGTTGCATTCTCTCAAATCAAGCATCAACCAGGCCTGTCCTATCCACATGGCCATCATTATGTCTGAAGCCACAGAGACAAGATGAGTCCCATGCTATCCAGGATCTTAACAGCAGACTGATGCAGGGTGACTAAATTCCAGACGTAGAATAGAAAAATATGTTAGCCTGTACAGCCGGTGGTATTTCATCATCCTATTAACTAAGCCTTCGCATATTCACTCTCCTCTGATTTACTGATAGGTGACCCATATCGTAAGCAGCAAAGCTTAGGCAGAATGTCCCCAGGGAGCAGCGTGATGTGGCAAGAAGCCAGGGAGTCAGCCTCCAGTAGCCAAGCGCCACCCCACCCAAGGTTATGCCTGTCCCAGTCAGATAGAGGGACCTGGCCTTCCAAGCTCAGGGCCGGGGCACCTGGTCATGTTCGTCTCTCCCAGCTCTCCTCATCCTCGCTCCCAGCTCTCCTGGACGCATCTGTACACTGCCTTCAGCCTTGGCCTGTTTGCTAGAGCACCTGAGACGGTCAGCCCCATTCACAGGGCACGGGCGGAGCTGGGCAGGGATGAAGGACTCCTAATTATAATACTTTACAGAGCAGAAAGGCTCCCCAAAGGCCCATTATTTTCCTTCACATTTTAAAGACTCATTTCTTTATTAGCAAGAGAGAAATTTTTCCATCTGCTGGTTCGCTCCTCAACTGGCTGCTAGGACTGGGCCAGGGTGAAGCCAGGAGTTTCTTTCAGGTCTCCCACATGGGTACATGGGGCCCAAGCCCTTGGACCATCTGCTGCTGCTTTTCCCAAGTGCATTAGCAGGGAGCTGGACTGGAAATGGAGCAGCACCAATGCCCCTATGGGAGCCTGGTCCTGCAGACTGTGGCTTTATCCATTATGCTACAGTGCTGAGCTCCAAATCTCATTTACATTTGAAGGAATTCATTGGAAAAAGCTCCTCCATGTATTTTAAGATGCTCCATAAGTACTCATTACTGTCCCTTTTCGTTCTGAACTTGCAATTAATGACTAACTACAGACAGCTTAATTGAAATTTGAAGAGAAAGCGACCCAGCCCTGGTAGCCAGTAATTACCATATTTGCTGTCTTGCTTTCCTGTTTTTCCCAACTCGGTGGTGTGGAGCTAAGACACAGAGTCTGTGTGCTTTACAAGCCCTGCTGTAAAAGTGCACTGGAGGCGTCTGGTCCAAGCCCTGAATGAATTCAAAGAATGCGTAAGCTAACCCATCATTAAATTACTTTTGATTTGTGTGTAGGTGATTTTTACCCTCATGGGACTGAGACCCTATTTTTTTTTAAGATTTATTCATTTTTATTACAAAGTCAGATATACAGAGAGGAGGAGAGACAGAGAGGAAGATTTTCCGTTTAATGATTGACTCCCCAAGTGAATGCAATGGCCGGTGCTGTGCCGATCCGGAGCCAGGAGCCAGGAACTTCCTCCAGGTCTCCCACAGAGGTGCAGGATCCCAAAGCATTGGGCTGTCCTTGACTGCTTTCCTAGGCCACAAGCAGGGAGCTGGATGGGAAGTGGAGCTGCTGGGATTAGAACCGGCACCCATATGGTATCCTGGCGCATTCAAGGTGAGGACTTTAGCTGCTAGGCCACGCTGCCGGGCCCTGCCACCCTATTTTTAAAAGAGAGAAATGTCCACAGGAAGTCATCAGAGGCTTCTGAGCAAACACCTAAAATAGCAGCCACGCCAACAACCTGAGCACCTGCTGGGCAGGCCCCTCCCATCAATACCTCCTGTTGGGAACTGCCAGGACTGGGGGGCGCCCCTCTGGGGCACAACCAGGGCTGTCGCAGAGATCTGCAGGATTTATCCTATTCTAGTGAAATCCTGTCCATGTTTCTCTCTTCCACGGGCCCTCTCACCATTACCACCTTCCTCCCCACCCCCACCCACTCCAACCACCACCATCACCAACATGGAGCAGAGTGGGACGGGGTCTTACACAAAGGTCACTCAAGGCAATGGAAAGGGCAAGGAAGGGGCCAAGCCCGGTTCACCACCTGGCGGAAGTTGCTGAGGACCCTGTCAATGGCCACATGCACTTAGCGCCCTGTGCCGATGGAGGGTGGGCCGGCACCAGGGCAGACAGCGCTGTGGGCAGCCAGCAGCCGCCTGGGCCTTTCATGTCTCCCCAGGAGACTGGTGACCCAGAGACCTGCTCTGACCTTTAGGCCTGGAGAAGCTTCAAAGACACCAGTATGGGGACTGTGGGAGGAGTGACATCGCCGGCACGGAGGCCCAGAGATGCTAAAGCTGCCTCTGCGCCAGAGGCCGGCTGGAGTCACCGGGTCTGCAGCCAGCCTCCGCCGAGCCAGCCAGAACAGGGACGCTGTGTTCTCTTTGGCCTCAGGGAGTTCTAATCATTACAGCTCGTGTTCCTTGAACACTAGCTCCGGGACCAGGCACCTCAGATTCTCCTGCTGCTGTCCCCTGTTCTTTTTGAGTCACCAAAGGACAGGGATGAGTCTACAAGGAACCGAGCTGAGCTCTGCTCTTCTCTGGGCCAAGCCCCTGCGACCATCATGACAACCAGCACAACAACCACAGGCATGGGGGTGGGGAGAGAAGGGAAGGATTGTGAGGGGGTGGTCCATAAATAACAGGGAAAAATGAGGAGCTACAAGGCAAGGAAGGCCGGTCAAGAGCTGGGGACTGCTAAAGATCATGAAGGACAGGGAAAAGGGGTTCACCGTCCCATTCGTCATGCAAGCTGGAAGTTTCCCACAAACAAGATGGAGGCAGAACTCAGGACGAAGGGTTGCAGGCAGAGGCTGGGCCAGGAGCTGGGACTGGATTCAAACTCGTCTGTGTGCGCTAAGGGGAAGCTTTGGCAGCTCTGATGTAAGGCCATGGAATGCAGGCTCTAGTACTGGGGCTGGACACTGTGTAACCCTCCCGGGCTGGGGATGGGTGGGGCTTTATGATTCACATACATAGTGTTAGATCACCCCAGCAGGCAGATAAACCTCCAGAGAGGCAGGCTTTTCTATTTCCCTGATGATGGAATCTTCAGACATCCCACTTGCATTAGCAACTAGCTGGCATTCTCCCATCCACCTGTCGCTTGCTCAGAGGCCTGCTCTCATCATCCTCTCACAAGTTTTCAGGTGAGATACAACGATGCAGAAGCCACAGCCCCCTTGTCACTCACAGGCTGTTTCTGTGAGCCAGCATCCCACAGACTTCCCCATGGGGACAGGCTCATGGCCGCTCACCAGTTCTCAGACTGCAGCAGGTGGCTGAAGCTGCCTCTAGAAGATCTGCTCTACAAGCTACCTGTCATCCCCACTTTTTTGAAGATTTATTTAAGAGAAAATAGGCGTATCTCTTTCATCTTTTTTCGATTGATTTTGCTTGAAAGTAGGAATTACACAGAAAGAGTAGGAAAAACAGATCTCTAATCTGCTTGTTCACTCCCCAAATGGCCAGAACTGCGCTTTCCTGAAGCCAGGAGCCAGGAGCTTCTTCCGGGCCTCCCTTGTGGATGCAAGGTCCCAAGGCTTTGAGCCATTGTCGACTGCTTTCCCAGGCCACAAGTAGGAAACTGGATGGGAAGTAGAGCAGCTGGGACAAGAACTGAGGCTCATATGGGATGCCAGTGTCAAGGGTGGAGGATTAGCTTGCTACACCACACCACTGCATTGGCCCCTTGTATCTCTTTTAAAAATGTATTATTTGAGGGCTCGGCGTGGTAGCCTAGCAGCTAAAGCTCTTGCCTTGCATGTACCAGGATCCCAAATGGGCACTGGTTCATATTCTGGCAGCCCACTTCCCATCCAGCTTCCTACTCATGTCCTGGGAAAGCAGTCGACAATGGCTCAAAGCCTTGGGATCTTGCATCCACAAGGGAGGCCCGGAAGAAGCTCCTGGCTCCTGGCTTCGGATCGGCTCAGCTCTGGCCATTGCAGTCACTTGGGGAGTAAATTAGCAGATGGAATATCTTCCTCTCTATCTCTCCTCCTCTCTTTTCAATAAAAATAAATATTTTTAAAATAAAAAAATCTTTGAAAAAATAAAAGGAAGACAGAGAGTTGCAAACAGAGAGAAGGAGAGAGATCTTCTCCACTGGTTCACTTCCCAAATGACTGTAAGAGCCAGGGCTGGAGCAGAACAAAACTCAAGCTCCATCTGGGTCCCCCACATCAGGAATGGCAGGGGCCACAGCACTTGGGCCATCATCTGCTGCTTTCTCAGGTGGATGGAAAATGGAACAAGTGAGACTTGAAACGGTGCCCCTATGGGATGCCAGCTCTATAGGCGGCAGCTTAACCTGCGGTGCCATAGCTCTGGGTCCCATTTACTGACAGAAAGATCTTTCTTCCTCTGATTCAGCCCCAGATGGCTGCAACAGCCAGGGTTGGGTCGGGCTGAAGCCAGGAACATCTTGTGGATCTCCCACATTGCTTGGGCTATCATCTGTGCTTTACTGCGCAGATGAGCAGAGAGTTGAACTAGAAAGCAGATGAGCCAAATCTCAACTTGGTGCTCAGATATGGGATGTTGGCACTGTCACAAGCAGAAATTTAACGTGCTGCACCACAACGCAGGCCTCAAACACCTGAGTCCAAGCCCATTATGTTGTGCCAGGCCTTTAGCTGTGGGAGCCCTAAATGCATAGAGGGGCTCTGGGCCAGGCATGTCTACATTCAGGGATTGCAGGAACCTGGGAAGCCCTGAGCCAGGAGCTCTGGCAAGGGTGGACCAGAACAAGAACCACCTGGGGGTGGCCTGGCCATCTGCATTTTAAAGGTCTGCTCCCGACTCTTTTCCCTCCACTCCCCCCATCAGGTGGCTCTGATGCAGTCCCTGGAGGAAGCCTGCAGGGTCTTTTGACCAGGAACTTTCCCAGTAGGCAGCTGGGGCTCCTTTTACTAAAGAGGAAGCCAGGAAGACCTGGCTTTGGGACAGTGTGATGGTAACAGGGAAGACACGCCCCCTCTCCGTTATTCAACCAAACCCTCACCTCCCAATGGCATCATGCAGCTGTGAGCAGCATGCACAAGCAGCCAGCGGTTCACAGAAACCCAGACGGAAGCCCGGTTCTCTCCAATATGTAAAGGCCACATGCTGGGCTGACGCCATGACTCAACTGGCTATTAATCTTCTCCTTACAAGTGCCAACAGCTCCAACGGGTGCCAGTTGGTATCCTGGTTGTTCTATTTCCCTTCCCTGCTTGTGGCTGGGGAAAGCAGTGGAGGTTGGCCCAAAGCCTTGGGACTCTGCACCCATGTGAGAGACCCAGAGGAAGCGCCTGGCTCCTGGCTACAGATCAGTTCAGCTCTACACATTGTGGCCACTTTGGGAGTGAACCAGCAGATGGAAGATCTCTCTCCTTCGCTCTGTAAATGTGCCTTTCCAATAAAATAATGTTTAAAGAATTAAAAAAAGACCACACGCTGCCTCTATGCTGTGTCCCTCCTCTGCCACCTCCACCCTAGCCAGAAACCTCCCTGGCCGGACATGGACCGCAGCCTCTGCAAGGGCCAGCTGCCTACAAGCGTCTGTGACTATTAACTGCTGGGCTTGGAAAATTACTCCTCCTACACAGCTGCCATCCATAGGAGAGGTTTTTGTTTCTTGTGTCTGAAGGTTGCAGTGGGCGGGAGGTGTGGGCCACCTGGTGCTATGGGCAAGTGAGATGCTCTGTGCCAGGCAAGGCCTCCCACGTGCTAAGAACTTCAGACAGTCCTGCCCGAGTTTCGCCACCGGATGAAGCAGGTGCTGATCTGAAGATGGCTTTGCGCTGCCTTCATCTATTCAGGCAGTTGGCATAGCATGCTCACATGGCCCAGGGGGCACTTCTAGTTGGGAGTCTGACCTTGAAAGGCTCATAACATCATGCAGAACCTGTGGACGTGACACATCACACACCCTGGGCTGGGCGGACCTCTGGGTGCTACAGCGAGTCAGCGGAAGAGAGTCCGAAGAAGGAAGGAGAGCTCCGAGGAGAGTAGCAGCATCTGCTTTGCAGAGGAGGTGATGGGAGAGCTGGACCCAAGGGTGTGAGGGATTGCCTGGGGAGGACTCAAGACAAGAGGCAGGGAGGAAAAGGCCTGGGGTATCCTGGGGAGAAAGGATTTAGCCAGGAAGTGGGCTACAGATAGATTATGAGAGCTCTGCAGGGGCACCTGGGGCTTGGGTCACAGCTGCCTCCTGGGAGAATCTTCAATGACAACATGCCGACCTGGAAAGAAGTGCAGAGTAGGTGGGGGCTGGTGCGACAGCACAGTAGGTTAAGCCTCAGCATATGGGGCTGGCATTCCCATATGAGCTGCTGGTTTCAGTCCCAACTGCTGCACTTCTGCTCTAGCGCCCTACCTGTGTGCCTGGGATAGTAGTGCAAGATGGCCCAAGTCTTTGGGTCCTTGCAACCCAGTGAGAAATATGGAAAAAGCTCCTGGCTGCAGCTCCAGTAGTTGTCCTTTTGAGGAGTAAACCAACAAATGGAAGCTCTCTCTCTCTCTCTGGTTCTCCTTCTCTCTGTAAATCTGCCTCTCCGATAAAAGTTTAAAAAGCAACAGCTGGTTCCATGACTCAACAGGCTAATCCTCTACCTCATGGCACTGGTTCTGTAGCCTGGGAAAGTAGCAGAGGGTGGCCTAAGTCCTTGAAACACTGTGACCATGTGGGAGCGCTGGAAAAAGCTCCTGGCTCCAGACAGCCCTAGCTCTGCGCATTGCAGCTCTTTGGGGAGTAAAATTCTCTGCTTCTCTCTCTCTGTCACTCTTTTAAATAAAAACAAAATAAATCTTTTTTTTTTTTTTTAAGGAAGTAAGCATGATGCAGAATATAGAGGAAAAGAAGAAAGACACTTGTGCCTGGCAATGAGGGATGGAGGACACTGGGGAGGGGGAGGGGTGTTACGGAGCCTCAGTGGACATAGCTGCAGCCAACAGCTCTGAGAGCCCAGGCCCGCCCTGCTAGACCTGACTTGGACTACATGCACTCAGCCCTGACCAACTGGCTAAGCCACTCTTACCTCCCCATTTCACCAACAAGGAACGAACTCAGAAGGTTCAAAGTGCCCCACAGATCACATTACCAGTGGGTGGGGAGACGGAAATGTGCCCAGCTGACCTCCAAGGCAGCCCTCGGTCACTGCCTGAGCCCCCAACAGGCAGCCAGGCAGGCAGGCAGGCAGGAGGTGGGCAGCCTGGAGGTGTAGCTGGCTAAGCCACGGCTTATAATGCTGGCATCCCATACCACGGTGCTACAGCTGGCCCATGTCCGATCCAGCTCCCTGGTGCTTCACCATGGAATGCAGTAGATTGCCCAATCACTTGGATTCCCACAACCCACACGAAGCTCCTGGCTGTGGCCTGGCCAAGCCCTGGGTTGTGGCAGGAATTTGGGCAGTAAACCAGGGGATGCAAAATCTCTCCCAGCTCTCTTCCTCCTGACACGCTGCCTTTCAAATGCAAATAAATACATCATTTGTAAAAGGAATAAGTGGGGTGAAAAACACAAGAAAACTGGGGGAGGTGGGGAGAGGAAAGGAAGCAGGAGGAGTAAAGAGACGTTACAGAGCTCCCTGTCACCTGCCAATCAAAGTGAAGGACTCACTGGAAAAAGATGAGCTGAACTAGAGTTCCCCATGATTGCACGGTAAAACACCTGATGTTCTCATAGCTGCACTCCAAATCTTGGTGCAAAGCATCATATACCTAGGCTAGCTGCTTACAGAAATAGCTGACAGTTTTAGCAACCTACTTGGTCAACACCCCAGGAATTGACAGAGCAATTGTGAATGTTACAAGTTTAATTGTCTCCTTCCACATACATATTTAAGTCCTAATCAGGAGGAATACAGAAAGCATTCTTATGCTAAGATAGTATGGAGCAGCGCCAGTGTTGTGGTATAGTTGGTTAAGTTGTGTTCAGCAGTACCAGCATCCAATATGGGCACTGGTTTGCGTCCCGGTTGCTCCACTTCCCATCCAGCTCCCTGCTTATGGCCTGGGAAAGCAGCAGAGAATGGCCCAAAGCCTTGGGACCCTGCACCCACGTGTGGAACCCAGAAGAAGCTCCTGGCTCCTGGTTCCTGGCTTGAGATCAGCTAAGTTCTGCTCTTTGTGGCCTGTTGGGGAGTGAACCAGCAGATGGAAGATCTTTCTCTCTGTCTCTTCTTCTCTCTGTAAATCTGCCTTTTCCAGTAAAAATAAATATAAAAAAAAAGTCACTCCAACATTGCAGAGCAGTGGTCCTGATGGCTGGGGAGGGGCGCCGAGTCACTCCAAGATCAGAAAGAACTTGAATCCTGGGACTCAAACTCGGGTTCTAGTCCCATTTCTGGCATTTAATGAACACGTGGCTTTCACCAAGTCCCCTAAGTGCTGTGCTGCTACTTTCCTTAAATTAGAAGCTGCATGTTGGGCCCCTGATCTCACAAGAAAGTACTGACCAGGAAGATGTTCCACAGCTTGAGCACAAACAGGTCAGACTGGCCACCAGCGGGCGAGGGCACTGCCAGAGGACAGGCCGCCCCCCATGAACTTCACCCTTTGCTTTAGGCGGGCTGGGCCAAGGTTGGCTGGATACATAGCTACCAACTGAGTGATGCAGTGAAGGGAGTCGCTGAACAGCAAACAGCCTGGCGCCCACTGGCCCCTGCACATTTTGCGAAGAGGACTGCCTATCTTCTGTGAAGGCAGTAGGGCCATCTGGTCAGCACGTGACTTTGAAACCGTGGGTCACAGGGCAGGATGGCAGGTGCCACTCAAAAACAAGCAATCGATTCCAGGTCTGAATGAGACGATCTGGCTTTGGGCCAGAGTAGAACAGTGGGAGCCTACCAAGCCTCTTGGCTTCCCCTCCCACCCCCAGGAGTTCCCCTAGAAGAGGACAGCATGAACTTGGCACCGGGCACTTGCACACAGTGACCCCCTCGGAGGGTGGAGGAGTTCGTCGGACAGCTGCCTGCACACACTGGGGGATTTGGAAGACTAGCAAAGCAACCGTTTGAGCCCGGCTCCCAGTATGCATGCCGGTGGACGGACAGCAGGTACCACTGCTAAGGTGTGTGGTCATGTTAATTCCACAGCTTCCTGCCCCCAGCAAGAAGCTCCTGAGAGTTTAGGGAGAAGGTGCTCTTAGACTGCAAGGGGCTGCGGGGATCAGAGGTGCCTCAAGCAAGGAGCTCAGGGAACTTCGTTTCCAAAATAAGTTAAAGCCCAGAAAGGTTGCAGCAGCCCAAGCCAAGAGGGAACTCCAGGCACTGCACCTGTTCGCTTTACATAATAAAGGGTTACACCAGGTCCAGGGAGGGAAGATTGTAGAGTGGGGGTTCACAGAACCCCCATTCGTTGACTCCTTGACAGGGAAGCAGCCAAAACGAACTGCAGCTGTCTTACAATCAGGCGAGGTTCTCAAGTGGCCAGATCCGCCGTAGTATCCTCCAGCCAGGCGCTGGTCCCACTGTCCTTCAGTGTCTACAAGAACTTGGACAAAGGCCGTGGGTAAGAAAACCAACACCAGCCAGGCCTTCTGCCCTCGCACCCTAGACAGTCACCAAACGCAGGCAGGAATGCTCTCCACTACCAAGAGATCTCACGGACCTCATCGAAAAACTTACAAGCCACAGTGATCACACTAACAGACCTGAAATCCCACGATCCAACATCGGGCGCATCGGCGTTGGAGAATCTACAACTAACCACCCAGAGGCTGAGCGTGCAAGAAGCGCGCGAGTCACCACCCTCTAGGGCTCCCGGCCAGGTCACCCTGGTCCTTCGCAGCTTGGACGCCGCATCTCTCCCGCGTACCATTCTCAGATTACCTGGCTCGCGCCTCCACCGGCGTCCGGCACCTGAGCCGTCGGTTCCGCGGGTACCTTGTCCTCTCCCTCGGCTGTCACCGGGCTACTCCTAGCCAACCGGGAATCCCCACTGCTCCCTGGCGCGGCGTGGCTGCCGCCATCCACACTGGCGCCTATCCCTCCGGTCGAGGCGGCGGCGCTGAGTAGCCCGTGGGTCCCCTCTGTGTCACCGCCCGCCACGCTGTGTACCAGCCAGGCATCGACGCGGAGGCGCGGGATGAAGGGTACCCCAAGAGCGCGCACCTCCCGGAGCCAGTGGCCCTCGGGCGGCCCAGCGGGGTCGGGCTCCCGGTCCTTGGGGTGCGGATGCCCAGCGTGTTCCCCACCGCCCCAGGGAAAGGGGCTGAGGTTGTAGGCGGAGCTGCCCGGGTCGCCCAGCAGCAGCGCTTCATCCTGGAGCAAGAAGGACGGCGGCAGCAGCAGGTCCAGATCCAAGTCCAGGTCCAGGCGGAGCCCTGCCAAGCTCAGCAGGACCGTGAGATGCAGGAGGCCGCCACCCGCCGTCCCCCATGGCTTCAGCAGCTTCATCTCCCGCTTGCGCCGCGGTTCCCTGCGCTCCCACTGCCGCGCACGCCCGCACCTGTCGAGAGCGCACCCGGGACCGAAACAATGGAGCTTGCAGCAGCCGTCGTGGGCTCCCGGGGTGGGTACAAAGGCGCTTCCACGGCAGCCGGCAGGCTGCCGGGGCGGCCCGGAATCGGGCGAGGCGGAGGAGGAGCCACCTGCGCGCGGTGGCCAGGCCCCACCCCGGGCCGCGGGCCCCACAGCCTGAAACACGCCTGCGGGATGGGAGCAAGGACTGCGGGGCGGGGAGGGGACCCGAGGACCTGCCCCGCCACGCCATAGCTCCCAGCCTCGTTATAAGGGAGGGTGGGAAGGAGGCGTGGCGGGGAGGATGGTCACAGTACAAAGCTCTGGGGAGGTCAAGTTGTTCTAAACCCTGATATATTTGCGAACCTGAATTGAGCCAACCTTGCTCAAAGCTTGGAGGGTAGGAGCTGGAGGTAGGACAGAGCGGTTTATATAGAAGGATGGGTAGACTTGGAAAGTAGGTAACTTGCAAAGCGCTTTCGCTTAGATGGAAATCCTGGGCTGGAAGGCTATGGAGTCTGACCCCAGTAGCTGCATCATCTGCCAGTTGTGTGACCTTAAGCACCTGTCCAACAGGGACGTGTTGAGGTGGGATAGTCGTAGTGACAGACCCAGAGTCTGCCCTCCCACTGCGCCTCACTCTTCTCTTCACAGCCGCCTCACTCTTCCCTGGACCTGCCTTGCAAGTTGCTGGCATTCCCTGTGAACTGTTAGCACCAGCTATGCAGGTTCTGGAGAATCAAATATCCTTTCACTGCTTCCTAGGCCAAGGTTTTTTGTTTGTTTGTTTGTTTGTTTTGTTTTGTTTTAATTTCATTGTAAAGTCAGATATATAGAGAGGAGGAGGAGAGACAGAGAAGAACTTCTGTCCGTTCATTCACTCCCCCAAGCAGTCTTAACGCTGTGCCAATCTGAAGCCAGGAGTCTGGAGCCTCTTCTTGGTCTCCCGTGCGGGTTCAGAGTCCCAAGGCTTTGGGCCGTCCCAGGCCACAAGCAGAGAGCTGGATGGGAAGTGGGGCTGCCGGGATTAGACCTGACACTCATATGGGATCCTGGTGTGTGTAAGGTGAAGACTTTAGCCACTCGGCTACCGCACCGGGTCCCCAACTGAGAATTTTTGACGAGATGAGTTGGTTAAACCCCCCAGGGTTAGCAGGCAGACTATTCTTACAGTCATTTCTGTTGGTTGTGAGTCATTTCTCTTGTTGTGAGTGTGGGCTGGAGGGAGTGACTTGCTCCTAACAAATGGAATCTGGCGGAAGGCTGGCATGTCTGGAGCAGGGGTAGGTGGCTTCTGTCTTGCTTCTGTCTCTCTCCATCTTTCAGTCCTTTCCTCTTGGAGCCCTGCTGTGGGACAGGGCATCAGTGTCCCTGGCCAGCCACTGGAGAGCAGCTGAGCCCTGCCAACACCACTTAGAGTTGAACCAACCACATTCTTCCCCCATTAAGGCTGAAGATGACTCCAGCCCTTGGGAGACCTTTAGCTGGAGACCCGGGTGGGCGGGGGCAAGGGAGCTTCAACATTGCACGTGGAGTCCTGGCCCAGAATTGAATGTAAGATAATAAATATTTGGAAACACTGCATCACAGGGTGATTGGCTATGCAGCCATAAGTAATGCATCCTGTGTCAGATGTGGATATCAGTAAGAATCCAAAAGAATTCATGGGGGAAATCGGCTTAAAAGGCCAGTTTAGGAGCCAGCTGTGTGTGGACCTGCTTAGGGTGCCCATGTCCCTGGGTTCAGTGCCCAGCTGTGGCTCCTGATGATGAGTCAGGTGACAGGGTCCCACCACCCATGTTGGGAGCCTGGGTTAGATTCCCAGCTCGCAGTTTCAGGCTTTAGACTCTGCCTGTGCAAGCCGTTGGGGAGAGAACCAATGGATGGGAGACCTCTCTGCCTTTCTCAATCTTTGAAATAAATAAGTTGATTTTTTTCTTTTTAAGATAAATTCATGGGGCGGGCAGTGTTGTAACTCGGCCAGAAAGCTGTTGTCAGCTCCCTGCTGATGTCCTGGGAAAAGCAGTGGAAGATAGTGCAAGCGCTTGGGCATAGCATGATGACTATGGTATAATGGGTAAAGGAACCTGGTAGAAAGGAGAACTGACAAATCCAATGAATAATTTGTAACTATACAGACCAGTCCATTTTGATCCTTAAATGCAATAGGCTGGCTTTCCCCTTGGTATGAGAGATGGCTCCCTGGAAGACACAGTCAGCCCTGACTGGTGGGAGGCGGCATCTACCCTGGTTCTTGGAGACGTCTGACCTGGAAAACCCTTTCTCCTTCTCTCTGTATTCTCACAGAATTCTTCTGACAACACATTTGTGACTTTCCACACCAAGCAATTCTCTACTTCTCTGTGCACGGCAACTGGCTGTCTTAGGAGTCCAAGTGTTTGGGAATAGCATGAGTCCATCTTATGGAAGATGGTCCAAGCGTTTGGGAATAGCATAATGAGTATCGATGTGGAGCTAGCAGCAGCCCTACAGGTTCCAGATCAGCTGAATGAGACAGTGCCCCCTCTCCCATGTAGTTCAGATGGCAATCCCAAGCCCACGCTTGCTGGCCTGCTGGCTGTCCTTGAGCCCCTCTTCAGGTGTGACAATGAGCTAGAATGGCTCCCAGGACTCTGAGAGGTCTTCCCTGTTTTTCACAGGTGTATTGTCAAGGATCCAGGAAGCAGAAGAGAAGCGTAAGGCAAGGGGTGGAAACTCCACGCCCTGCCCAGGTGCACTACCCACTCAGCCTACTAGCTTTCCAACCTTTGTCATGTTGTAGGTGTGATCGCTTAAGTCATGAGCCCTAATGATCGAGGGCTTCCTCCAGTCCCTTTATCCTCCTGGGAAGTTGCAGGTGTGTGGGAGCAGCCAGCTGGACTGGCACTGCCAGTTCAACCCTGTGATGCCAGCTGGTGCCTCTCCCTGGCTAGGGATCACTCCAGGATCAAAACTCAGGAGTGATGGACAGATGACAGTTCCTTTCACCTTGATTTCTCTGCAGCTGTTTCAGGAGAGGATCCCAGGGACAAAAACCAAACATCTTCAAAGATGCTCTCATAGCTCGTTACTTAGAGAAACACCAGGGTTTTAGGGAGCTCTGGCCAGCAGCCAGCGATAAAGACCAAACATGCTCCTTGTTATAGCTAGATATAAAACATCTCCAAAATCAGCAAAAAAGAGAGTAGGTCTAAACCTTGTTATTCTACTTTTAGAAAGTTCCTGTTGCTATTGTCCACAATAAATTAAAAACTGGGGGAAAAATACCAGGGTTAAACAAAACAGCGTCCTAAAGTCCCAGTCATAAATTAAGATGTAAATTGTATGATTGAGGAGGAAATATTAGGAAAGGCTAGATTCGAAATAGGCAGTCAATGCAATTTCAGTGATAGCAAAGGTTGCGACATTTTGACAATGGTCTTGGCAAAGGAGAAAGGGCTTGTGAATGACCTGATTTATTATCTGTATCACCAATCTGAGGGAGGGTGAGTCAAGTGAGATTTAAGGAAGAAGTGCTTATGCTCTCTTTCTTGTTGGGTTGTGACCTTCTGAAAGTCTGACCTTGATGTTGCTTCAGATATGAGGTTGATCTGTAACTGTGCTCATACAGTGATTTCACAGTAGGAAAGGAAAGGGGGACAGGTGTTTCCTGCACTGGTTATGATGCCAACTAGGGTGGGAGGACAGCATTGTAGCTCAGCATTGTAGCCACCAACTCCCTGCTAATGCCTGGGAAAGGCAATGGAACATGGTCCAAATGTTTGGGAATAGCATGATGAGTATGATGTCAGAGTGGATGATGATTTGGTCTAGAGGGTAAAGTGTTTTGTCCCACGTTACAGGCTTGAGCTCAACACCCAGCTCTGCTCTGGACTCCAGCTTCTTGTTAATGCAGGCATTAAGAGGCAGGCATGGGGGCCAGTGCAATGGCTCAATTAGCTAATCCTCCCTCTTCAAGCACTGGGATCCCATGTATATGCCGAATCATGTCCCAGCTGCCCACTGCCCATCCAGCTCCCTGCTTGAGGCCTGGGAAAGCAGCTGTGGATAGCCCAGGTCCCTGAACCCACATGACTCAGAAGAAGCTCCTGGCTTCAGATAGGCTCAGATAGGCTCAGCTTTGGCCACTGTGGCCATTTGGGGAGTGAATCAGTAGATGGAAGATCTTTTTCTCTGTCTCTCCTTTCTGTGAAATCTGCCTTTCCACTAAAAATAAACAAATGTTGAAGAAGAAGAAGAAGAAGAAGAAGAAGAAGAAGAAGAAGAAGAAAAGAAGAAGAAGAAGAGGAAGAACTGGTAGCTGTGATGGCTCAAGTGTTTGGCTCCTGCAATTCAGGCTCTTGACTTTGCTGTTGGCCTCAGCTCTGGCCATTGTGGACATCTAGCGGGGTGAACAAGCTGACAAGGGTGCTGTCTCTCTCTGTCTCTCTCACTGTTTCTCAAATAAATAAAAAGAAAATAAAACTAAGGAAAACATGCCTTAAAATATAATACCAATACTGTAGGTTTACTTGAAACTCGCAGCATGCGTTATGAATCATCACATTCTAAGCCTTGAATGTATATCACATTTCTTTGCTAATGACCTGGGAATAAGCTGCTCAGAGAAAGGGGGCTCTTCTCTCCCAGGCAGGCGTGGAGGGCACTGGGGGGCACCCAGTGAGTCACAGCAGGGGCATGCCCTGCTCCATGCTGGGCGCTGGAGACCACTGTATCCCACCTTTCCTTCATCCCAGGGGCTTGGCTTTCCCATGGGGATTTTGCCCCTTTCCCTGAGCCTGCCTCCCTGCTCTCACAGAGGAACAGGCGCTCAGCAGCCAGGGCGTTTACAAGGGCAGTTGGTCAGAAGCCACTTACCATGTGTTTTTTGACAAACTGCCAAAATGAACAACAGCTTTTTCAAGTTCCATTACTCATGGATAACTTTTTTCTATATGATAGAGATTATTTCCTAAAAATATTTTTATAATAACCTATGTGACATGATATACAACCTTATAAATGCAATTTGTTATTTTTAAAAATACTTGTTTATTTTTTTAAAAGATTTCTTTGTTTCTATTGGAAAGGCAGATTTACACAGAGAAGGAGAGACAGAGAGCAGGATCCTTCACCCTCTGGTTCACACCCCAAATGGTTGCAAAGGCCAGTGGCTGGAGCTGAGCCAATCTGAAGCCAGGAGCCAGGAGCTCCCAGGGCTTTGGACCATCCTCTATTGCTTTCTTAGGCCATAAGCAGGGAGCTGGCTGGGAAGTGAAGCAGCCAGAACATACCAGTGCCCACCCGGGATTCTGGTGCTTGGAGGTGGAGAAATAGCCAGTTAAGCCATTGCGCTGGCCTGAATAGAAATTATTTTCTTTCTTTTTAAAGATTATATAAGGACAGATATCCAAAGAGAAGGTGATACAGAGAGAACAGTCTTCCTCCACTGGTTCATTCCCCAAGGGGCCACAATTTCTGCAGCTGAGCTGAGCTGAAGTCAGAAGCCAGGAACTTATTCCAGGTCTCCCACATGGATTCAGGGTCCCAAAGCTCTGGACCATCCTCTACTGCTTTCCTAGGCCACAAACAAGGAGCTGGATGGGAGGTGGACTCGATCCGGTGTCTACCTTCATGGAGTTAGCAGTTGCTACTGATAAATATTTATATTGCCAGGTTTTCACTATAATTAACCACTCTGTGGGGACATAGCAGGTTAAGTCACCACCTGCCACACTGGTTCAGGTCCTTGCTGCTCCATTTCAATGTAGCTCTCTGCTAATGCACCTGGGAAAGTAGCATAGGGTGGCCGAATTGCTTGGGTCCCTGTACTTACATGGAAGACCTTAATGTAGTCTCAGGCTCTGGGCTTCAGACTGGCCCAGCCCTGTCTGTAAATCTGGCTTTAAGAAAAATAAACAATTCTTTAATATATATATGAAAGAATTATTTTATATATATGTATAGGTACTCCTGTGATAAATTTCTCTTACATGTATTTTGGGACATAGATTGCTTCTTCAGGTCCCAGCGTGATAGCCTAGTGGCTAAATCTTTGCCTTACATGTGCCAGAATTCCATATGGGTGCTGGTTTATATCCCACTGGCCTGCTTCCCATCCCACTCCCTGATTTTGGCCAGGGAAAGCAGTAGAGGACGGACTCCCCCCACCAAAAAAAATATTGTTTTATTAGTGTAAATTCACCCAAATGTCAATCACAGAAACTAAATTTTAAGGGCAGAATTAGGTACATCCTACTGATTTTACAAATAGCATCCCCTAATTTAGAATTACAGTGAATATTCTTTGATTTTGTGAATAAACTAACTTTGCTGTTGTTAAGATCTAGACCAAAAATAGTTTGTTTCGTATATAATAATTTGATTTAGAGCATACTCCTTCCTTCCTTCCTCCCTCCCTTCCTTCGTTCCTTCCCTCCTTCCTTCCTCATTTCCTTCTTTAAGAGGTATTTACTTGAATTTTTAAAATTTTATTTAAAGTCAGATTTGCAGAAAGAAGGAGAGACAAAGAGAGATCTTCCATCCACTGGTTCACACCAGTGGCTCCAACAGCCAGAATTGAACTGGACCAAAGTTAGAAACCGGTTGCTTTATCCAGTTTTACCACACAAGTGCAGGGTTCCAAGGCTTTGGACCATCCTCCACTGCTTTCCCAGGCCATAAGCAGGGAGCTGGATGGGAAGTGGAGCAGCTGGGACTAGAACTGTTCTTTATAAGAGATGCCAGCACCTGCAGGTGGAGGGTTAATCATGGCTGTTGAGCCATTAACCAGTAGTCATGGTTGTTGTGCCATGACTCAAGCCCCAAAATTTATTTACTTTTTATTTGAAAGAGAGAGTTATATAGAGAGACACAGAGAGATCTTCCATCCATTAGTTCACTCCCCAAATAGCTGCAACAGCTGAAGCTGAATCAATCCAAAGTCAGGAGAGAGGAGTTTCTTCAGGTTCTCCCATGTGGGCTCAAGGTTACAAGTAATTTAGCCATCCTCTGTTGCCATTAGCAGGGAGCTGGATCAGAAGTGGAGCAGCCGGGACTCAAATATGCACCCTGATATGGGATGAGATGCCATAGGCAAAGGATTATATCATGGTGCCAGCCCCACGTTCTTTTTATATGAGAGGAAGAGACAGACAGAGGTCTCTTTTTTGCTGCTTCTCCCAGTTCCCACAGCAGTGGAGGAGTATGCTAGGTCAAAGCCAGGAACCGATGATTCAGTCCAGATCTTCTATGTGAATAGCAGGGGCCCAATGAATTACGCCATTGCCTTCTACCTCTGGGGTCTGTGTTAGCAGGAAGCTGGAATTAGGAACAGGGGCAGGCTTGCAACTGGCACTTCGCTTTGGGACCTGGGCACCTTGACCAGAGCTCCAAACTGCTGGGCCAGGAGCCCAATCCTGGGGAGCATTTCTTCTCCCTCCATTTCTGTCCAGTTGTGTCCCTGTTGAAAGGTGCTTTAGCATTCCTGTATTCCGTTTTTTTTTTCTTTCCTGCTCTATGGCTTTTACAAGCATCCGTTAACCGTGCCCATCACTTTCTTGCTTCATGCACTTTTTCTTACTCAGTGCTAAGTATGTTTCCCCAACTCTGATGCATCCCAGCCATTGAAATCTTCAGGACTGCCAAGAGGAATCGGGGAGAAACAGGAGCTGGAACTGTTTCCTACAAAAGTGTCCATGTTTGTTAAAACAGAGAGCCGGGAGTGCCCCCTGTGGAATGCCATCTGTCCCTGTCTTGGAAGGCCCGCTGAAGAGCTCTCAGAGCCCAGAGAGGATTACTTGGCATCACTGACACGGAAACATCCCGCAGGCAGCTTATGGTTCAGAGGCTGCTTTCTGAAAAGACATGCTTTGCTGAGTGAAGACTGGAAACATTTAAAGAGGGAGAGGGAGAGAGATCTTTAGTTTGCTGGTTTACTCGGCAAATGCCTGCAGGAAAGAGGGGCCAGCTGGCTTTGGTGGAAGCGGTGAGTCAGGAATGCTACCCAGATCGCCATGTGGGCAACAGAAACCCAAGCACCTGGGCCGTCATCTGCTGCCTCCCAGATATTGTGGAACTTCCGGTCCACAGGGTGAGACAGGCAATACACAGATCAGTTCCCAGGCGGAAATCAGTGCTAAAAGGAAAACATGTAGCAAGGGGAAAAGAACCCAGGAGACACTGAAAGTATGTGTGTGGGAGCATATGCATGGGTACACACACATGTATTACCCAGTGATGGTATGTACATCAGAGTACATACATGTCTGTTACAAAAGAATGGCAGTTGGAGAGGAGCAACCAAATGTGTATATACATAGTAGTAGCATATGCTGAGTGCACACATATGTGTCACATAGTGATACCATGGGCCTGTATACACATGTGTGTGTTATGTAATGGTAACATGTACAAGGTGTACACATGTGTACACAATGATGCCATATGCCTAGGAGCACCTACATCTATGTTATATGGTGATGACATGAGCTTGGGTACACATATATGTTACATGGTAATGTCATGGTTCTGGGTGCACACATGTGTGTTACATAGTGATGATGTGTGCATAAGAGCCACCAGGTGTTATTGGAGGTGGGCAGGGGAACTCTGACTTGAACAAGAGAGAAAACCACACAATTATCTGGGGGAAAGAGTATTGCAGTTAGTAAGAATAACAAGTTCAAAACTCCAAGGTAACTGGAAAGTACTAACTGTGTTTGAACAATAGTGGGGAGGGCAGCGTGGGAAACCGGGGGAGCAGCATCAGGTCCCATGTCATGTGGACATCACAGGCCATGGCGAGAATTATGGTTCACTCTAGTGGGATGGAGAACTACCAGAGGATTTTGGACAAGATCTTAATCATACAGAATACAATACATGGCTCTCAGTGTATACTGCAAAGATCCTAGCTTTCACGTTTACTTTCCTTGACTGTAAAGAAAAGTCTCTATTGGACCTAGCGCAATGGCTCAATTGGTTAATCATCCCCTTTCAAGTGCTGGGATTCCATATGGGAGCCGGTTCTAATCCCGGCAGTCCCACTTCCCATCCAGCTTTCTGATTGTGGCCTGGGAAAGCAGTCGAGGATGGCCCAAAGCCTTGGGACCCTGCACCCGCGTGGGAGACCAGAAGGAGGTTTCCGGCTTTGGATCGGCACAGCTCAGCTCCGGGTGTTGCAGCCATCTGTGGAGTAAACCAGTGAATGGAAGATTTTTCTCTCTCTCCTCTCTGTATATCTGATGTGCCTTTCTGGTAAGAATAAATAAATCTTCAAGCCCTGGCTCTACTTCTGATCCATCTTCCTGCTGATGCATACCCCGGGAGATAGCAGGTGATGGCTCATGTGCTTGTGTCCCTGACATTCATATGGGAAAGAACAGTTGCAGGCCCAGGACTTACCCAGCCCTGCCTGTTGAAGGCATTTGTGGAGTGAACCAGCAGATAGAAGAGTTCTCTCTTTGTTTCTCTGCCTTCCAAATAAAGTTAAAATGAAGTCCAAATCAGAGTTGCAGGGCTGATAATGTACCTGGGAAAGCGGCAGAAGATGGCCCGGGGCTTGAGTCCCTGTGCTCATATGGAAGACTAAAGTTCCAGGCTCCTGGCTTCAGCCTAACGCATTCCTGGCAATTGCATCCACTTGAGGAGGGAACCAGCAGATGGAAGATCTGGCTCTCTCTGTATCTCCCTCTCTCCCTATAACTCTGCCTTTCAAATAAATAAAAATGTTTTATTTATTTTTTGTTTGTTTTTGTTTTTAAAGATTTATTTATTATTTTTTATTGCAGAGTCAAATATATATAGAGAGAAGAAGAGACAGAGGAAGATCTTCCATCTGCTCATTCACTCCCCAGGTGACCGCAACAGCTGGTGCTGCACTGATCTGAAGCCAGGAGCCAGGAATTTCCTCCGGGTCTCCCACTCAGGTGCAGGGTCCCAAGGCTTTGGGCTGTCCTCCACTGCTTTCCCAGGCCACAGGCAGGGAGCTTGATGGGAAGCCGGGCTGCTGGGATTATAACCGGCGCCCACATGGGATCCTGGCATAAGCAAGGCGAGGACTTTAACTGCTAAGCCACTGCACCGGGTCCCATAAATAAAACTGTTTTAAAGACTTTTTTTTTTCCTAAATGAAAGGCAGAGTTCAGAGAGAAAGGGAGACAGCGTAAGAGCTTTCATCTACTGGTTCACTCCCCAAATGACTTCGAATCGGTTCAGCTCAACTCCAGCCAGTGCAGCTATCTGGGAAATGAACTAGTGAATGGAAGATCTTTCTGTCTCTCCTTCTCTCTGTAAATCGCGTGTATAATAAAAATCAATAAAACTTAAAAAAATAAGTTGTCATGCCTAAGACTTTAGGTTCTTCTTCATAATGCCCTGCTCAGCAGTGTATTTTTTGAAAAAAAAATTATCACAAATGTTTTCAAACCTAACATAAAATTAGATTTAACACTAAGCCCCAAGCAATTATAAATTCAAGGGTAATCTTAATTCTTTCCTATGGACACCCATCTACCTCTTTCTTATTTTATTTTATTTATTTTTTTAAAGATTTATTTATTTTTATTACAAAGTCAGATATACAGAGAGGAGGAGAGACAGGAAAATCTTCCGTCTGATGATTCACTCCCCAAGTGAGTGCAACGGCCGGTGCGCGCCGATCCAAAGCCGGGAACCAGGAACCTCTTCCGGGTTTCCCACATGGGTGCAGGGTCCCAAGGCTGTCCTCGACTGCTTTCCCAGGCCACAAGCAGGGAGCTGGATGGGAAGCAGAGCAGCTGGGACATGAACCAGCACCCATATGGGCTGTTGGTGCATGCAAGGTGAGGACTTTAACCACTAGGCTAATGCTCCAGGCCCTGTAGAAATTATTTTTATTTTGGCTCACAGTCCAGTCCAGTGTTGGATATGGCATCCCTAGCGAGAGAGGGCATGCCTGAAATGTCAGTTGTAATTCACAGTGCTGTCTTGTTCATTCAAAGTGAAGTTAGCATTACCACATCCTCGTAAGTCAGCACTGGCTGCTTAATTGCATCATTTCTGGAAGGAGGAGCAGAGAAGCCCTTCATTGTTCGTGGATTGCTCTACTCACAGTGAAGGAGCTTCAACAAGGTGTGGGGGGGGGGACAAGATATTTCCTGGACACCACGAGAATGGGGTCCTTACTGCTACTGGGCTGCTTTGAGTATAATGATGAAAACATACAGCACTCCAAAAATTGGGATCCATTTAAATCACTTTGGACCCTTCATTGTTCATCCTAACAATATGGCTCGGAGATACTTAGGAAAATGAAGATAAGCCCTAAGTCATATGTCAGAATGTAAATATGGAAAGATGATTACCAAAGTGAGAACAGAAAAAGAAACAAACTGAATCTCAGTGACAGGGAGGGCTCTGGAGACCTTCGGTAACTGTTCCTGGGTATTCAGTAGGTGCTCAATGAATATTTGTGCTGAATGAAGGCAAGAAGTTAGTTAAGGGAGGTTACAACCCATTGCTGTGGATGGGGTCAGGATGCTCTAACAGATGGGGTGCTGGGACTTCAAGGTCCCACAGAGCACCCAGGTTCACCTTTGCTTCCTCAGCTCCAGGTCTAAATCAGGAGCGATGGGGAGCAGGCACGGCCGGCTTAGACTGGTAGTTAATCCACAGCCACAGTGGGTGGAGGGCGGGACGAGCCCAGCCTCTGGGATTGCACTAGGACCTGGGACTACCCTTCCCTGCAATCACTGCCAATGCCAGCCTGGAAAAACTGGTCCAATGTGGGGGCAGTGAGCAGGGAAAGTCTCCTCCTTCCTGCCCTGCCTCTGGGGCCAGCTGGGGCCCATGATGCAAAATACAGTCGCACGAACGCTCTCAGCATCTGGAGAAAAATTAAGCTTAACCCTGAGTTCCAGGAAACAACCGCTTACGCCGCAGGTTTGCCTTCTCACAGCTGTGCAGCCCGTGGTATCATACAGATTCCTGGGCTCTGGCTCCTAGAAGTCAGGAATCACTGGAGCTTTGGGGCAGCCCTGGAACCTGCATTTTAAAGTTGATTGATTGGGTGGGGTCTAAAAAAAAGTTGATTGATTGATTTGTTTGTTTGACAGATTTACAGACAGGAGAGACAGAGAGCTCTTCCATCCACTAGTTCACTGCCCAAGTAGCTGCACTGGAGCTGAGCTGATCTGAAGTCAGGAGTCAGGAATTTCCTCTGGGACTCCAACGTGGATACAGGGGCCCAAGCACTTGAGCCATCCTCTTATGCTTTCCTAGACTATAAGCAGAGAGCTGGATCAGAAGTGGAGCATCTGGGTCACAAACCAGTGCCCATATGGGATACCAATGTCACAGGCAGAGGATTAGCTTGCTATGCTAGCAAGTCAGCCTCAGAATCTACCTTTTTCCTTTTTTTTTTTTTGAAGGGCAGATGGGCAGATCTACAGAGAGAAGGAGAGACTTTGATTTGGAGGGGATCATGTTGGGGGGGTGGCTTAACCCACTATATCACAACACCCTCCTTTTGGGTTTGTAACTCAATTACTCTTTGCAATCTTTTAGCAAATCAAATTGTCCCCCAAACAGGAAGATTTACCACCCTAACATATACTTTAAAAAGCAGGCCTCGGTCTTTGTATAAAGATCCCCGACAGGAATTTTCCGATGCTTTGAGCCACCATGTCCCTGCTGCCATAGAAGCACAGTCCCCTGAGGTGTCTATGCTTGAGGCTGTGGAAGTGCTGATGGGTGTGTTTGAACACCTGTCAAATCACATTAGAGTTTTTCTCTTCACGGATGCAACTAACACCTGCCTTCAACTGTGTGCTGGTTTTTGGTGTTGTGTGCACACCCTGCGACCTGTGGGGATAGCTGTGTGGCTCATTGATTTGTTCTTAGTGGAGCATAAAAGGATCACGTTGAGGCTGGTGCTGGGCCCAGTAGATGGCCCTGCTGCTTGTAAGGATGGCATCTCACATTGCAGCACCAGTTTGAGTACCAGCTTCCTGTTAATGTCCCAGGGAAGGCCGTAGATGATGATGGCCCCATTAACTGGGCCTTTATCATTCATGTGGGAGACCTGGATGGAGTTCTTGGCTTCAGCCTGGCCTGGCTCTGGCTGTCGCAGCCACTTGAGTAAATCAGAGGACAGATCTCTCTTGCACTCTCTCTCTCTTTCCTTCCCTCTCACTGTCATTCTCCTTTGCAAATAAATAAATAAATGGTAAAAAAAAATACTGAAAATGATCACATCTTCTATTTGATTAGATTCTTTTGAAAAAGATCGATTTCCTTTTTATTTGAAAGACAGAGTAACACACTGAGAGGGAAGGAGAGACACAGAAACCTTCCTTCAGTTGACTCACTCCCCACATGGCCCCAATAGCTGAAACTGGGCTGGTCTGAAGCCAGGAGTCAGGAGCTTCTCCTGGGTTTTCCAGATGGATACAGGGGTCCAAGGCCTTGGGCCATCTTCTGTTACCTTTCCGGACATTCCTAGGGAGCTAGATCAGAAGTGGAACAGTCAAGACTTGAGCCGATACCCATATGGGATGTTGGTGCTTTAGGCGGAGGCTTAACCTGCATCGCCATGGTGCCAGCCCCTGGATTCTTCGTCTTTGTGTAGTCTGACACTATTGCACCGGTTCTTGTGACCTGTTTTGCTGCATATTAGCACAGATTTGAGCAAACCAAGTTATTTGTTGAGCCCTGTAGTCAACGTGCCCCGAGTGCTTGGGAAATCCCTGACTCAGATTTCCTTTTTGTTGGAAGACTTTTCCAACCCCAAGCCTGGAGTGACATCTGAGGATTGAGAGCACCTAGCAGGAGGGTGCACAGCTTTCCCGTGGGCTCCCTGGCACCCCAAATGCTCCTCTGGCTCAGATGACACAGGGTAGATTCTGTTTCTTCTTGGGCTCCACCCATCAAAGCGCGCACTTGCCGGAGGCAAGCTGTATCCGGCCTGAGTGCCTTTCATCTCAGAGGCCCAGACTGTACGCAAACAGCAATTACACCCCCCAATACCCTTGTTAGCCCCATTTCACAGAGAAGAAAAGTGAGGCAGAGCAAGACTCCTTCGCCTCCAGAGGAGCCACTGAGAAGGACTGATCCCCAGGTGGGGCCTCAGACAGCACCAGGGGACATGCCCTGCACTGGCCCAATAGCTCTGCACTTTCAATACTCACCAGTGGGTACTGTCGGACCAGAAATTCACAGACTGGCTTTCACCCAGGCCCTTAGCAAGAGGAGGACACTACGGTGAAACCTAGAGAATGCTTGAAAACTTGCTCTCACCTCTTGAGGCCTGAGAACAGAAAGAACACACCATATTTTCAGAACCCATGATTGGAACACATAGTGTGAAAATGGCGAGTGAATATGTTTATTTGTTTTTAGAGATTTATTTTATGTATTTGAAAGGTGGAGTGACACAGAGGAGAGAGAGAGAAAGAGAATCTGTCCATTGGTTCACTACCCAAATGCCAGCAAAGGCCGGAGGGCAAGGATCACCCAGCAACTGGGACCTCAGCCCTGATCTACCGCGTGGGTGCCAGGGACTCAGGTACTGGAGCCATCACCGCTGCTCCCCAGGGTCTGCTGGAACAGTATCGTGCTGTGTGAATCAGGTACCAAAACAGGACTGGAACCCAGGCACACTGATGTGGGACTTGAGTGTCTTCACCACTGGGCCAACTACCTGCTGCGGGATCTAAGCCAGCGCCCAGAATGCTTATGTTCAAATCTATCCTTAGTCCAACTCAATAAGCCAAGTCACCATTCTCTCTGTGCCCTTTGTAGGAAGCCACTAAGAAGCTCCTGGCTCTCCCATGTGGGTATGGGTTCCCAAGGCTTTGGGCCGTCCTCCACTGCTTTCCCAGGCCACAAGCAGGGAACTAGAAGGGAAGTGGAGCAGCTGGAACATGAACTGGCACCCTTATGGGATCCTGGCGGTGCAAGGTGAGGATTTAGCCACTGAACCATTGTGCTGGGTCCGTCAAAATATTTTTTAAATTCCATTTTTACTCCACAGCTTTTAAAAGTATTCTCATATGCTAAGTGGGAGTTAAGAGTTTAGAAAATATTTTATTTTAGCTATATCTGACTTTGGTAAGCATTGTCTTATGAGAGACACAAGGTAAAACATAATTTAATATTTGTATTTTTCGAGATTTATTTGAAAAACAGAGTGAGAAAGAGAGATCTTCCATCCACTGGTTCACTGGAATGCTAGCAATAGCTGGGGTTAGGCCAGACTGAAGCCAGAGGCTTGGCACTCCAACCTGGGTCTCCCACATGGTGACAGAGTCAGGAACTTGAGCCACCCATGACTGCCTCTCATGGTGCCCGAGAAGTGGAAGCTGGGTTAGAAGCAGAGCCGTTTGACACACCCAGGGACTCCAGCACAGGCTGCAGGCAGCAGGTGCATCCCAAAGCCGGTCCCTGGTCCCCGGTTTTATATGCTGGGTTGATCACTGCCCTGTGTTCTAGATGGAACCTCCTTCTGTCTTTGAAGTACAGAGGCATGTGGTGAAATACGAGAATATGCGAATCACCAGAGACAGGAAGTAGGTTAGCAGTGGCCTGGTGCTGCTCTGGGGTGGGGAGAGGGTGGTGAACAATATCCAAAGGGCACAGGTCTCTTTGGGGGTGAAGACAAAAACACTCAAAGACAATGGTGACAGTGACGCAATAGTGGGAATTTACTAAAGTCCTTGCATTGCCTACTCCAAGTGGGTGAATTGTGCAGCTTGTAGATTATGCATGTTTAACCTGTTATTTTATTTATTTATTATTATTATTATTTTAAGATTTTTTTTTTAAAGTTTTATTACAAAGTCAGATATACTGAGAGGAGGAGTGACAGAGAGGAAGTGGAGCTGCCGGGATTAGAACCAGCGGCCATATGGGATCAAGGCGAGGACGTTAGCCACTAGGCCAAAGATTTATTTCTTTTTATTGCAAAGTCAGATATACAGAGAGAAGGAGAGACAGAGAGGAAGATCTTCCATCTATTGATTCATTCCTCAAGTGGCTGCAATGGCTGGAGCTGAACAATTCCGAAGTTAGGAGCCTGGAGCCTCTTCCAGGTCTCCCACACAGGTGCAGGGTCCCAAGACTTTGGGCCATCCTTGACTGCTTTCCCAGGCCATAAGCAGGTTGCTGGATGGGAAGTGAGGCTGCTGAGATTAGAACCAGCACCCATATGGGATCCCAGGCGAGGTCTTAAGCTGCTAGGCTGTCATGCCGGGCCCTAACCTATTATTTTAAAGAAAACCACATTCTTGGCCTTGGAGGAAGTACATTTTATAAGAATGTTATTTACGGCCCGGTGTGATAGTGTAGTGGTTAAAGTTCTTGCCTTGCATGCCCGGGGTTCCCATATGGGAGCTGGTTCTAGTCCTGGCAACCCCATTTCCCATCCAACTCCCAGCTTGTGGCCTGGGAACGCAGTCGAGGACGGCCCAAAGCCTTGGGACTCTGCACCCGCATGGGAGACCCTATAGAAGCTCCTGGCTCCTGGCTTTGGATTGGCTCAGTTTCAACTGTTGCGGCTGCTTAGGGAGTGAATCATGGGAGGGAAGCTCTTCCTCTCTGTCTCTCCTCCTCCTCTCTGTATATCTGACTTTGCAATAAAAATAAATAAATCTTAAAAATATGTATTAAAAAAAGCATGTTATTTAAATGGATCTTAGAAACCTGTGGTATATTTATACATAGAATACTGTACAACAATGAGGAGCCATCTACAGCTTCTGAGAACACTAGTCTGCGTAGTAAAAGGCAGACACAAGACCGCGCTTACTGTACAACAATGAGGAGCCATCTACAGCTTCTGAGAACACTAGTCTGCGTAGTAAAAGGCAGACACAAGACCGCGCTTACTGTACAACAATGAGGAGCCATCTACAGCTTCTGAGAACACTAGTCTGCGTAGTAAAAGGCAGACACAAGACCGCGCTTACTGTACAACAATGAGGAGCCATCTACAGCTTCTGAGAACACTAGTCTGCGTAGTAAAAGGCAGACACAAGACCGCGCTTACTGTACAACAATGAGGAGCCATCTACAGCTTCTGAGAACACTAGTCTGCGTAGTAAAAGGCAGACACAAGACCGCGCTTACTGTACAACAATGAGGAGCCATCTACAGCTTCTGAGAACACTAGTCTGCGTAGTAAAAGGCAGACACAAGACCGCGCTTACTGTACAACAATGAGGAGCCATCTACAGCTTCTGAGAACACTAGTCTGCGTAGTAAAAGGCAGACACAAGACCGCGCTTACTGTACAACAATGAGGAGCCATCTACAGCTTCTGAGAACACTAGTCTGCGTAGTAAAAGGCAGACACAAGACCGCGCTGTGTGAGAGTATCTGCAGCATGCTCAACAGCAGGAAAAACTCGTTTTGTTAGATTCAGGATACGGTTCGTCTCGTTTTCTCTACATGCGGCAGACTTCAGTAAAATCTTGAGTAAAACACGTGTCTGTTTCCAGTGGGCAGAAAGCCTCTTTGTTCTGTGCCCCGGGTGGACTTTGCTGTTCTTTTGCAAAGCAAGACGCTAAGATCCAGAGCTTTGAGGGACGTGCAGGGTCAGGCAGCTCCATGGGGCCAGCACAATTGGCTAATCCTCCCACTTCAAGTGCCAGGATCCCATATGGGCGCTGGTTCCTGTCCTGGCTGCTCCACTTACCATCCAGCTCCCTGTTTGTAGCCTGGGACAGCAGTCGATGATGGCCCAAAGCCTTGGGACCCTGCACCTGTGTGGGAGACCCAGAAGAAGCTCCTAGCTTCTGGCTCTTGGCTTTGTATTGGCTCAGCTCTGGCCATTGCAGTCACTAGGAGAGTGAATCAGTGGATGAACGATTTTTCTCTTTCTCTTTCCTTCTTTGTAACTCTGCCTTTCCAATAAAAATAAATAAATCTTAGAAGAAAGGAAAAGAAAGAAAAGAAAAGGAATTCAGGCAGCTCCAGGTCACTGTCCAAGGCTCCAGACAGATCCCGAGATCACTGTGAGAGAGAGCGGGACTCCTCACCCTGACTTTGGGCTCCTCCTCTGGCCCACTCCTCGTGGCTGGGCCTCATACACATTCCTCCTGGGCCATGGGAGGGGTTCTCTCCGGAGAACGCTGCTCTGCTTAGGGGCTAGCCTTCCGCTAACCACGGGTGCGGGTTAGAGGGCTCTGGGGGCCTGTTCAAACCAGGTGAGCAGCTATGCATACCTTTTGTGCTAATTCCTTCCACCATCTCTAACCTACCTGAAAAGTTTCCAGGGGAGCCGCATTCAAAATAGATGGATCGTATTTACCAGTCATATTATCGCTAAAAATAAAAAACAGGAGATGACAGTGAGATTCCACTGGTGGCATTACACTGCCTGATTGACGCACTCCCCTTGTTTGCTCCAGTGAGAGCAGCTAGCAGAGGTACAGCGGGCTGTGCCATCCAGTGTGGCAGTAACTGTCCTTACCCAGTACTGCAGGTTGGGCCACAACAGGAGCTCCTGACAGTCAATCACGCCCATAGCAGTGTCTTTTGGGGATGCAAAGGAAAAGTGATAGCCGGGACTGAGGATAAGCGATGTTTAGGCATGCCTGGCATTGGGTAATTGGATCAGTGCTGCACCGAAAGAAGATGCTGCCTTTTACACACACAAGACAGGTGAGTAATGTGGGGCTCGGTCCTACATGCAGCTGGAGAAACCCCCAGCCAGGTCTGGGCTGACTTCGGCAGTGCTTTCTATTACAGCATGTGGTTTTCAAACTCAGTCTATTGCTTTAAAACTGAATAGCAATCCGAAGCAGAACTTGGAACCTCCTGAGTCATGGCTGGAAGCTCTGCGGTGTGTGTGTGACCTAGGGACCTCTTTCATGTGTGCCTCCTGAGTTTAAGGAACAAAGTGGGAAGCAGAGAATTTGGCTTAGTGGTCAGTTGGCAGCAGGAGGTTGCCATAGCAACCTGAATCTTTGCCTGGGGCACTTGGAGATTGATTGGCGTTCTGGCAGAGCAGGTTGCCCTGTGGCAAAGACCTGCAGGAGAGAACCACAGAGAACACTGCCTTGGGCAGGAAAAATAAGACAAGTTTCTATCACTGTTATTTACTTGGCTTTAAAATCCAGAACTCTTCAGGGGAAAAAGCCATAACCAGAAGAAAGTAACAGAACCTTGGCTCATGCAGCAGGAATATTTTAAATGAGGACTAATTTCTGACCCAAGTTCAAGTTCTCAGCCTCTCTTCCCATTACTAGAGTTTTTACACGAGGACTTCCATCTCCTTTAAAAACGGGCTTCTCAGACTCTTAACAAAAAGTGATGCTTTCAGAGGAGTTTTGTTTGAGAGCCCAGAATTTAAACTCTGAGATGTTGGACAAATCTACTTCCCTCATGTTAATTTTTCTAAAAGGCATCCAGGAAATACCTCCCTGTAAAGAATTTTCAGTATAAGCTTGGTTCTTGCCCCACCACCACTCCATTTAAAAAACATTATTTCTTACGGAAACAGGAGCAGAGAGATAGACAAACCGATGAATTTGTGCATGCTTGTGCAAACACACACACACACACACACACACACACACACACATCTCCCACCATCTGATCCACTCCCCAAATGCCTGCAACGGCCCCCGGATGGGCCTAAATCAGGCACCTGGAACGCAATCCAGGTCTTTCATGTGGGTAGCAGGGACTCCAGTATTTAAGCAATCACTTGTCTCCTCCAGCACCTGCGTTAGGAAGTTTTGGAGCCAGGACTCGAACTAGGGCATTCTCACCTAACCAAACTGAAGCTTTCTACCCGTTGCATACTCTCTGTGCCTGCCTACGGCCCCTCCCAGTCACCAGTGTAAGTCTGATCTGGTAAGATTTGCAAGGAGTGGGTATAGGAAACTTTAGGGCACAGACTCTTTTATTTTTAAAAAATGAAGAACAAAGGACATTTTTTGCTTTGAGGTGCAGGGAGGCTGTGATCTTGAGGACAAGTTGAGAGAGGTGTTTTTGCTTTATTGGAGTTGAAAATGTGGTGGCAGAGAACAAAGGAGCCCTGTGCATTCAGGCAAAACAGAGACACCTGCTGGTGAATGGGTGTACTGGCCGCTCCGCCAGTCCTAAGCAGGAACCTGTGCATGGCAATGCTGGCCAGAGAGACAGCCCTGACCCAGAATGTGCCGCCTCCTGCTTGCGTGAGCTGCAGTCTGATCATGAACGAGGGTGTTTCCTGTGGAGCAGTGCACATACGGTGTGTTGAGCTCTGAGGCTGTGCGGGACTTTGAACTTAAAATTCACAGAAAAATGGGATAGAAAGGCTTATCTTGGTACCAAAGAATTTTGAAATCCATGCAGTTTTTAAATAATACTCATTTCCACAAACTTTTTTGAAGTGAAGATTTTAAAAAATTTTTTCTTTTCTTGAATATACCTGGGAGAACCACAATTATTTTAAAAGAGGTAAATTAAAAGAAAAATGTATTTTGGGCCCAGTGTGATGGCTCAGTGGCTAAAACCTTGCTTTGTGTGTGCTTGGATTACATATGGGTGCTGGTTCATGTCTCAGCCGCTCCACTTTCCACTCAGCTCGCTGCTTGTGTTCTTGGAAAGCAGTTTCGAATGACCCAAGCCTTGGAACCCATATGGGTGTCAGTTTGTGTCCTGGCTGCTCCATTTCCCATCCAGCTCCCTGCTTGTGGCCTGGGAAAGCAGTAGAGGACGGCCCAATGCCTTGGGACCCTGCACCCATGTGGGAGACCCAGAGGAAGCTCTGGGCTCCTGGCTTTGAATCAGCTCAATTCTGGCTGTTGTAGCCACTTGGGGAACAAGCCAGCAGATAGATGGAAGATCTTTGTCTCTCCTTCTCTCTGTAAATATGCCTTTTCAGTAAAAATTAATTAAGTCTTTTAAAAAAGGAGGTATTTATTTATATTTATTTGAAAGGCTTGGCAGGGGATGAGAGGGCAGATTTTTCATTTGCAGGTCATTTCTAAATGCCCAAGACTGGGTCAGGGCAATGCCAGGAACCTGGAACTCAATCCAGAACTTTCATGTGGGTGTCAGGGGCCCAAGTCCCTGAGCCATTGTCTGCTGGCTTCCAGGATGCACATTAGCAAGAAGCTGGAATGGAAGGGGAGCCAGGACTCAGAGCCAGACACTCTGCTGTGGGTGTGAGGGTCCCCAGAGACATCCTCTCCGCAGCACCCAACACCTGCCCCTGAGATGTCTAAGTTCTGTCCTTGTTGGGCTTTCTTTCCTACTCCAGAGACTGGATGGATTCATTCGACAATCAACCCAACTCCTCTGGCTTATGCAGTTTGACTCTACCTCCCATCATTGGACTTTGCATCTCACAAGACCCTGGAAAGCAGTCTCCGTTCCAGCAGGAGGCCTTGAGCCTGCCAGCTGCTATTGCCCTGTTCCTGATGCCTGCTTGTGCCACTTTCAATCTCATTCAGGGCTAATGCAGTGGCAGATCACACTAGTCTTCACCCGCAGTGCTGGCATTCTGTATGTGCAGTGGTTAGAGTCTCAGCTATCTTACTTTCAACCCAGTTCCCTACCTAATGGCCTGAGAAAGCAGCAGATGATCCAAGACCTTGGGCCCTGTGCTGTGTGAGGGTCTCAGAAGAAGCCCGGGCTCCCTGCTCTGGATCAGCCCAGCTCTGACTGTGTGGACATCCAGGGGGAGTGAACCGGTGGATGGAAGATCTTTCTCTCCCCATCTCTTTCCATAACTCTTTCAAATAAAAGAAATAATGTATTAATGTATTTCAAATTTCACCTCCACCATGAGGTCTTCCTCAATTCTCCCCTAGGCTAAAAGCTATTGTCCTGAATTCCTACTGGATGGTGGCAGCTTGTGCAGTACCCATTAGTTCGTACTTAAAAGGGTGTTGAATTTTTCTTATGAGGTCTGTGAAGTAAAGGCTTGTCTAGCAGGTCACTCCTCCTTGTGCTCCAGTTTCCTGCTCTGTAAAATGATGATGATGATGGGAGCTGGCACCAAGATGTAGCAGACCAAGCCTCTGCCCATGGTGCTGGCATCCTATATAGGTGCTGGTTCATGTTACAGCTGCTCCACTTCCCACCCGGCTCCCTGCTTACGGCCTAGGAAATCAGTAAAGATGGCTCAAGTCCTTGGACCCCTGGCAGCCACATGGGGAACCCAGTGGAAGCTCCTGGCTCCCAGCTTCAGATTGGTGTAGCCCAGCTCTGGCGATTGAGGCCACTTGGGGAGTGAACGAGTGGATTGAGGATCTATCTCTCTGTCTCTCCTTCTCTGTCTGTAACTCTGCCTTTCACATAAAAAAGTAAATACGTCTTGCGGTAGCCTAGCGACTGAAGTTCTTGCTTTGAATGCACCAGGATCCCCTATGGGCGCCAGTTCATATCCTGGCAGCCCTGCTTCCCATCCAGCTCTTTGCTTGTGGCCTGGGAAAGCAGTCGAGGACAGCCCAAAGCCTTGGGATCCTGCACCAGTGCGTGGGAGACCTGGAAGGGGCTCTGGGCTTTGGATCATCTCAGCTCCGGCCGTTGTGGCCACTTGAAGAGTGAATCATCGAATGGAAGATCTTCTTCTGTGTCTCTCCTCCTCTCTGTTCTGACTTTCCAATAAAAATAAGTGGCAATGATGGTGATGGTTCTTGCTTCATGGGAATGTGGTGAAGATGAACTAAGTCAGTATAGAGAAAGGAAATTCTCATTTGCTGGCAAATGATTAGCCTTGTTATTCACAACCTTTGCTCTGGCACACAGAATGACATCCATACAGCTTGCTTGGTATCAAACACGTTTTTGTTTAGATTTTTTTTTCTTTACGATTTATTTATGTTTAGTTGAAAGGGAGTTACAGAGAGAAGGAGAGAGAGAGCCTCCATCCACTGGCTCACTCCCCAGGTGGCCACAATGGCCAGAGCTGATCTAATTTGAAGCCAGGAACCTGGGACTTCTTCCAGGTCTCTCACACAGGTGCAGGGTCCCAAGGCTTTGGGTTGTCCTTTACTGATTTCCCAGGCCACAAGCAGGGAGCTGGAAGGGAAGTGGAGCGGTTGGGACTCAAATCAGTGCGCACATAGGATGCTGGTGCTACAGGCAGAAGCCCAGCCTGTTGTGCCATGGCGCTGGCACTGGATCAAACGTGTTTTATGGGGAAAGTCAGCAGGTAGTAGACTTGGACCCTTGTCAGCCCTCTGACCTCCACATTGTGTATCGCTCAAACAGGAAGGACATCAATTCCTCTGACAGGAACCTGGTACGAACCAGGTTCCAGGTACGCACTGTGCTGGTGGGTCATGGCTTAGATTATTTACCTGTTTTTGTGTGGCCAGGCATTCACATCTGGAATAAACAACAGTGTAGGTCAAACACCTTTGTCAGCGGGAGCTAGGTCTTCCAGTCTTGACGCCATCTGTTTGATTTAAGCAAATGATTCACCCTGACTGGGCTTGTATCCCTGTGTTGTACGAGGCCTCCCACTCTGTCTCTATTTCATGATTTGTCAAAAGAATCCGGGGGGTGGGGGTGGTTTGCCCTCATCTCTTGGCTGGGCAGGGACAGGCCCTGCTCTCTCTGACAGACATCTGAGAGCCCCATGTCCCGGTAACTGCCCCCAGGCTCCTGCTCCCTGCTGCTGTAGGAGAGGAGTGGTGTGTACTTGTCTTCTCCCTCTTTGGTTTCCTGTTTCTCTACCTTTTGCTAATGAGATTACAGGCAAGCACGCATGTGCCCACAGCTCCCTTCTGGGCTTACTCCCTAACACAAGTCCTTTATAGGCACATTTAAAAATTTTTACTTATTTGAAATTCAAAGAGAGAGAAAGAGGCAGGGAGAAACACAGAGGGAGATCTTTCATGGCTGGTTCACTTCCCAAAAGCCAGCGATAGCTGGGACTGGGCCACGCCTAAGTTAGGAGAGCAGAACTCAATTTGGGTTCAGTCTTGAGCTGTCACCTGCTGCCTTTCAGGGTGAGCATGAGCAGGAAGCTGGATCAGAAGCGGAACCGGACTAGGGAATGCTCTGTGGGAGATGCGCATCCCAAGCAGCTGACTGCTGTGTTGAGTACCCACCCTTCCTCTTCAAACAGTTGATACTCCATCACTCAGCACTCTCCCAGGCCCCACGCCTGCTTCCCTCGCATTTGCTGCTGGACAGGAACAGCCAGGCTGTTGTCCTGAAAGTGAGACGCTTGTGTTCTCCAGGGGTTTCCAGGTGTGGGTGGGTAGGCTGTGAGTTCTGACACGGTCTTGTCTGTGCTGGATACTCCCTACACACACAGCTGATATGGGATGTGTGTGTCTTGATTCCAAACCAACGGGCAGAAGGGACTTGGTCTCACCTCCCTTTGGGGTAACTCACCCATGTGGCCTTCTGCCCATCTCCATAGCAGCGTCAAGTGGCCATGTTGTAGGGTGGTCAATAGCACGGATTTGAGTACTGAGTTCAAGTCCCAGTTTTATGTATGAAGACACAGAAAATACTCTAAATATACCAGTAAGGACTGAGAGGGAGAAAGAAGAGAAGGGATAGCAGCTGTACTCTGCTCCTTCATGTGACTGCAAGAGTGTGTGGGCATATTTGTCAAAGTACAGGCTTCCTCTGAGTGAGTCCAAAGGAACTCATAGCAATTTCCGATTATGAGAGAGAGGAAAGGAGACTGGGTTCTTTGTCATTGGATGCTGCTTGAATTTAATTTTCTTAATTTAAGTGGTTGCAAGCTGGCTAGTTTAAAAGTTCAAACTTCATTCCAATTTGTCAGTTTATTGGCTGCATGACTTGCAGAAAGTTGTTTTCATAATCCTCATTTTTCTTATTTGCAAAATAGAGCTAAGAAAGCCTCCTGTGTGACTGGATTCGGATGGATTCAAGGAGATCATTTGAGGCCAGTCTTGTGGTGTGATGGGTTAAGCTGCTACCACGGTGCAGACATCTTATCTGAGAGCTGGTTGAGTTTTGGCTGCTCCACTTTTTATCTAGCTCCCTGCGAATGAGCCTAGGAACGCAATGAAGGATGACCTGGGGGACAGGGCTCCTGCAATCCATGTGGGAAACATTATGGAGTTCCATGCTCTTGGCATCAGCCTGGAGCATCTGCACTGGGGAATAAATCAATAGAGGGAAAATATTTTCCTCACTGCACCCCCGGCCCTTTTTATCACTCAGCTTTAACAGGCAGGAAATAAGCGGGAGACTGGCACTTGAATGATGTGGATTTTTCAGTTGGCAGCTATTGGCATTTCGTCAACCCAGCTCAGGTCTCCAGAACTTTCTGTTGCCTTGTTTGAACACAAAAGCTAGAAGCGTGGCAGGTAATGGCCATCAGGTCATGTTTCTAACCACGACAGAGCAAGGTCAACGTGAGGTGGAGGGCCTTGGTTGGCTTCTCATTCCCATCTTCATTCTACCCTCTCAGTAATCCTTCTTCTCTCTCTTTCCCTCAAAGCAGCCTAAGCTTTGTTCCTGCTAATGTTTGTTCTCTGACTTAATCCCTCCCATAGGCCTCATAAGATGCCAAGAAGCATCTTAAAAAAAAAAACAACCTGGAAATTCCTGAGTTCAAACAGGGGAGACTCTAGCTCAAGGTAGAAAGACCACATGGTTGATTTGGCCCCAGCATGAGCCGTGCTGGAAGCAGCCACTTCACAGTGCCTGGCCCCATGGTGCAGCACTATGGGCTGGGGGGAGATTTCCCAGGAACAGTGACTCCCTACTGCTGCCAACATTCTCAGCTGGTAGACCGACCAGGAGACAACGTACTTGCTCTCTGAACCAACAACAGGTGGAATTTGTACTGATTTCTAGAGGCCAAATGATTGAGAACTCTTGTTTTTCAATATTTTTCGAAATCTTCGCGTAGTGGAGTAGTCATGCTGAAGTGGATTTTGTTCTAGTCCCTTCTCTGAACACAAGAGGTGTTCTCCCTTGGAACAGGCAGAAGGAGGCGTGGAAGAGTCGTATCATGAGTCAGCATCTAGTTCCATGATTACGGAGCCACAGTGAATACCCGTTGAACTCTTTTTTTTTTTTTAAGATTTATTTATTTCATTACAAAGTCAGATACACAGAGGAGGAGAGACAGAGAGGAAGATCTTCCATCCCATGATTCACTCCCCAAGTGAGCCGCAATGGGCCGGTGCGCGCCTATCCGAAGCCAGGAACCAGGAACCTCTTCCAGGTCTCCCACGCGGGTGCAGGGTCCCAATGCATTGGGCCGTCCTCAACTGCTTTCCCAGGCCACAAGCAGGGAGCTGGATGGGAAGTGGAGCTGCCGGGATTAGAACCGGTGCCCATATGGGATCCCGGGGCGTTCAAGGTGAGGACTTTAGCCGCTAGGCCACACCGCCGGGCCCCCCGTTGAACTCTTATTAGGCACCAGGTCCTGTGCTCAGCACTTAATTGAGTTTCCAGCTCTGCAAGTCCTTTGCTGTGTTTCACAGAGAAGGAAACGGAATGATTTGCTGAGACGCTAAGGAGGTGCTGGAGCTTTTGTCTGGAACACTGGCCACCAAGCCCATCCTCTTCACCATGACCTCAATAGTGGGTCTGCTTGCTTTCTCTTTGTGGAGACATTCAATGGAGGAAGGTGACCACAAAACACTAAGTGTTCCAGCCAGCTGTATCTGTGGGGACTGAAATGTGAACTTCATACAATTTTCATGTCTTAGGAAATCTCTTTTTCATCTCTTCTCTTGCCCCCATTACCAAAAATGCACAAACCCTTCTGAGTTCAGTGGTGCTCAGCAGGTGGCAGCCCAGGGCTGGCCTGTGGGCCTTGGTCTCTGAGCCTCCCATAGTCCTCACTGGCAAGAGGGTAATTTAGGGCAGCATGGAGTAATACCTGCAAGGTGTCTGCCCATCCCATTTCAGATCCTTCTGGACTTTAGTTAACACCTAAAATGCGAAGGGGAGAAATGTGCCTTCCCCTTTCCTTCATAATTCTCACACATTAAGTTCTTTTCCACTGCTTGTCCTTGCAAGTCCTGCTTTCAGCTCTCATGCCTCCTTGGCCCCCACTCAGAATTCCCCTTCCCAGGCATCTGCCCTGCCCTCTCCTCCAGCCTCCCATCTCTTGGGAGAGCTGGCATAAACTGACGTGTTTTTAAAATTTTAATTATCAAGTAGAGAGAGAGGGAAGAGAGAGAGAGAGAGAGATTCCAGCTACAAGATCACTTCTCAAATGTCTGCAACAGCCAATTCTGAACCAGGTCAAAACCAGGAACCAGGAACTCCGTCACTGTCTCCAACATGGGGATCAGGGGGTCCAAGAACTTGGGCTAGCATTCACTGCCTTCCCAGGCCAATAGCAGGAGCTGGCTTGGAAGTGGAGCAGCCAGGACTCCAACCAGTGTTTTAATATGGGAGGCTCCCCTTGTTGTTGGAGACAACCTGTTGTGCCACTACAAGATTTGCCCCAACTAAAGTGTTTTGTAAATATTTGCTTTAATGTGTTTACATTTCAAAAGAAGTTTCTGGACAAGGCCATTGAAAGCTAGAGTTCTAAGAAGTATTTAGCCTGGGAAGCAATGTTTGGGGTGTGTGTGTGTGGCAGAAGGAACATTTTTTAAAAATTTAAAAAAATTTTTGGAGAGCCAGAGAGAGAGAGAGAGAGAGGACAGTATTTCCATCTATACGCCTACTCCTAAACACCCTTGATGGTGTAGGCAGCGCCAGGCCAAGCCTAAGTGCTGTGAACTCAGTCTAGATTTTGCAAATCAGTGGCAAGAACCTCATTCCCTGAGCCATCATCACTGCCTGCTAGTGGGAAGTGTTCATGGGGAGCTGGAGTCGGGAGTGGGAGCCAGGACTGAGCCAGACACTTCATACGGGACACAGGTGCCTTCACTGCCAGGCTCAGGGGCTGACCTGCCAAGGCATCTCCAAGAGAGAAATTATCAGAAAACTTGTAGTCACATGGAGTAGAGTCACAGGAGAAGCTGGTTATGATCAGAGAACCAGAGAAGCTCCTTGGTCAGGCTTGGATGTAGCTGAACAAGGGCTTCTGGGCTGCTGTGAGCACTCAGGGACTCTTCGCTCCTCAGCCGTGACGGCCATGTTGAGGACCGGGAGGAGGAGGCAACCCAGAGGTGCCCATCCTCGAGGCAGAGAGCCCACAGGAAGATGGCGAGCAGGTACGCGCCAGCTCCAAGTTGTTTTCTGTTTGACTGCTTGGTTCTTCAGCACCACTCATGGCCGAGGCTATGCCTGAAGAGCTAGGCACGGCAGAGCAGTGGACAGTCATCTTCTCAAAGGGGAGCTTCTCTGTCTTGCGAATGCTCCCTTCCCATGTTCCTCCCCGAATAGAAATGACAGACACTTGATCTTGTGTTAATTACATAGGTACTTCCCCTCCTGTTGCCCAACAATACCACAAACTGGTTCGAAGCATTGTTGGAGAACCATCCAACTTTCTGTTTGATGTGCACAGAACGGATCTCTGACATTGGGGTGATGGAAGGAAGTAGGTCTTTATTACAAAGTGCAGAGAAAGGAACTAGGCAAGTATTGCTTAATTCCTGGGCTCCCCAAGAAGCTAGGGATGAAGGCTCTTTTCTTTTTAAACAATAAAGATTTATTTATTTTTATTGGAAAGGTAGATTTTTACGGAGAGAAGGAGATACAGAGAGAAATATCTTCTGTCCTCTGCTTCTCTCCCCAAGTAGCTGCCACAGCTGGAACTAAGCCAGAAGGGCCTCCTTTGTAGCCTGTAAGATGCTCAGAGTCATTCATTCTGTGGTAAGAAAGGATGTTGGACTTGACTAATTGGGATTGCATCTGTCCTCCATCACTACCTCCTAGGAACACTGACATTGTTAATGTAATGCTGTTGGCACAGAGGAGAAGTATTTAGGCTTTAAAAAAGAAGATTTATTTATTTATTTATTTTTGCAAAGTCAGATATAGAGAGAGAGGAAAAGAGAGAGAGGAAGATCTTCCCTCCGATGATTCACTCCCCAAGTGACCGCAACGGCTGGAGGTGTGCTGATCCAAAGCCAGGAGCCAGGAGCTCTTCTGGGTCTCCCACGCACTGGTGCAGGGTCCCAAAGCTTTGAGCCATCCTCGACTGCTTTCCCAGGCCACAAGCAGGGAGCTGGATGGGAAGCGGGGCTGCTGGGATTAGAGCTGGTGCCTATATGGGATCCTGGCACTAGCAAGGAGTGGAGTTTAGCCACTAGGTTACCATGCCGGGCCCTCATGTTAGTTTTCTTTAAACAAAGCTTTGTGAATGTTTTGGTTCAGCAGTTTCCTTTGCACAGCCTACATGAACAGAGTCTGCCAGCCACCCACGCCATTGACACTAGAAGAGACAGACACACAATACTTGTGATGGCCACGCCTACACCTCTGTTGGAGTAGACTCAACAAATCAAACCAGAAGCTAAGCAAGCCTCCATCTAACCACTGCTCCTCAGAGCACATCGGAGCCTAATGGGCAAAATCGTGAGTGTGGGACGCCCTCACACAAATGATTTCATGTCTTCAATATGTAAATAGCCAGGAATGTCCAAATGTGTGAGGAAAAACCTGAAGATGCAGCAGACTTTACAAAGGCAGCCCGGGGACCAGGATCAGGAGACAACTGGGAATAGTGAATACTGACTAGACATCTCAGGAACTTAAAGAATTATGCGTCAAAAGACCCAAAAGGTCTTTATTTTTAGATGTGTACTTGACTCTTTGGTAAATATGCACTCCAGTATTTCACATTTCTTCCTGGATTGATAGCAAGTCTGAGGGCGGGGGAGACAGCATTGGCTTTGAGTCACAAACTGTGGAAGCCCCATGCAGTTTTCTAACTCTTCCCCATTTTCATGGCTGTTAAAATTTTGCATGAGAAACACCACACATGACCGAGACAGGGTAGGTGCTAACAACAACAAAAAACCCTGCCTGGCTCGGTGGGCTCTAGGTGGCGTGCGCGCTCCCAGCATTCCCCCACCCGCGCCACAAGCCCCTCTCAAGGTCACTGATTCTGTGAGGCTTCCTGGTCAGGTGTATGACGCCCCCCGCCTCGATTTATTATCCTTAACAGAATTTGAGAAAATGGCTGTCTCAGGTTGGTTTCTGCCACCTGCCTCTGAGGTCAACTACTGCTATCAGAAGTTGACAGTTGCTATTTGGCTCAAGTACTTGAGGTCATGGTCATTCCATTATCTTTCTAAGACTGCAATTTTTGAACCTGCCTGTGCTGAATATCAAGTGCTTGCTCGGTCAACTGTTTATAGATGGCATCAATATGGGTGGCATATAATAGCTTCCTAACTGGTGATTGCCTTATTAATCAATTTATAAAACTGATCAGAAAGTGTTATAGGGTATCTGTTAAGGCGGTAGTTAGGAAATAAATCTAAAACCTATTTTTTTTGATAAGTAGGTTTTTCAAAATGAGTGGGAATGAAGTTGGAACAAACAAATGCACCTTATTATTGGGTTTGCTGTTCTCACTGTTAACCTATTGTTTTTGCCCCAAAATCTTGCTTCCAGTTAGTGACTAAACATGTTTTTTCTTTTCCACATACAGATTGCCATAATTTGACAGCCTGCATCCCTTTTGTGGTTATTGCTTTCATCTTGGTGAAATGGGACATGTGATTTTGAAGTTATTAAAAGAAGTCCTGAACTAAAAGATTGGTTATATTTTTGAATATTTTCCCATCAATTTATTTGATCCAAATAAGAGTCTATCTTTCTTTATGTCACGCCATTTAATCGAGATGGACAACATAAATGTTTCAAAAATAATCAGTTTATCAGAATTCTGGGCCAAACCATTTATGGTTTAAATGAAAGAAAATACTTATCTTATTCAAATCATCATTTTGGAGAATTCTGATTATTTATAAAAATCCATAGCCACTGAAGAGTGGAGAATCATAGGCTTGAAGCAATAAATTGCATGCACATTGTATCAGAGAATCAATGATGTGAGTATAATCGCTATAGTTTATTTTTTTTTTAATTCACATATAGGAGCCAGCAGGGTGGCATATCATGCTAAAAACATCCGTCTGTAGTACTGGCATTCCATATGGATAGCTGGTTCGAGTCCTGGCTTTTCCACTCCTAATCTAGCTCTCTGCTTATGGCCACTGGTTCGTTCTTTAAAATGGTCAAAATAGCTGGGACTGGGCCAGACCAAAGCCAGGAGCCAGAAACTCCATCTGGGTCCCCCACGTGGGTGCAGGGGCCCAACCACTTGAGCCATCACAAGATGCTGCTTTCGCATGTACATCAGCAGAGAGCTGGATGGGAAGCACAGCAGCTGGCACTCAAATGGGCACTCATGCACTCAATGTGGGATGCTGGCTTAACCTGCTGTACCATGACATTGGCCCCAAGGTTGGAATTTCAGTAAGGAGTGCTAATTCCCTCCAGTGTCACAAGTTCCCAGATTTGCAGAGTATGTGTGTCACTCTCCTCCCCCAAACCATCCAAGTGTCCCTTGTTCCTGGTACCAAAGCAAGGTGTGCTGGAATTTCCTTCGTTCCCTTGAGGTAGTTCCAGTTCTGGCAGCTTGGTTGCACAACCAGCTGGACTTGGGAGTCTCCCATCTCTGTTTAATACCTCTGTCTTCTTCCAGGGCTGGTGGAAACATGACTTTTCCTGCAGAGTGTTCTGCTTTGCTCCCACCCTGAACCCTGCTGAATGTGTTGTTCAAACACAGCCGTGTTTGAAGTTCAGATCATCCAGGAATTCTCTACGGGCTCCTGGCCCTTGTTCTCAGGCCACCCAAGCCCTGCACATGTTTATTGCAGGAAGATGTTGCCTCTTTCTGCCTTGGCCTCGGTTCTGTCTTCTGAGCATCCCCCTGCCTTTCTTTCTCCACTCGCATTCATGTGTGGTCCTGTGTGCTTAGGGAAGGGCTTTCCTTCCACACATCCCTTTAGTGGCACAATCCAAGCCTGGGGTCTCGCTGAGGAAGCTGTGAGTCCTAGGGTGGAGGTGTATACTTTGCCCAAGACCCCATCCTCAGGTTGTGGAGGAAGCATGATGATGACCTATGTCTTCATCCTCTCCAATGACAGGTGTCTTACTGGATTTCTTTTTTTTTTTTTAAGTTTGAACCACGTGACTGCCCAAATAGCTTAATTCTTATTTACATATTCACAACTCCTGAGCCATCCCCCACCTACCTCTACAGTAATCTGGCTGAGTTTGGAGCTACAGGTAAAACCTTAGGTGGACACCCGACCTCTGCTCTTTCCAAGGCATTTGGCTGTTCCTTGAGAAATGGGTGAATCACCTTGAACCCTCTGAGTTGTGTATGCCTTCGGGTCAGAGAGAGGTCGTGCTGGGAAGGAAACCTTATCACTGTCTTGCTTTTCTTTTTCTGGTCCCCAGTGTGTGTGTCTGAGTTGTGACAAACAGATTCTCTGCATTTCCTATGTTAGGGTGCTGAGATGCCAGGGCAGTGGGCCTGCCTGGGCCTGGCAGCCACTGATTCCAGCGTGAGGACCCCAGTCTGCTCTGGGTGCTGATGTGACTGATGGACGGTTCAAGGCTGAATTAGGTGGATTTCTTTATGAAGACACCCTCTGCCCTACCCAGATAGAAGCAGTTGAACAAGGACTGTGTGCGCAGTGTGCGCATGACTGCTGCACACCAGCTTGCCATCCTGATGTCACAAAAATTGCTTACCCAAGAGTTGTTGTGCAGCCCTGTTTAGCTGCTTGCTTCCAATATTGCATTTACAAAAATTACATATTTCATATAATCAGGCCTGTCTCTTACTTAATCATCCCACACATCATATAAATCTTGAAAAACAGACAGGTCTATAAATCACTAGCATTTTTCATTTACCACTTATTCTAAGCCAGGCAGTTTCTTATTTAAATTGCCATACGAATAAATCTAATAATCCTTATTCACTTACATCATCTCAAACTTTAAATCTTATTCCGGCTGAGGTCATAAGTGAAATCAGTATTGAGGGCAAAACTAGCAGCTGTAACAACTATAATGGCTTGCCAAATTATATTAAAGGGACCAAATAACATTAAAAAAATGAGGATAAATTGAATTACATGATTAAAGTGTGATCTGCTGAATCGGCGAATGGGGGAAGCTTCCAGAACCCCTGCCTGGGGTGTACCTTCCACATGTGCTTTGTGCCAGTTGGAAGAGAGGTCTATTTGCCTAAGCCCTTGTATTTGCAAACCTCAATTAAAATCTGGATCGCGGTTTCTCCGTGTGACACTATTGACCCCATGGGGCAGATCATTCTTTGCTAAGGATATAGTGGGATATTCAACACCATTCCTAGCCCTCTCCCCTCACACCTGCTATCCCTGGTTTTAACATCCCAGATATTTACACACATTGCCTGATGTCTCATAGCAGTGTGTGGGGTGGGTTTGGGGGAGAATCCCACCCCATTGGTGGCTATTGCTTGAGGTAATCATACAGAATTGGATGTTCCAGATATGTTCTGATGGCTCCAATCTTGGAGGGCAGTGTGTTCTGCTACAGTGGGGTGGCCACATTAGCAGCGCAGGGCAGGGCTTAGCGAGTTACAGGTCCTAGGTGAAGAGCGGTCTGCAAGAGGAGTGCTTAGGGAAAGAGCCATGGTTAGGAACACAGAGAGAACATGCCCTGGAGGATAACCCTGAACCCAGGGCCTTTTCCTCAATGTTTTGCATCTCAGAGCTGGCAGTGCTGACATCCAGGCCTTGGGGCTGGAAGATAACAATGTTTGTCGCTTGCTTTCCACATGGCTCAGAAAGGCAAGGTGATTCTGCAGTGGTGGGAGGACACCAGTGAGGGTTATGGAGGGGACTTTCAGAGCTCACTAATCAGCTCACCTCAGACACGTCCCACCACGGTGAAGGAGTCTCAGGGCCTTTCTTCTGGTGGACTGTACCTGGTAGACTGCACCTTGGGGCCCCAGCAGAGGTACAGACAGCTCTCATCTGAGCTGTAGAATGCAACGGCTGCAATTAGTTTCCCGGAAAGATTCTGCCAGCTCCTTGACAGACGGAGGAGTTATTCCTCACATAAATCATTCTAACTCTGCCATCTTAAATGCACATGCTGTTCTAGACAGGCATCCATCCTGGATCCCCGAAGACCAAATAAAACAAATAGGGCCACGACAATTTGGAGATGAAGCTCTGTGACAGCCCCTCGTTCACGGAAGGCTGGGGGGAAGGCACTTGGAATGAGGGGTTGGCTGCACTTCAAGCCTCACTCATGACAGTGGTGACATCATTTATCCCAAAGACCTGAAAGCTGGAACCAGGATGCAGTATTGGAATGAGATTTGTTGTGTCGAGGAACTGTCCCATCTGAAAGGGTTTTGATCAGCACAGAGAATGGCGGAGTCATTCCATTGTCTTAAACCTGGGCTGACTTGTAATGTGTCGTGTTGTCTGGCTGACTCACTCCACAGAGAAAAAGGCCATTAAGTTGGCTCAGCTTTTGACCTGTAATTTTAGAAACACTACTCCATCTTTCTCCCTTATACCCCTGTCTAAAGATGAATTCGAAGCTCCCAGCGTGTGTGTGTGTGTGTGTGTGTGACTGTCCTTATAGAAGCTACAGATCACATCTCCTCTGCTGTCTTCCCACCTGATGGAGATGTCACAAGGAGTCTGATATTTAAGGTGGCATCATTGAGACTGCCCCCACAATCCATTTTCTCTCTGTCTGGAGCAGCCTGAGACAGGATAAAGACTTAGGGAATTTGGAGTGTTTCTCTGGTAGAGCTGGATCCCGCTACCATGGTTTAGTCACCAGTCTAGCCTCTATTTTTGCATCAACTATGAATGTTAACCACAGTTAGCGTTATAGTTTTCAGAGTAATTTCTGTGTTTTGCTTAAGCCTGTGAATGTGATTTTCTGAGGTCCAGCACTAGTATTCTGTGACTTCAATGTCAGGGAAGAGAGGGAGAGAGAGAGAGCGAGAGAGAGCACGAGCAAGAACAAGTGAGTGAGCGAGCAACTGACAACAAGACAGAGAGAGATTTAGAGACTTCTTGGCTTCCAATTGGCAGCCCTTATGGATTGTGTTCTCTTTTTTGAAGATTTAATTTTATTTTCTTTATTGGAAAGTCAGATATACAGAGAGGAGGAAAGACAAAGAGGAAAATCTTGTATCCAGTGGTTCATTCCCCAAGTGACCACAACAGTCGGAGCTGAGTCTATCTGAAGCCAGGAGCCAGGAACTTCTTCCAGGTCTCCCATGTGGATACATGGTTCCATGGCTTTGGGCCATCCTCCTCGGCTCCCCCAGGCCACAAGCAGGGAGCTGGATGGGAAGTGGGGCAGCTGGAACATGAACTGGCTTCCATATGGGATCCCAGCACATGCAACGCAAGGACTTTAGCCACTAGGCCTGCGCTCTGGGCCCCAAAATATGCTTTCTTAAAGCTGAACTTTCAATGGCAGAATCGTTGTCTATTTTAGGAAAGCCTCACCAACCTGACTAGCTGGACAGGAAGTCAGCTGTGCAGATAGCTCCGGAAATCAACTCCTTATCATATCAAGCAATGGAGCCAAGTCCTGTTTTATGGATGGGTTGTTTTGTATTTCACATTAAAATAGTTTGTTTTTTAGTGATCCCTTTTATTTGAGAAGAATAAAAATATTTGTTGGCTAATATTAGATTGCTTTTCTCTGTAACCACTGATGCCTGATGGAATCATGTTTGTGTTTGAGGTTGGCACCTGAATCAACATGCTGGGAGAAAGCCTACCTAGTAGGAGAGTCTATGAGGTTTTTTCTCCCCATCACCCGTGCTTAACCCTGGGCCTGTGCTGTTGACCACCAGGGGTAACTTTCATGAGGTCTGAGCACGTGCCTGGCGTAGGGCCACACACTGTGCATAGGGAGCCTGTTTAGATCTCACAGAAGCTAGGCAAGGTCATGAGCGGGTGATGGCGTCTCTGCCCTCAGATCTTTTCTCTGTGTTTTTCCTACTCTGCTCTGGGTCACTGGGATCAATATCTCCCAGTCTCCCTGCTTGTCGCTGGTGCAGCCAGCCTGTTAGCTAAGGCTAGAGGACCAGAAGAGGGAGCAAGTTTTGATGCTGCCTCCAGTGGCCGCAGAGTTCTCCCCAGTGATTCAGCTCTCCCACCTTGGCTTCTGGGTTTGGTATCACTACGTGGTCTGGTCGTCTCTCCAACTCCATCCCTGGAGATCAGTGGTTCCCTTGATTGTCCTCCCATTCCATTTGGCTTCTCAGTTCTTCCATCACCCAGGAATTGCCTGTTTCAAATGTCCTTCCTGGAGAGGATGTTGGGTACAGTGGCTAAGCCTGCCTCCCATTTTAGAATGTTTAAGCTCATGTCCTGGTTCCACCTCAGATCCTAGCTTCTTGCTAATGCACACCCTGGGAGGCAACGGGCGATGGCTTAAGAACTTGGCTCAAGGACTGTCACCCGAGTGGGAGATCTTGATTGAGTTTCCAGATGCTGGCTGTGGTCTTGTCCAACCCTTGCTCTGGTGGGCTTTTGGGATGTGAACCAGCAGATGGAATTTCTCTCTCTTCATTTCAAATGAATAAAGATAAACAAATAGGGGACAACATGGTGGCATAGTGCGCTAATACTCCACCTATACACTGGCATTTCATATGATCACTGGTTCATGTCCCAGCTGTCCCAATTCCCATCCAGCTCCCTACTTGAGGTCTGGGAAAACAGTCAAGGATGGCTCAAGTCCTTGGTCCCCTGCACTCATGTGGGAGACCTGGCTTCAGATCAGATCAGCTCCGGCCTTTGGGGTCACCTGGGGAGTGAACCAGCCGATGAAGGACTTCTCTCTCTCTGTAAAATCTGCTTTCCAAATAAAAACAAAATAAATCTTTAAAAGGTCAACAAATAAAACTTGAAGAGCCTTCCCCTGAAGTGTCTAGACATCCTGTTTGTACCTGCAGTCTGACTGATGCAGTTACTTTAGCAGACAGGTGCAGGTGTGGCTGGTTCCCATAGACTCATTTGAGGGTCTACACTTGAGGGAACTAAGGCTCAGAGGTACTAAGAAACATGCCCAAGCAGGGTCAGTCAGCCCTTGCCTCATCCCCCTGATCAAGTGGTTAACAAAGCCAGGCTTGCACTTGGATGAGCCAGGTTCAGAAAGCTCCTGACCTGGGTCCTGCCTGACCAGGCCAGGTGAGTGGCTCTGTTGTCATCCTCCTTAGCTGAGCAGCAAGTGGAGTGGCTTTGGAGGTATCCCTGCACCACCAGGAAATGGCCTCCAATGCTTCAGGGGGTGATCTGAATATAAAGCAGGAGATTAACTGCAGATAAGATTTGGCCATTTGGGTTTTCCTGGGAAGCCATGTCCAGGAGATGGGCTCCGGAAGATGATGTCGATTCATGTGGGCATGAGGGGGTGCTGTGTATCTGCCTGGGTTGAATCACAAGTTCAACACATATTTTTGAATGTCTGCCACATTCTAGATTTAATGGGGTTTGGGAAATAGGCAAAAAGCTGCTACACTCAATTTCAGTCTATTTTCTATTTCATTTAAAACATTTCAGTATTAAAAAGGTGGCTCCTTAGGAACCTTAATGTTGAGGCAGAGTCTGAGCTATCAACCACTCTGTAAAAAATGAAAAATGCCACATCTATTTTCTGAGAATTTAAAACCAGGTAATAGGGGCCTGCAAAGTGGCATAGCAAGCTAGTCCTCCATTTGTTAGTGCCAGCATCCCAAATGGGCACCGGTTTGTGACCCCATGCATCTCTGTTTATGGCTGTGAAAAGCAGTAGAGGAGGGCCTAAAGCCTTAGGAACCTGCTCCCATCTGCCTTTCCAATACAAATAAATGAATCTTAAAAAAAGTCAAGCAGCTGGGATTCAAATCAGGGCCCAAGCGTCCATATGGAATGTCAGCTCCTTAGGCTGCAACTTAGCTCTCTGTGCCACAGTACCAATCCCCCAAAGAGCTTTTAAATATGTGATAGGGGCAATTACATTGCTAAGGAAGCCAAGGTGACATATAGGACAGGTCTTCAAAAAGTTCCCAGAAAATTGATACTATCATGATAAAACTGTGCTTGGATCTTGAAACATTTTGCACTGAAAGCAGCAACATCTTTGAAGTTCATTTCCGCACCAACTTCTTCAAGTGCTGTTACAGATGCTGAGCTTGGTAGGAAGTTTGTAGGAATTGAAGGAGGGCAAAATGTCTGTAGCCGTCATCGCTGGCTGGTCTGGTCTGTGGATACCATCTGTATTCTGCTGGGTATGCACCATTTTTTCAGTCCTCTATTCAACAGTCAGTCACCTGCTACCCAGTTAGTCATCTCACGGGGTTCTTGGAGAGACAGCGGGGAGATCACCTGCAAGGTTGGAGCATGAGGCTGGCTGTGTGGGGGAACACTCCTTCACATGAGAAGCATGACCCTCCGTGTTCATGGCCAGAGTGTGAAACTCTAGCACTGGGGGCCAGTGCTACGGCTCAGCTAGCTAGTCCTCCACTTCCAAGCACCTCCTGCATCCCATATGGACACCGGTTCTAATCCCGGTGGCCCCACTTCCCATCCAGCTCCCAGCTTGCGGCCTGGGAAAGCAATAGAGGATGGCCCAAAGCCTTAGGACCCTGTAGCCATGTGGGAGACTCAGGGGAAGCTCCAGGCTCCTGGTTTTGGGTGGGTTCAGCTCTGGACATTGCAGCCATTTGGGGAATAAACCAGTGGATGAAAGATTTTTCTCTTCTTTCTGTAAATATGCCTCTGCCATGAAAATAAACAAATCTTAATACATATTATATACATATATACATATATACATATATACATATTATATATACATATATACATATATATATAATATACATAATATATATACATATATATAAGACACTGTCTCTACACAGTGTCAGGCCAGTTTCTTTTTTCCTGGTGGACAGTGGGAAGGGCTTTTCCATTCTGATGAGCCCCCGCTTCCAAGCCAGGCGAGCCCTGTGTTTCCTGCGGCAGGCGGGCGAGGGCAGGGCAGTCTGCAGGCAGCAGCTTCTGCAAGCAGGCTGTGCTGGTCACCTGGGAGGGCTTCCTGTCCGTGTGCTGGAATCTAATCAGGGACATTCATCTCCTTGCGGGACACACGAAATGCTTCCTCTCTGCAGATGGCAGCAGAGTGACAAGAGTGTGGAGATGAAAACAACTTGTGTAGTTCCCCGGGTGACAGCGCTGCCCAGCATGTGCTGGAACCCAGTGCTGTCTCCCACCGAGGGGGCAGGGCGACACCTGGCAGGCGCGGGCACTGCAGCAGAGCCCCCGTCAAGCTGGATCACCGGACACAGGTAGTGCCGTGTGTAAGCCAGTGTGTGTGCGCCTGTCCAGATCTACTGTACGTCACTCTCCCCAGATGTCATCAGCTCTGTCGACTTTCAGCACACACCAGGGCTTGCCACGTTCTTGGAGGGGGCGGGGAACAGACCCTCAGAGGTGAGCCGCCTGCAGGTTCCTTTCTTTTCATTTGTGTCACCACTGGGAAGAGGAAAAGGAGGACTATGACTTGGGTTGGAAAGGGAGGTTGAGCAGCCAGGCAGTCACAATGACAATTTTTAAAAGCTTTATTGGAAAGTCAGCTGCACTAATCTGAAGCCAGGAACCAGGAGTTTCTTCTGGGTCTCTCATGTGGGTACAGGGTCCCAAGGTTTTGGGCAATCCTCTACTGCTTTTCCAGGCTACCAGCAGGGAGCTGTATGGGAAGCAGAGCCACTGGGACATGAACCGGCACCCATATGGGATCCTGGCACATGCAAGGCGAAGACTTTAGCCACTAGGCTACTGTGCCAGGCTCCACAATGACAATTTTCACCTGATCCCAGGCCAGCCTGGCAGCCTGCCGATTCTTCTTTGTTGCCTTTTTTGGGAGAAGACTAGATTAAAAAATTTTAAAAATTATCTATATTTATTTGAAAGGCAGAGTTACAGAGAGGGGGAGGTAGAGGCTGAGAGGTCTTCCGTCCACTGATTCACTCCCCCGCTAGCTGCAGTGGGTAGGGCTGTGGCTGAAGCCAGGAGCCAGGGTCTTCTTTCAGGTATTTCATGTGGGTGCGGGGGGTCCAAGCACTTGAGCCATCGTGCTATGCTGCTCCCTGAAGCACAGCAACAGGGAACTGGGTCCAAAGTGGAGCAGCCAGGACACAAAGCAGGACCCATATGGCATGCCTGTGCCACAGGCAGAGCCTTGGCACAGTAAGCCACAGTGGCAGCCCAGGTCTATTCAGTTTTTGAAAGCAGAGTTGAAAGAGAGAGAGAGAGAGAGAGAGAGAGAGAGAGAAAGAGAGAGAGAGGTTTCCCACCCATTGGTTCATTCCCCAGATGGTTGCACTGACTAGGGCTAGCCAGGTGAAGCCAGGAACCAGGAACTCTGTCTGGGTCTTCCACTTGGGTCCCCTGCTGTTGCCTTCCCAGTTGTATTAGCAGGAAGCCAGATCAGGGGCAGGGAGGCCAGGGCTCAAATCAGGACGCCCATGCGGGACGACGAGATCCTACGTTGCAGACAGCAGCTTCTGCTACATTACAGTGCCAGCTATGGCTCACTTTCACCTCAGTCCCCTTAGATCAAAGTCACCTTATTTCTCAAACCGGTCCCTCTTCCTGACAGTTCTTTTCCCCACTTACTGACTTCCTACTCAATAAGCTTGAGATCTGAACTGCTTCGCACCTCATCTACCACCTTATTGTAACCAGACCTCTGAACTCATTTGTCAGATATACCTGCGACTTCTGTTTCCACAAGTGATGCTTATTCAGGTCACTGTCACATCCTACCTGGAAAAAAGCTGAAATACAGAGTGACCGTGTAACTTTGGGAACCTCTTTCCACTTCTGTATTTATATAAAGTGCCTGGCTGTTATCTAAGCATTTTATAGATAACATCACCACACTGATTTCTGCTAATAACTCTATGGGGTAGATGCTATCATTAGACCCATTATACAGATGAAAATGGAGGCACAGGGAAATTAATATCATGCCTGATGTTACCCAGCTCTCAATCCCAGTTAGCTCTAGAGCTTGACTGAAGCTAATGTACTTTAAGCTGATGCTTGGCTGTGGTTGACATCCTCAAGATTATCTCAAACAGCATCCTCTGCCCATAATCTGTCTCCCCTCTCTACCACACCCCCCTCCACCCCCAGTTCATTTTGATTTTCAGCCTTTCTGGTAGGATCCATGGCTCCTTGACCTAATAGTTCACAGCTGTTTATTTTCACTCTCCCCTTTTATTAAGAAGGCAAAGACCTTGCTTGTCCTGAACATAATATTCCCAGTTCCTAAAACAGTGCTGGACCATAGCAAACCTTCCCTGATAGGTTGGGTAGAAGAATGGCTCTGGGGATGTAGGAAGTGAATCCCAAAGTCGGCCAGTGACTGCTCCGGGCTCCCCCCCCCCCCGGCTCTCCCTCCCTCCACCAGCAGGGGGCTCTTCCACTCTCTGGGATCCAGAGGAGGACAATCAGTACCTTGACAGTTCACCTGGCATCCGGCCTCATGAAACCGGAAGCATCCATCTCCTCTCTTCCCCCCTCCACGTGGGATTGTGCCAGGCCAGGCAAATATTGAGCTCTGTGTTCACAAACAAGGCTTGCTTTTGGGAGGTGGTTCATCAAGGACTTCTCAGGCTTGGTGTGGGGATGGTCCAAGGTTTCCTGCTAGAAGCTCTGCTTGTCAGTTTACTCACCAAGACTCGCTGTGAGAAATAAAACACGTGGAGCCAATGGACATCTCTGCAGTGGGTGTGAGAGTTTGTGGAAGTGTGTCAGCCTTATCAAGGAACCAGCTGATGTATGAGGCCAATCACCTTGATTGTGTGCCCATACCCTTTGGAATGAGAGGCACCTCTTTCTCTCTTTCCTTCCAGAACAACTTCTATGCAATAACTTGGCCATATAGCAAATCTTATTGGTAATACCATTCTTAAATATAATATCTGGAATGTTTGGAAACTCAGACCTTCTTCCCTCACCACTTAAAATAAGATGGTTATAAAGTTTATATTAAAAATGTAGCCATTGCAAAATCCCCACTGGGAAAAATTGTGAGTGCATTTGAATGGGAGTATTGTCCCTTGCCCATTTCCTTTACAGTAGATTCTGGCAGGAATGCCAGTCACATTGCCAAGACAAAAAGAACTGTATAAGAGGGCTCACAGCTCTGCCAACAGATGGGCAAGCCGGTCTGGCAACACTTGGTCCTTGTTGGGAGGCCTAGGTGTGGCCAAAGGATGATCACACACCTATTCTGTGTATCATGTCTGTTTCAGCACAAATGGCCCTTCATTTTATGCCCAAGGAAGCTGGCCTCCCCCCCATCGGGGCAGTGGTTTCCTGGAAAAGCTACAGTAGCCTTCTGTAAGGGATGTGCAGTGAAAGGGTTCTCAGAGAGGGTAGAGAACAGCTCACAGAGGACACAGATCCGCCTCCGTCCGAGGGGAGGCCATCTCTACTTTTCCCCCAACAGAAGAAGCAGTCTTATTTTCCAGTTAAGATTTCCCCTGGCAATCTTATTTTCCAAACTGTGAACCAGTTTGAGGCCACAGGATTTTCTTTGTAGGAAATAAAAGAAAATCGGCTTGCTTAGTGTAGAAAGGGGGGGGGGGGACCGAACTGTGCACCTGGTGGGAGTGGAGGAAGCTGGTGAGCAAGTAGGTAGATCTGGTGACCTGGCTTAGCAGCCGCTGCTACAAAGGGTTCCTTGGAGTAGAGACTGAATGATCAAGGCGTGTCCAGAGAAAATGGTACGCACAGTCAATCGATTGTCTAGTGTGGGCAGACATCCTTGCCAGGTAGGGTGTGTGGATGATGGCAGTACCAACGAGGAAGGCATGGCTTCTGCCCTCAGACAGCTTACACAGCTGTGCAGCTGGGACATCGCAGGAGTGAAAGAGGCTCAGGGTCATCTCCCAGGTCACCCAGAGCATCAAGATACTAATGATGGCAACCCAGGCGCGCCTATTTCAAGAAAGGAAAGGTCTTGATTTCATTTTAAAAAATAACTTATTTTTATTGGAAAGGCAGTTACAGAGAGAGGAGAGATAGAGAAAGATCTTCCACCTGCTGGTTCAATCCCCAAATGGCCTCATTGGCAGGAACTGGGCTGGCTCGAAGCCAGGAGGCAGGAGCTTCAGTTACATTAATTCATTCGCCTTTTTTTTTAAAGATGCATTTATTTTTATTGAAAAGTCAGATAGTCAGATGCACAGAGAGGAGGAGAGACAGAGAAGAAGAGCTTCTTTCCTATAATTCACTCCCCAAATGGCTGCAATGGCCAGAGCTGAACCGATCTGAAGCCAGGAGCCACGAGATTCTTCTGGGTCTCCCACACGGGTGCAGAATTCCAAGGCTTTGGGCCGTCCTCTACTGCTTTCCCAGGCCCCAAGCAGGGAGCTGGATGGGAGGCGGGGCCGCCGGGACATGAACCGGCACCCATGTGGGATCCTGGCACATGCAAGGCGAGGACTTTGGTTGCTAGACTGCTGCACTGGGCCCATTCACCTTTTTGTTTTTTTTTTAAGACAGAGTTACAGAGACAGAGACAAGGAGAGAATCTTCCATCAGCTTATTTGCCACCCAGATGGTTGCAGTGGCCAGTGTGGAGCCAGGCCCAAGACAGGAGCCAGGAGCTTCTTCCGGGTCTCATGCGGGTGCAGAGACCAAGCACTGGGATTGTCTTCCTCTGCTGCTTTCTCAGACATATTAGCAGGGAGCTGGATGAGAAGTGGAGCAGCTGGGACTTAAACCAGTGCCCGTGTGGGATATGGATGCTGTAGGCAGTGGCTTTACCTGCTATGCCACGGCACTAGCTACTCTCCCCACACCACCATATACTTTTGCACCACTCAGTCACATGGTGGTCCTTGTGCTGGTGTGGAAAATGGAAATGGAAAGCTGTCTCCTCCTTCAACTGCCAAGGCAGTGGACTGATCATGCGTGTGTCTTGGAGGAGGGGCAGGCAATGGAAGCGAACACATGAGGTGTGGGTTTGGGAAGCTGCTTTGTTTCTGAACCCCCAAGCCTCTGTGCAGTGGTTGGAGCTTGGGTTTCCCTAAGACATGGCAGCGAGTGAGTAGCTTCACTCTTCCCACAAAGAACTGCCTTTCATGTGAAGTGATGAGCAGCCCAGCGCCGGAGCCTCCTAAGATGGCTGCCCAGGAACAGGCGGCCCCAGCAGAGCTGAACGTGGCTGCCTGTCTGTGGTGAGCAGAGGGGTTTCAGGTAGCAGAAGCGCTTCTGCAATACTTCTGTGCTAACAAAAGAGGCACAACACGCCCTGGAGGCCTTCTGAGTGCAAAGTGGGGAGCTTGCGGCTGTGGCCCACTGCCGACTGTCGCCCACCGCTGACTGTCGCATTGCCACCATCTGCATTTTCAAATGAATCAAGCTGTCACCACACACCAACATAGTGCTAACTCATTGGTTCCCCCAAACCATGCTATGTGGTTTTGTACCTATTTCATGTAGTTCGGACTCCTGTAGAATTCTGTTCTGACATTTGAAGGAGAACAGAAATAACATTGCTGACTACTGGTAGACCCCTCCACTGCACACTTTCATCATTGTCTTAGCACTTAGGAGAATACACACCTGCTTCCACTGTCTGTCCATTGTGCTGCAATGAGTCATTGCCACGTCTGTGCTCGTCCCAAAGCTCTTCTGGGCTGGCAATGGTGCACTAAGCTGCGCTTCTGGTTTAAGTCCCAGCAGCTCCACTTTTCAGTCCAGCTCCCTGATGATGGTCTGGGAAGGCTAACCCAAGTCCTTGGGTGCCTGTACCCAACTGGGAGACCTAGAAAAAGCTCCTGATCCCTGATTTTTCATCAGCTCAGCTCTGGCTGTTGCAGTCATTTTGAGAGTGAACCACTGGATGGAAGATCTCTCTCTCTCTCTCTATGTCTTCCAAAATAAAATAAATCTTAACAAAAATCTTAATCCAGGTGTGGGGTCACAGACCTTGCGAGGTTCCCCCCTGGGTGACTCTGTAACTTCCCTGTCCCTTTGCTGAAGCCACCAGGGCTTCCTGTCCCCTGTGGTGCTGCTGTTCCATGAGAATTGTTTCTGAACATTTGTTCCTCTCCCCCCCACCCCCCGAGCTAAAACTGCTACCCTTTTCCCAGTGTGTGAAAGCCCTGTGGCTGTCCCCTGCGTCTCCTTATGCTCAGCCAATTAGGCGTTGAGAACCTTGGATATAATTAGGAAACATATTTCAGAAGAAAGTGCTGTCTGGGTTTCGCATTGCTCCCTGGGAGAGCGTTTTGGGCTGAGGGGCACAAGGTGGTGAATTTTATGTCTTGAAAACGGTGGTTCTGCTTGGATGCCATGCCCACATTTAATTATTCTTAAAGCTTCTTAGGATCTCAGATGAAACATGTCACTTCAGTGTAAAGTTTCATATTATTTATTCCCCTCATCATCAACATTACTTGGTTTCTCCTTTCTACAATATTCATATTATAGAAATATAGTATTTAGGGAGCTTCCTGCGTGAGATCACCTCGCCTCCTCCCAGTGTTCTTGGCAGTCGCTGCACTTTTCCAAGGGGCCGGCTGAGAGGATAATGCAATGGCCTCTCCTGTTTGAACACAGTCAGAAGGACTTTCGTGTTACTTATTGCCATGGCAATGAAAGTTGACAATCATCCTTTTGTTTTTGTTCTAAGTAAAACACAGTCTTGTTTCTTAACAGAATGGCCAGATTTTTCTCCCAATGTTCACACCAGCGTTCACACAAATACGTATTGTTGTGTCCTATAGTGCTAGACACTGGGGCTGTTTACAAGACTCTTGGGCCCTTTCTTCAAAAGCTGGCTCAGGTGTGTCTTCTCTGAGCAGTGAACACCTGGCAGGCACTCTCCCACCCACCTGCGCAGTACATCAAGAAGGACAAACTAAGGTTGCTCTCATGATGGTCTCCCAACAGTCAGTTCAACTGCAAGGCCCTCCCTTTGAGGGTGAGCAAGACCTGTACTTTGGTTTTAGCCAAAAAAAATACTGCAAAGGTGATGGGAATGCCCTTTCTTGATGATGGTGTTGAGACTATAACATCTGTTTTACTGAGAAACTCAAACTCCTTTTTGTTGACTTTGTGGAAGCAAACAGCCACCCTGGGGAGCCCCACATGGCAAGGAACTTAGGGTAGCCGGTGGGTGACAGCCAGTGAGGAAGTGAGGCCCACAGCTTAGCATCCACAGGGGACTGAAATGCAGACAACAACTATGTCAGTTTGGGAGCAGATCCTTCCATGGTTGAAACTTCAGATGAGGATTCAGCCTCAGACAATCCAAACGTGGCTGAACGGCTTTTCAACTTTGCACTGGTGTGAAAGCAGTATGTCCGCGCAGGCAGCTGTACTTGGGCTTTTGAATTTTCCCAGGCTAATAATGCACAGGGCGGTGCTCTTTTCTGATGTTGATGGTGACAGGGAGTGTGGCTTCTGGTCAGCCCCACAGTCACCAGGGAAACAGCTAACAGTCTTCGCTGTGCTATCCTGTTGAGGTGCAATGCTGGGTAGGTTGGGTGGATGACTTAACCTACCTAATGCTCATGAAGAGATTGAAAAAGGCCATAACGGGGACTAACATTATTGAAAAAGAGTTAGCATCCAGAATATACAGAGAATGCCTAAAAATATAGCAAAATGAGACAAACCAACCATTAAATATACATAAAAGATGCAAACAGGAGTTCTACTGACATATGCAAGGCCAACAGACATATAAAAATATGTCAATGTCATCGGCAGTCAGTAAGATGGAAATTAAAACCACAATGAAATATTATTTTTTAAAAAAGATTACTTATTTTTATTTGAATGACAGATTTTGCAGAAAGAAAAGGGTAGATAGGGAGAGAAGTCCTTCCATCTGTGGGTTCACTCTCCAAATGGCTGCAATGGCCAGAGCTAAGTTGCTCCGAAGCTAGAAGCCAGGAGATTCTTCCAGGTTTCCCATGTGGGTGCAGGGACCCAGAGTCTTGGGTCATCTTCTGCTGCTTTCCCAGGCCATAATCAGGAGTTGGGTTGGAAGTGGAGTAGCTAGGATACCAACCATACCCATATTGGATGCCAGTGTCAGGATGGAGGATTAGCCTGGTCTGCCATTATGCTGGTCCCAGTGACATGAAAATTAAAACCACAATAAGATAGTGTTCACACTCATCAAACTGGAAGAATCCCAAGAGTTTGGCAATAGCTGGTGTTGGGCAAAATGGAGACTCTCAGACAATGGGAGAAATGCTACTCTCAGGACAGAAGTGCAACCCTGACGTGGGCTGTGCTACATTGCTCCCCAGAGCAGGGCTAGACTTGGCAGGTGCTTGGCACCTTGGGGGACCCACTTCTACTCCTCCCCAATTTGAGGCCTCACGGTCAGCCCCTGCCCCTTTGGGAAGAACCTGATTCTGGCCTCCTCTTTCATGACCCTGTGGTGTCATTTTTTCAGTTTTTCTGTGAATTTTGCAGGTAGACAGATGGATAGACAGACATGCACACGCGCACGCACACACATACACACACACAAATATCTTCCATCTGCTGGTTCACTTCCCCAGATGCATGCAACAGTAGAGACTGGGCCCAGCTGAGGTCTGGAGCCAGGAGACTTCTCTTTGGGTCTCCTCCAATGGGAACAGAGACTCCAGTTTTTAGGCCATCCTGTGCTGTTTCTCAGGTGCATTAGCAGAGAGCTGGGTTGGAAGTGGAGTAGCAGGGACAGGAACCAGCATTCCAATATGGGTTGTGGCATCCCAAGTGGTGGCTTAACCCACTTTGCACATGACACCCCACTGAGGGATGGCAATCTAAGGAACTTGCCAAGGCTGTTAAGAAGAAGTGACAAAGCTGGGTTTGGCCTGAGGTTGGCCTCAAAGTCCATCTTGTTTCCTATGACCCTTACTCTGAGATGTCACAAGCCACATCCGTACCCTGTGTCCTGACTCAAACCACTTCTCTGTCTGTAGTAATGTGGGCAGAGAATTGTGTTTCATTTCATTGAAATAATGTTCACAAGGTTGGGTTTTGCTGTGGGTGAGGTGCTGTTCATCTCTCCAACAGATTTGCATATTGGAAACTTGGTCCCCAGTGAAGTGGAACTGTGAGGTGATGGAACCTTCCAGAGGTGGGGTGGTAAGTCAGTTGGTGCTCAACAGGTTGTTCTGAAAGCTTGAGGCAGCCTAGCTGGCATCAGGCACTGAGCTGAGGTTCCTTTCTGCTGCATGCACTTGCCAGCTGCTGTGGGCCCTCGCCAGAGCCTGTGTCCTGCTCTTTGAACTCTCAACCCTCCAAGCTGGGAGCTGACCCTGTCTCGGGAACTTGGTTATGGTAATGAAAAGTTGACTTACACAGGTTGTGAACAAATCTGTGTGGTCATTCAGACTCTACAGGAGCCCTGGTGTGTTTGACTGGCTCAATTCTCCTTCCTGTGTCCTATGTGCTCAACGCTTTCAGTTCTTTTTTTTTTTTTTTTCCAAGTCAGAATTACAAAGAGAAAAACAGACACACACAGAGAGAGACCTTCCATTTACTGGTTCTGTCCCTAAGTGGCTGTAAACAGCCAGAGCTGAGCTGATCCAAAGCTGGGAACTGGGAATCTCCTCTGGGTCTCCCATATGTATGGCTTGGTCTAACCTTGGCTGCTTTGCTAGGTGCAAAAGCAGTGAACTGGACTGGAAGTGGACTAGCCAGGACACAAACCAGGGCCTATATGGGATGTTGGTGCTGCAGGTGGCGGCTTCACCTACTGCAACTGTCTGTTTTATGTGCAGCACAGCGCAGAAGGGCACTGTAGTGTGGTTCCCAAAGTCTTCCCCAGGACAAATGACGTTTGTGCTTTGCAGGGTGGTCATAATTGGAGTTGTGGGTTTTCACCAGACTGTTGAGAGACAGGACTTTGCCATTTTCTTCTGTGGCCCACAGCCACATTACCTGAGCAACCGCTCTCTCTGTGCCAGTCACAGTCATGGATTCCCGCATAAGCTCTTGGGTGCCTCTGAGGCTCTCTGAGGATCATTTTGTGTCACCTCCCAGGGTGACACTGCCCCTTCCTTTCTCTAGATGGTTTTTCATTTGCAGCTGCTTGTCCCCCGCATCGGCAGCCCACCGGGACTCAGTCAGATGAGGCCTGCTGATCTGCACAGCTTCCTTCTCCAGGTCTTTCAATAGTGAGTGCTAAAATCTGCTTGCAACTCCCTGACACGTCTCCAGGTCCTTGCTTGGGACTCCCCAGCTGCTTCTGGTAGCTTCTCTCAAAGCCGATGAGAGCCTCATGATCCTTATGTTGTTGTTCTTTGTTCCTCTGGCGGGTGATTCTAACTGTTCTTTCATCTTGTGCTTCCCGCGTGTTTTTCTGCCTATTGCTCGAAACTCTGCCTAGTGTATTTTCTTTCCTTGCAGTTTCTAAAACCACCTGTCCTTGGCCTCTCTAGTTGAAATCTCTCTTCCCCACATGACTGGCTGAGCTTGCCCATTGGGTACTGACAGCAGCAACAGGAACAATATGAGAAGCGCCAAGGCAGAGCTCTCTCTCCAATCTTCTCTCACCTTCACTCATTTGGTTAATCTATAGTAAGTGTGTTCTGTGTGCTTTATACACCTGGAGAATAGAAAGAAAGAAGGCAGACAAGATGTTTGCTGGATAGAGCTTGCATGCTATTGGGTGTGTGTTACAGGGAGGGGTCCATGGAGAAATCGATACAAAAGCAGGGGGTCTAGATGATGCCAAACGTGGTGTAGGCACCAAAAGAGAGCAGCAGCTGGACATAGGCAGAGGAGAAATTTACACCAGGAGAAGCCTCTCTAGGGAGGTGACATTTGGGTGAACATTTTTTTCTTTTAAAGATTTATTTGTTTTCATTGGAAAGGCAGATTTACAGAAAGAGATACAGCGAGAAAAATCTTTCATCTGCTAGTTTGCTCCCCAAATGACCACTACGGTCAGAGCTCAGATGATTCAAAGGTAGGGGCTTCTTCTGGGTCTCCCATGTGAATGCAGGGTCCCAAGGCCTTGCACCATCCCTTGCTACTTTTCCAGGCCACAAGCAGGGAGCTGGATGGGAACTGGAGCAGTCATGACACAAACCAGCATTCATATGAGATGCCTGCTCTTGTAGGTGGAGGATTAGCAAATTGAATCAATGCTCTAGTACCTTGGGTTAACGTTTAAATGATATGAAGAAGCCATCCATATGTGTGGTCCAGGTTAGGGTTCCTCCCACTCCCCCATTCCCCAAGCAAAAGGAGCATTGAATGCAAAGGCCCTGGGGCAGGACAAGTTTGGTTTCTTCAGAGAACCGAAAGGAAAATACTGTGGCTGGTGAAGAAAGAGATCAGATCCCAGATGGGTAGGGCTAGTTCATGCAGGGTCAACACCGGAAATTCAGTCCATGGTGCCAGAAGTGGTTAGAAGGCAGGGCCGTGATCTCGGCTGTGTTCTTCAGAGGCAACAAACAGTAGACTGCAGAGGAAGGTGGGAGGGTACCTGCTGTCCTGTGAGGAATGGAGGAAGGGTGTGGGTCTGGAGTCTATTTCGGATGCAGAGTGGGTAGACTCAGTGACTGTCTCGATTTGGAGGGCACAGCAGAAGAAGAACAGAACCACTACTGAGGCTTCTGGTTGGATTGTGGGTGCTATATCCAGAGGTGGGAAACCTGCAGGAGGAAGCGGCTATGTGTACAGCCAGAGGCTGAGTTTAATTGAGGTAAAAAAATGTGGGCATGGTGAGATGGCTCAGTTAGTTAATCCTCCTGTTGCAAGTGCCAGGATCCCATATGGGTGCCAGGTTATGTCCCAGATACTCCACCTCCCATTCAGCTCTCTGCTAATGGCCTGGGAAAGCAGCAGAGGATGGTTCAAGTTCCTCGGCCCCTGCATCCACCTGCTACTGCCTTCACATCAGCTCAACTCTGGATGTTGTAGTCATTTGAGGAGTGAACCTGCTGATGGAAAATCTTTGTGTGTCTCTCCTTCTCTCTGTAAGTCTGCCTTTCCTACCAAGATAAATAAATCCTAAAAAAAAAAAAAAAAATCTCAAGCAAGCATTGGCCTATCGGAGTCTGTAGCCTGGAGAAGAAGCCTGGTGGATGTCCAACTTCATGTCCACATGTGCCAGGAGTCAACAGCAGGAGATAATTCTTGGAGCAGAAGGAATATTTTTAATGCTTAAAGGGTTGAGTGGCCCTCATTAAAATGCAAATGCATTCCCCAAAGATTGCTCATTGTGTGTAAGTCATTCTCACTACAGATGTATCTGTTGAAGTTATGACAATGAGTTGAAGGTTAATGTTTCACAAGAGGGTACAGGGAGAGGGCAGCAACATTGGACTCCTTGAAGGACAGACTGGGACTGTGTGAACATCGCGTGGAAGAGCAGAAGTGTGCGAGAGAAGAGGCAGGAACAGACTTCAACAAACAGAAGCTGGTGTAGGATGCCCATAATTGCTTTCTTTCCAGAGGAGGACAGTGGCTTTCAAAGGTCTAGTTCCTGCCTGCCTTGCTTACAAAACACAAACAGAAGGTAGTTGTTGGGCAAGGGGTTTCCAACCATTCCTAGCATGCTGTCATGCCACATCAGAGTGCCCAGGTCTGCATCCAGCTGCACTTCCGATTCCAGACTCCTGTGAGTGCACACTCCTGGAGGCAGCAACCCTGGCTCCCCTAACTGCACTGCTGCCTGCATGTGGGAGACCCTGGATTGGAGTCCGCCCTGACTGTTACAGGCATTTGGGGGAATAAGCCAATGAAAGTCAGATGTCTTTCCGGTTCTGTCAGCACTGCTACGGTTGAGAAGCCTTCATTCAAACAGAAGAAAAAAGATAACTACATTTTAAAATTACAAAATAACATTTGATCCACTTGGGGAAAAAAAATTGAAAACAGACAAGTTAAAAAGAAAAATGCAAATCTCTTAAAATCCGAGAGAAGTAATTTTCTCCTAAATTTAGGAAGTTTGTTTCTTGAAGATGTTAAGAATAAATGGAGTTCTCATTTCCACTAAAGCATGGATGCAAAATATTCACTCCTGTTTATTTATAAAATTCAACAGATTGAAGCAAGCAGGGCCAGTTTTACAGGCTCTTAGTAAAGACAAGCACAGATATAAATAAGGATTAAATCCATTTCTTTAATGCCTAGGGCTGACTCCAGTTCTATTCCGGGATGTGGAAATGCCTCCTGAAGATGACCTTGCTAGAGGTACCTAGGAAATTGCCATCCTCTTTCCCTTCTCAGAACCTCACTGGGTTCTAAACATGTATCTGTAAGATGGCGCTTCCAGAAGTTCATGGAAATAGCAAAGTGGTTGAGCTTCTGCTTGGGGAACCTGCGTTCCGTGTCAGAGTACTTGGTTTAGAGTCCTGGCTCTGCTCACAATTCCAGATTTCTGTTAATACAGACCCCGGAAAGTAGCAGGTGTTGGCCTAACGTGCCCCAGCCTCTACCACCCACATGGGAGACCTGGCCTGGGTTTCAGCTTGGCTGCAGCCATTTGGAGATTGAACTAGCAGATGCGAGGTCTCTCCATTCCCTGCCTTTAAAATACACGAGCAAATTTAAAAACAGATCACGTAAAAATAGAATGAAGAGAGAAGTTTATTCTGGTACAAAAATGTTAAATCCATGCATAGTTTTTTCATAAGATGCATTTTTTCGTAAACTTTTAAAGCACCCCTGTGGATACATAGTCTTCTTTCTATATTTTCCTTTTAGGCAGCCAAATAAATTCAATTCTGCTTTCCATGCACTTCTATAAGCACCCTTGCAAGCAGGAGGCAGCGGTTTCTCCAGCAGAAGGCAGCTGGCTGTAGCTGCTGTTTTTAGAAAAACAGAGGGCTTCTAAAATAGTAGGGCGTCAAAATAATGACCGGTGAAAGGGGGAAAGTGTGGGAGGGCGTTGAAGGCTGAAGACAAAGTGGCACCAAGCCTGGGGAGTGTGTCCCACGCCCAGGCCACATGGCGGTACAAGAGAACCAAGTGGTTTCTTGAGCAAGGGTCGGGGTTGAGGGGTGGATTCAGGGCTATGTAGGAGAGAGCAAAGACTAGGGGAGCCATACGCATGCGCAGCCACAGCTTCCCTGCGGCAGGCTGGGTGCTGGGCGGCATGGAGATGAATCAGGTTTTTGCCTAAGTTGAAGGTGACAGAGTTTGTTGGGTCTGCGATTGTTTCTCTACTTTCCCTCAACAGGAAGCCGCCTCCCCTTGACGTCTAGGGCTGGTACAGACACTGTAGGGGCAGTGGCTGGAGTAGGCGGTACCAGCCAAGTGAACTGTGAGTTGAATCCAGGCCGAAGCTGTCAGGAATAAATTAAAAGGGCTCTTTGCTTGTGAGAAGGAAGCGTGATGGGAGAAGTCAGGGCTCCCCGGTGAGTTAAGATCCTTCAGCTGAGAACTGCCTCGGGCTCTGCGGATAGAACAAGCCAGAAGAATAAAATGCACAACAAAGTACCCATGTGACACTGAGGTTGGAGACTGAGGGTGTAGTGGGGCCACAGCAACGGCTTACGCTGAGAATGTAGGTGGCACCAGTGCTGTTTGTAACAAGAGATTCTACACTTGTAACTCACTCTAGTGGTTGTGTAATTAAAAAAAAAAAAAAAATTGGCCTGCATGATGGCTCAGTGGCTTAACCCTAGGCTTGCGAGGCTTAATCCCATACAGGCACTAGTTCATGTCCTGGCTGTTCCACTTCCCATCCAGCTCCATGCTTGTGGCCTGGGAGAGCAGTAGAGGACGGCTCAAAGCCTTGGGACCCTGTACCCATGTGGGAGACCCGGAGGAAGCTCCTATCTTCAGACTGGCTCAAGCTATGGCCACCGAGGCCATTTGGGGAGTGAGCCAGCAGATAGAAGATCTTTCTTTGTATCTTTCCTTCTCTCTGTAAGTCTGCCTTTCCAATAAGAATAAATAAATCTTAAAAAAAAAAAAAAAAAGCTATTGTGGGAAAGTTCCAATATAAATAAAAGCAGAAAGAGTCTAGAGAACCTGGCGCCCTTACCACTCAGTTTCACCATTTTTTATTTTATTTATTTTTTATTTTTTTTTTTGTATATTTTTTTAAAGATTTATTTTATGTTTATTACAAAGTCAGATATACTGAGAGGAGGAGAGATAGAAAGGAAGTGGAGCTGCCGGGATTAGAACCAGCGGCCATATGGGATCAAGGCGAGGACCTTAGCCACTAGGCCACGCTGCCGAGCCCTCACCATTTTTTAAAAGAACAAGCCTGCTTCGAAGGGGATACAGGTCCCGACATCCCAAATAGGTGCCAGTGCATGTACTGCATGCTCCATTTCCAATCCAGATCTCTGCTCATGGCCTGGGAAAGCAGTGGAGGATGGCCTAAGTCCTTGGGATTCTGCACCCACATGGGAGACCCACAGGCGGCTTTTGGCTCTTGACTTCAGACTAGCCCAGCTCTGGCCATTGTGACCATGTAGGGAGTGAACCAGCAGATTGAAGATCTCTCTGTCTCTCAGCTTCTCTATAAAACTCTATATAAATTTGCCTTTCAAATAAAAACAATTAAATCTTTAAAAACAAACAAACAAAAAGAACAAGCCTGTTTGATTGGAGTCCTGCCCCCATCTATCCACTCCCGCAGTAATTGGGAAGCCAATCCCAAACCTCATACCATTGAATCTGTAAATATCTCTGCATGTACATGCACAGGGAATGGGCATTAACTTGTGTTTCTGCTCTGTACACAGAGCACAGCCAGGCTGTGAGCATCCAGCATTGCTGGTCAGAAAGGAGCTGGCAGAGAGGTGGGCTCAGGGAGTGGGGCTTGTCTGTGCCACAGGAGCATCCTAATCATGATTGGGCCATTGTTACCCCCCATCCCCTCAATGTGTGACAGGTGCAGAAATTGCTGTTTCCTTGTCTGGTCTCTTATTGGTGTGAAACCTATATTTTGCACTCTATTTCCTAGACTCCCTTGCAGCTAGCAGGGGCCGTGACAGCACTGTGGGCCAATGCACTGGAAATGAGAAGCTTCTTTCCAAAAAAATATTTGAAGGAAGGAAGGAAAGCAGAAGAGAAAGAAGGAAGAAAGGAAGGAAGGAGAAGGGGAAAGGAAGGGTAGACAGAAATAAAGGGAAATGGGCCAGGTGCAGTAGCCTTATGGCTAAATCTCCTTGCATGCACTGGGTACCATATGGGTACCAGTTTGTGCTCTAGCTCCCCCACCTCCCATCCAGCTTCCTGCTTTTGTCCTGGGAAAGCAGTTGAGGATGGACCAAAGCCTTGAGACCCAGAAAAAGCTCCGGGCTCCTGGCTTCGGATCAGCTCAGTTCCAGCCCTTGTGGTCACTTGGGGAGCGAACCAGTGAACAGAAGATTCATTCTGTCTCTCCTCTCCATAAATCTGCATTTCCATAAATAAGTCATTTTAAAAAAGAAATAAATGGAAGCAAGCCACTTCATTTACTCATGAATTCTAGATTTCTGACACATTGGTCATGACAGTAATAAAAAGAGGTAAGCATGCAAACCAAAGCAAACCCAGAGGTCTAGAAGTTTCCTGAAACCCTGTAATAAGTGTATCTTCTATTATTGCTAAATATAAAGTTGAGATTTACAAAAATGGCGATTAGGAAGCTCTGTGTGCCTTTCCTGGAACCCACTATTATCCCCTACCTTCAGCACTGGTTCAAGTCCTGCAACACTGCTTCCAATCCAGCTTCCCACTATAGTACGTGGGAAGATGGGGATTGAGGGTCTAAGTATTTGGGCCCCTGTCACCCTTGTGGGAGATCCAGGTGGTGTTCCTGGCTCCTGACTTCAGCCTGGCCCAGCCCTGGCCATTATGACTTCTGAGGAGTCAACTGGCAGATGGGCTATCTTTTTCTCCTTCCTTCTCTCTCTGTCATTCTGGCTCCCAAAGAAAGAAAGAAAAAAAAATGTTAAAGCAAAAGGAATTAAATGCTGCTGAAAATAAAGATGGATATATGAGCAGAAAAAAAAGTTGAAAACAAAATATCAACATTTATTGATAAAGTACACTTGAATGAATTATGACTTATCTATGCAATGGAATATTATACAGCTACAACTATGTGCTGTAATAATGATGTTTCAGTCAACATGGACTGCATATACGATGATAGTTCCAGAAGATTTCAATGGCACTGACAAATTCCCATTGCCTAATGGCATCACAGCTGTTGTAGCATAGATGACAAAGCCTTTTTCATGAATGTGTAGTGATTCTGGTATAAACAAATCTATTGCCTTGTCAGTCCTATAATACCTGCCCAGTATGTATCATATATGATAATGATCATGTTAATATAATAGTAAGCAGTTTCCTGGTTTGTGTCTTTACGATATTATACTTTGTGTTATTATTGTAGCATGTAATCTTTATACTTATGAAAATAATTGACTCCTGAGCAGTTACAACTGCTGCTACTTCTTGGGTTTATGGTTTGTCTGGGTCATATCAAGAGGCTACACTGAGTGAGTGACCTCTGTATTTGGGGTCTGGGTGAGTGCACCCTGCATGATGATATCCGCTGCCCATACAGTCTCAGCATGTGTCCTTGGTAAGCAGTGCACGACTGGGCTGCAGGAGTGAGCTCCACCAGTGTAGATTTCCCAGAAAGATGTTCATGACATGTGATGAGAAAAAGAAATTCTTGCAGAGTACTTTGTAGGATACTATCCTGCCACATTTAAGGATACAAATTCCATGTGTGGATGACCCAAGAAGGAGGGAAAAGGCTGTCTATCAGGCTGTCAGCTTGGTTCTCTCCTGTGTTTTTGGAAAGAATATGGTTTTCGACAAACCATTTTTGTACTGATTGATTTGGTCAGGGTGCCCTTTCCAAGGCCCCCATGCAGCTGATGCTGTGCAGTATGAGGCCAACACAGGAGGGCAGAGGAACCCTCCATGACACCCAGGGAAGAGCCTGCCCACTCCTCTCTTGAGCCTGCCTGGAGGCACAGCTGGGAAAGAGAACGAAAAAAAGAAAGAAAACCTAAATAGTTGCAGAGCAGTTAAGAGTAGAATGAGAATGTAAATATGAATCTGTGGTTGAGGAAAATGCAGCAGCCACGGTTTCATGGCCAGCCAACTGTCAACCACAAGCGACTCAGGCTGACAGCTGGTGGATGTCAGAATCACAGGGAGTAAAGTCAGAGCGGACAAGTAGGATCACATGCTAGACAGCATGAAGTTAGAAGGCTCTGATTTAATCAGCAGAAGAAGAGGCCGGGAAAGGATCTAATCTGGGGACGCTGAAGGGGACAGCATAGACCACTAAAGGCTCAAGTAGCATATCAGGCTTGTGGCTGACATAAGTTGTCTGTGTCCGCAACGGCCAATGCCTCCCGTCTTCCCACACGCAGGCTGGGAGAAAACTTATCTGATTGGTTCCCAGGCCCAATAAGATGATTGACCCAACTGCAATTATTTCTGAACCTGTAGTCAATAAAAAGATGTGGCAAGGACTTAGAGAAGGACACGGGCATTAGGTGGCACTCACTGTCTCTGGAATCCCTTTGGTAGCCAGAAGTTGAAGTCCAGCAGACTCCCATGGAAGCACACTGCTTCCCAGGCCCTGAGAAATGGCTGGAAACCTGCTCCCCCATCTTTGTGTCTTCCTACACATGGATCAGACCCTGGCCTTCCTGATGCCTGTTCTTCTTTCTCTCATAACCCCTCTCCCTATCCTCCTTGACTTACACATGGCTGTTCTCTGAGTCAAGTTTAGAAGTCATCACCATGTTGGGCTCTGAGACGAAGCCTCTGTTGGGCTGCTGGTCAACCAGTGTGCTAATGGGCTTGGAGACTTTTCCTTTCACTGAGGTCTTGTATTGTCGGATGTTTTATGAACAGGTGGTATTTGGTAACAAAAAGAGTAAGAGGCAAATGGAAGTTGAAAGAAGAGCCTATGTGGATGGAGCTTGTTTTCTCCAACGTGAAGGACAGAGGCTCCCCATTCAGTATGATGTTGGCATTAGATTTTTCATAAATTGCTTTGATTGTGTTGTAGAATGTTCCTTCTATGCCTATCTTGCTTAAGGTTTTCAGCATGAAGAGATATTGGATTTTATCAAATGCCTGCTCTGCATCTATTGAGAGGATCATATGGTTTCTGTTTTTCAATGTATTGATGTAGTGTATCACACTTATTGATTTGCAAATCTTGAACCATCGCTACATACCTGGGATGAATCCCACCTGGTCTGGGTGAATGATTTGCCTGATGTGCTGTTGGATCCTGTTGGCTAGTACTTTGTTACGGATCTTTATATCTATGTTCATCAAAGATATCAGTCTGTAGTTCTCTTTTTCTGTTGTGTCTCTATCTGGCTTTGGTATTAAGGTGATATTGGCTTCATAGAAAGAGTTTGGAAGGATTGTTTGGAAAAGCTTGTGTAGAATTGGGGTAAGTTCCTCTTGAAATGTTTGGTAGAATTCAGCAGTGAAGCCATCTGGACGACATAGTTTTAAGGGCTGAAGTTCACACATCTACCTTTGTACTTCAGCTGGGACATGAATCCTGGGTTCCCAGGATACTTGCATTTCTACCTGACTTTGTTAATTCAAAACTTCCCATTGCAGTCTCACCTGAGCCTTTTCAGGTACAACACTTTACTGGAAAGGTTCAAAGAACTGAGAAGAGCCCTAAATTTATGATTACAGTATTTATTATTTCTTTCTTTCTTTCTTTTTTTTAAACAACTATAGCTCAGGAATGGAAGGGACTGAGGGGCAGGGTGAAGGGTGGGGGCATAGAGCTTCCCTCTGCCTTCTGAGGTACCCCTTTCCCACCATGCCCTGGAGGATCCACAAACCTTGCCATTCAAAAGTGTGCATCATTCACCTGATTAGCTCGTTGGCCATTGGAGATCAAGCTGTGTCTATAGCCCCTGCCTCCTTGCAAGTTGGGGGTTAGGACTGAAAGTTACAATCCTCTGATGACTTGTTTCATCTCTTCTGTGTGGCTCATCCTTTCCTTGAAATGAAAAGCCCACTGTCTCGGTACCATTTGTTTGCTGGGACAAAATACCTTAGACTGGACGATTTTTAAATAACAGAAACTGATTTCTTACTGTCTTGGAGGCTGGTGGGGGCGGGGGGATCTGAGATCAAGGTGCTGGCAGATTCAGGGTCTCGTGAGGACTGTTGGCTCCTTCTGCCATGTGATGAGTTGGAAGGAATTCAAGGGATCCTCGCATTGGGTCACGTTCAATCCGGGACTCAGAGCCACCATTCAAAATCAGAGAATAGGAATTGACACTTCTGGAACATTTCCTTCCATTTCCCCAGACCTCTCTTGCTTTAACTCTTCCTTGAGAGGAGATGCAGCACTCATGGGCTCTGGGATCCAGGCTGTGTAGAAGCTGAGAGCTCTGACAGTGTCCTCTCAGACGCTAAGAACAAAGACTTGGGGCGAGGCGGGGGGCAGTCCATGGCATAGTGGGCTAAGTTCTGCCTATGGTGGTGGTGGTATCCCAGCCACTCCACTTCTGATTCAGCTCCCTGCTTGTGGCCTGGGAAAACAGTAGAATATGGCTCAAGTCTTTGGGCCCCTGTACTTACTTGCATGGGAGACTAAGAAGAAGCCCCAGGCCCCCACCTTCAGATCAGTTCAGCTCTGGCTGTGGCAGCCACTTGGGGAACGAACCAGCAAATGGAACACCCCTCTCTCTTTCTGTCTCTCCTTCTCTCTGTAACTCCAACTTTCAAATGAAAATTTTAAAAAAGAACAAAGGGACAATCCCAGTGTTATCCCTGCCTTGTGTCTGTACCTGACCCTGACACTGGAATTCATTCCTAACCAACTTTTCCAGCTCTACATCACAATGACCAAGTAAAAAATAACCCAAACGTAATGTATTGGGGGATGGGAAAGGTGGGTGGAAAACCCTTGAAGGTTTCTGAGCCGGATGTGCATGAAGAGGCGCTCAGGGAAAACTAAATGTTTCTCTTCAATTCATGCTGCTTGTGAGGTTGGAAGACCAGGGTTGAAAAACGTCAAGATTAAATGACTGCCTAGGCAAAATAAAACAAAGACACAGTGCTGGGCTCTCACTTTTAAGTGTATGGGTGTTTGTTGTTGTTAGGAAAACACATCCTGGGGGAAGTGTAGTTCCGTGGGGCTGCTTTGGATAGAATCTACCTCTCCTTCGCCCTCTCCCTCCCGGAACAAAACCAGCCAACAATAACACGGATCCCACAGCTGCAGCGCATTTTGGGTTTCTAATCGGAATATCACCCATCAGTGTACTTTTCTTCCCCAATCCTTGTTTGTGGGCCGCATTCTTTGGCACATTGAAGCTTAGTGGCTTTCAAGAGAAAACAACCACTCATTGCGGTTTCAACTTCTGAGTGACATCCTGGGTTCTCATGGATTTTACAGGTGGCAGGGTACGTTCTTTTGTGTGTGTGGACGCTCACGGAAGAGCACTCTGTGTTCTTACAGGTAGCACATTGGCCTTCCAGGTTAAGTCTCAAAGAAGCTGATGTAAAAAATCATGTTGATGTCCAAGGTTCACTTACATAGCTGGCTGTTGAAGAGGCACAGGGGGACTGCATAGGAAAACTGGTTGAGGGTCTCAGGCAGGTTAGGACCTTGATGATTGGGAGCTGCGGGCTGTGGGTTTCTGTCTGTGGAACTGTTTTGTTTGTTTGCTTTTCTTTTGTTTCTTTTTGTGTTGCTAAGAAGTAAGAGCCTCTCTCTGCAGCATGGCGCTGGAGAATTCTAAGCTGAACATTGGCTTTTCCTCAGCTACTGGTGCCTGGACAAACATGAAGCTGCACTGGTGGCTGCCTGCCCATGCGGGGAGTGAAGAGGCATCCTGCCACCCTGACAGACATCAACTGGCATCTACAGGAGAATGAGCAAGAAGAATGCCCTCTTCACGTCTGATGAAAGCACTCTCGGAGGAGCTGAGGTCGGATGCACACCACTGAGAAGAGGCGGCCCCCACAGTCTGGACAAGAGCCTCCAGCCCTTGTGGCAGTATCACCCCAGTGTCATCCATGGCTGAGGACCAGGACGGAAGCAGAATCCCACCAGAAGACCAAGTAGAAGGTAGACAAGCGACTCTTCATTTTTGACCAAAATGGTGCAACTGTTTTCGTTTTGTTTTCTAAGATTTCTAGGCCTAGTATGATGGCTCAGTGGCTAAATCCTTACCTTGCAAGCACAAGCATCTTATATGGGTGCCAGTTTGTATCCTACTATTCCACTTCCCATCCAGCTCCCTGCTAAATGCCTGTGAAAGCAGTGGCGGATGGCCCAAAGCCTTGGAACCCCGCATCTACATGAGAGAACCAGAAGAAGCTCCAGGCTCCTGGCTTTAGATCAGCTCAGCTCTAGCTGTTGCAGCCACTTGGGGAGTGAATCAGCAGATGGAAGATCTTGTTTGCTTTATTTCCTTCTCTGTGTAAATCTGCCTTTCCAAAAAAAACACATAAATCTTCTTTTAAAACCGAAATTTCTTCATATATTTGAGAGACAGTGTGCTTCCATCTGCTTGTTCACTCTCCAAATGGCTGCAACAGCTGGAGGCTGGGCCAGGCTGAAGCCAGGAGCCTGGAATGCCAAACAGATTTCCCATATGGATGGCAGAGTCCCAAACCTTCCTCCACTGCCTCCCCAGGTATATTAGCAGGGAGCTGGATCAGAAGCAAAGCAGCCATGACTCCAGCTGGCATTCTGATATGGGATGCTTGGCTCACTGTGCCACTATGTTGGCCCCAAACTGGCAGAACTTTTAAATGATGTGATTACTGGGGCATTTGGAACGTTTCCCTCTCACTGAATAGGCACATGTGGGTATTCAATGATGTGAGGTGGGCCCCAGATCTCTAAACATCCAAGCAAGGAAGGGATGTGGATCTTAAAGACCACGAGCAGGCTTTGCTACACAACAGGACTGGTTCAAATATTAGCAGTGGCAGCATGGCTTGAGCTGCCCTGTGTGTGGTTCCTGCCTTGAACCCACATGCATGTGTCTTCCCTGCCCCTAGATCAGAGCAGATATGGTCATTGAAGGATTCCTGCTGATTCAAGTTCTTCAAAGGCTGTTTTGGCTACGCCAAGGCTCAGCCTGCCATGCAGGCTGTCAGTTTGCCAGACTAGAATCTGTGACTGGTGCACGAAGTAGTATCGCCAGTGTGTATGATGGGCCAGGTCCTGCACTACGTGGGGGACTCACTAACAGGTTTGTGATTTGGCACTTCTACTCACCTTCCCTTCCAGCCCCAGGGAGGTGAGGGGACCCGTGCAGGGTCACACAGCCTGTGCCTAGCAAGGCTTCCATGCAAATCCAACCCAACCGGACACCACATCTCATATCCCAGCCTCGAATGTGAAGATCAGCTTCCTTCTCATAGGACACAGATAATGTCCCCAGGTGAGCCCACTGCTGGGTACCCCTGGCCTGCAGGTGGCATGTCTAGATGGGCCCTGGGCTGGACTTTCCTAGCCAAGGCCTGTCTTCTGCATCATGTTGGAGCCATCACATAGTGGATCTTCGAAGGGAGGGTTTAGGCATACCATAGGAACTTTAAAAGCTTTGTCAAATGACAGAACTGTTTTTTCAGAAACCTCTCAGTTCTCCAAATTGGTCATTGGCCAATTTTTTTTTAAGATTTATTTTTTTTTTTTCATTGGAAAGGCAGATATACAGAGATAAGAAGATACAGAGAGAAAGATCTTCATTCCTCTGGTTCACTCCCCAAGTGGCCTCAACGATCAGAGCTGAGCTGATCTGAAGCCAGGAGCCAGAAGCTTCTTCTGGATCTCCAATGCAGGTACAGAGTTCCAAGGCTTTGGGCCATCCTCCTCTGTTTTTCCAGGCCACAGGCATGGAAAAAAAAATCTGGGTGGGTAGTGGAGCATCTGTAACATGAACCAGCACTCATATGGATCCTGGTGGGTGCAAGGTGAGGATTTAGCCACTAGGCTGTGGTGCTGGGCCTCATTGGACAGTCTTTTAGGAGAGTCCTTGCATATTCTCTGGGGTTTCTCCAATTGCTTGCAGATGGCAGTGTCAGAGCAGTGTTGGTGGAAGAGGAGGTGTGACCCCAGGTCTGGCTCCTCAAGCCACACTTTCACTTACCAGCCAGCTCCACCAAGCAGAAAGCTGGCTAAAGAACTGGAGTAAAGAGGAGGAATGGGTTGGAAATCCAGAATTATGGCTCTCCTTTCTCAAAAGTCCACAGAAAGCAAACTGCAGGTTCTTTTCCAATGGCCCTCAGAGGAACGGCTGAATCGACTACACTGTGAATAGTCTAAGAATGAGAATCCACTGATTGAAAACAAAGCCTAGCAGGAAATTTCTGGCTTTGTAGCTTCCAGGTGATCTGAGTAAGCACAAGACAGTTGGATCTTTCTTTTCAAACTTTCAGAAATATTTGTAATCCGGTTCTACGGGAATGAAACATTTTATAATGAAAGCAACAGCAGGGGACATTGCTTCAGGGAAATGAGAAAATGCAAAAAAGCGTTTGCAGGGATTTCGATGGTCAAACAAGCAAACAAAACAAAACAAAAATGATACAAATGCAGAGTACTTCTCATGTGGTTTAGCTTAGTGGAAACCAAACCTTAGAAATGTAGTTAAAGCCCTCTGTGAGAACCAAGTGAGCAGGTGAAGTCCCCATAAGCAGGCAGGTACAGGCACATCTCTGAGAACCAAGGCACCAGGGCAGGACCACACAGGGACGGACCGGATGTGGCCCAGTCCCTTCGGACAGATAGCGGGCGCCAGCAGGTCCAAGGTTGTGGTTTCAACAATGCAGGTGTTGAGCCGTTGGCCTGCGGCATGGTTGAGGAGGGTGGGGCCCTCTTTCTCGTAACCGGTGGATCTGAGTGGCTGAGGCTTCACGGTGTAGTTGTTTGCACAGGGCGTGACCGTATGTCCCATCCTTGCCAGAGGTGTTCTCTCCAGCCCTCTGGTTCACTTTGACCCCACTGGTTACTGCCAGCTCTGGAACGACACTGGGCAGGTTCTAGGCTGGGAACAAACTGATGACCGTGGCTTCAGCTGCTGCCGTCTCTCTCCTAAGTCAGTGCCACAGCCTTCCCTTGCATGCTATATAGCCTCATATGACTAAGCAGGATCATGTTGCCTCTGTGTTTCTGACCTGGCAGTGGGTTGTCATTTCACTGAAGTTCCTCCGACAGCCCTTTGTAATGTGTCCCTCTCCAATGTCCCATGCTGGGACCTTGTGTCCTATCATGCCCTTGACTGCAGCTACACCTGTCTCCTTGCTATGCCTGGAACTCACCCAGCTTCTCCCACAGACGTGAGGCCATCTGCTTCGCCTGCTCCAGTCTTTGTTCAAACAGCAGCTTCTCTGAATGGCCTGTTTAACACTACAAACCACTCCCCTCTATCCTGAAGTATCTCTCTCTCTTTTTCCTTTGTATTTTATTAATTTGAGAGCTGGAAAGCAAGAGAGAAAGGGAGAGGAAGAAGGAAGAGGGGAATAGAGGAGGGGGAGGAAAGGAGGGAGCTAGAGAGAGGGAGAGGGAGAGATTAGGTGCTTCCATTTGCTGGTTCACCTTCCAAATTCCTGCAAGGAGCAAGGAGATGGGAAGTCATCCAGATCTCATACATGGACATTAAGGATGTGACTGCTTGAGCCATCACTCTACTTCCTAGGTTCTGTGTTGGCGAGGAGCTGGAGTGAGGAGGAAGTTGCAGCTGGGACTCCAACCCAGGCTCGCTGATAGGGGATGCAGGCATGTTCTCCGCTAGGCTAAACATCCATCCTCTGATCCCTCTTATATTTTCCATTACTCTTTATTTCCCCAAGACTGTATTATCTTCCAACATACTGGGCAGGTTACTTATTTATTATGTGTTTTGGTCTATGCCTTCCCTGAGATGGAAGGATCTTTGTTGTCTTCATGGCATGTCCCAACCTGTAGAAGAGTGCCCAGTGCATAGTGGATGTCCAACACATATTTGTTGACTGACTGTATGGGATAAACAACAGTGAGTCCCTCAATCACACATATAGCCACAGGGCTGACTGCATCTGTTCAGAACCAGAGTTTTTGCTAGTCCCTGGGTTCATGGTCATTAGGCATGGGGCGGGGGGAGGGCCTGGCTGAGGGTGATGCAGCTAAGGTTCCCACAGGGGGATTCACACACAACCCTGCTTCCCGTGCATGTCCTTCACTCTTCCTGGGGTTCAGTCTAAGAAGCATGTGCACAAGCCATGCTGGCAACCAAGGACCAAAAGCCATTCGTGCACAATTGGCCATGAATAATTGCATTGTCTGCGCACCAGAGGTAGTGACATAGCAAGGAGCTTTCCAGCTGTCACGTGCCCTCAGTAGTCTGCCCCTTAAGCTCCCTCCTGATTGGATGGGAAGGTACAGGCCAGGAGGAGGAGGAACTCTGGCACTTCTGGTTCCTCCTTGTGCTGCACTCACTGTGCCTTCATCACATTCCAAGGATAGCATAGGTTCTTGGTGCTGACGGCACACTAGCCCTGGCCCCGTTCCTTCTAAGTGACTGTGGCTTCGGCCCTTTGCCAAAGGTTCAGGGACTGAGCGGGAAGTCTGCCTCCCCTGTTCGAGGCAATCCGTGTAAGGGGCTTAGGGCAACTCCTGCATGTGGGGGCACCTGCATCAGGGGCAGCGGTCACTGTCACAGAGACCCAACCTTGAATGTCTTTGTTTTTCCCAACCTCTACCCTATTTCCCAGAATCCATTCTTTACTGCTGTTGGACCCACACATTCTCTCTAAGTCTGGACTTGCCTGGTTTTTCTTTCACCTTTTTGCCGTTCTTTTTTTTTTTTTTTTTTTCTCTACCAATTCAACCCTAGAGTTTTCTCTTCCCTGTGTTCTCTAGGCTTTCCAAATTAGACCTGGATTCCTGGTTAGGCCCTGCCCCCTCCTGCTCCCTTTGAGAGAGCTGGCTGAGCCACTCTGTGGGGGCTGGCCCAGACCTCTTGCAAGGACCTCCTGGGAAGGGACATTGGTCCAGCAACTGCCAAGCTTGCCTAGCCTTTATCTTTCATTCTTGTTTTCTCAGGTGCGGTCTGGCCTTGGAAAACAGCCCTACCTGGCCCAAAGGTGGTAAGGCAGAGGTGGGGAGAAGGTTACCCCAGTTCATTTACTTCACAGATATCTATGAAGCACAAACTTTTTTGTTTGTTTTGTTGCTTCCCAGGGGTGCCCATATCTGTGGGTCTACTTGCTCAGGTAGAATGTGGCACTGCGTGCAGAAGGCAGTGCTCACCTGGTACGTGGGCATGAGCATGGCCTGGGTGGTGCCTCTCTCTGACTCTGCCACTGAGTGTGAGAGCCAGGGCAGGTTTGTGGAACCTCTTAGAGACTGAAGTTACCCCTCCATGCAAGAGAGTGATCACACATGTGTCCCAGGGTTAGGGCTGCCAATTCTCTTTTATCTTCTATTGATCTGATAGCCTAAGGATGGGTAGGTGGGTGGTGGTGGAACAGGCCAAGTACTTAAGCTTGCCCAGGGTGGTCTCGAGTTCTTCAGGGTAGGGTCTAAGTGTGATACAGCTGCCTCTATATCGTATGCTTAGTTTTATAGGGTCTCTTTTGTCACCCTACTTTCCAGTGGCAGCGTCTCCCAGGTGGGCGGTGGTGCTGCTGGCATCTCATGGGTGGGGGAAGGGATGCTGCCAAACATCCTGCAGGGTGCAGACTGGACCCATCACTCATGGCCAAGTGGAGTGAATTCTAATTGCTCATGGCTGGGTCCCCACTGCTGTCCGTGGCTGTCTGCTCAGCCAGGGTCCTCCATATGGCAGGTGCCTCTGACTCTCACCTTGGACTTCTCTCCCAGCACCTAGCCCTGTGACAAGCCTGATGGGTCTCTATGTTAGTCACTCTTTAGAGCCCAGTGGGTTCAGGGATCTGGACTCGGGGCCCTTCCCTGCCCAAAAAGCACACGCTGCTGGGGAGTTATTTCCCGGCATTCCCCAGTAAGGAGTGGAGTTATCCTGACCTCTGAAGCCCAACTCTAACATTCTAACAGGATTTTTGCCCAGGGCTGGAGGGTGGGAAGGGTGGGGTTTTGAGTCTGACTGTCCAATCCCAACACTACCTTTTCAGAAACCCAGAAGGCTTTTTGTTGCTTCAGGTCCACCTGACACTTCCATGGTCCCCTGGCTTGTAGAAGTTCACTTCCTTTTTCTCTTTCTTCCCCAGCTGGGGAATGTCCACATGTGGCTGTGAGGTGGGATGAGGAAATACACCACTCATGTTTTCCAGGGATCCTCCCTGTCCCCCTGTGCTCGTGGCTTGTTTTCTTCCAGGCCTTCAAGTTGGGGATGAGACCTTGCGATTGCCTTCTCGGAGGGTGAGTTTCCCTCTGGCTAGGGGTACAGCGCAGGGAGTGATGGAGGAACTGGCTGGCTGGCTGGCTACTCAACAGGGGTCCCTTGTTCTCTGCTGAGAGCTCCTCTGCACTCTTCTCTGCTGAAGCCACCTGGCCCTTTCCTCCCAGGGGGCCGTCCTGTGGGGCCCTGAGCACCTGTGCATGTCTCACCTGGCTTATCTGGTTTTCCATGGGAAAAGCTGCAGGTGTTAGCTTGACATCAAGAGTGCTATTAACCGCGGCCACCACATGCCAGGGATTGAGACTTTGGCCTTGGGTTTTATTTGGTAACAAAGCCCCCAGTCACCTTAGGCCTCACTATCTCTGGGAACAGTAGACCAAGAAGTCAATAGCGCTAATCTTACTGTGGACTTACAAAATATTACAGCTAGGGGAAAGAAGTTCCATGTGGACCTATCTTAAGAAAACATTGCTTCATTACTTTAATGTTTTTTTTTTTTTATTTTAAGAAGTATGATTTGGCAAGTTTATTTTTCATCCCATATGTGGCAGAATGCAATTAGATGGTATCAAATGGAAAAGAAAAATGACGATGTTACCCTTCCATAAATCATTTATTTAAAAAAAAAAACCAAAAAAGACCTTAGGAGTTTATATCCTTTTAGTGGCTTTTGTAATTTAAAACTCCTGTGCCTATCATTTTATCTTTATGAAAGTGATTTCAAAAACCACAACAATGCTCATTTTATTATCAATTATAATTTTATGAACGCCAGCAATGCTAACTTGGAAACTTTTGTTTCGGTTTACATGTCAACATAGTTAAGTGCCAGCAGATGTTCTGTGATCAATAAGATACGATTTATACGCATTATCTTGAAATGTCCTTGGCTGGAAGTGCTGGTTGGCAGTATGCAAATGATAGCTGAGTAGGAATGGAGATCATCAATATGACTGTTGTGGCAAGCGAAGAAAAGTAGCTACTGATTCCAATTAAGTTGGTAAACCCAACCATGATTTAAAAATGACTGGTGGGTGCAACTGGGAGCTTAATGGTGCCAAAATGAGCCTTTATGTTGCTAGGGACACATTTTGGCATGAAGTTTGCTCTTAGAGCACATTCAGCCTCAGCAAACCAGCTGAGTTTTAGTTAGCAAATAAGGTATACCAGGGGCCGGTACTATGTTATAGTGGACTAAACATCCTGTATGAATGCTGGCTAGAGACCTAGCTATTCCACGTCCAATCCTGCTCCCCGCTCATGGGCCTGGGAAAGCAGGGTGAAGTGGCTTGAGTGCTTGTCCTGTGCTGTGCTTGTGGGAGCCCACGACACAGTTCCAGGCTCCTGGTTTCAGCCTTGCTCAGGGCTGGCTGTTGCGGCCATTGATGGAGCAAATCAGTGGATGGAAGTTCCCTCTCTCTTCCTGTTTCTCTTTTTATAACTTTGACTTTCATAAAAATTAATCAATCCTAAGTATCCGATTTTTTTTCCTAATACCTGGTAATGTAAACCAAGAAGCAGACAAGTGCACAGTATTCACCATCTTGAGTTTGAGTTGTCGCTTCATGCCAGGTCAATAACACATTCAATTCCTGCTGTTAAAAATGTCTGAAAAGCAACCACTGTGTGTCAGGTCCCAGGAAGGGGCAGCTTAGGGTTTCCCTGGGTGTCCAGAGCAGAGGTAGGGGCAAGTAAGCTTGAATATGGTGCTTTGGGAATGTCCAAGCTGAGGGACCCATCTGAGGGGGAGCGTCATGCAGGAGGAGCCTTGTTTCCTTCTGGGAGGTTGCTCATGTCTGATGGCTTCCCTGGGAGAGTGCAAGCATCCTGCATTGTGAGGCTAAGCAAGGAACTGGGTTCTCCGACTCAGCTCTGCTGCTGCCTCCTGGTCCACTGGCTCCCATCAGTGTTGGGGCAGGACAGAAATGCAGAATCTCAGGTACCACCAAACTCAAGTCTGCAATCCCTAGGCAATTCTGGGCAGAGCTAGAGCAAGTCACAGGATCCTTTGGGAGACTTCCTTTCTTTTTTAAAAAAGATGTATATGAAAGGCAGAATTCTAGAGAGAGGGGGTGAAGGGAGAGGGATTCACTGGTTCACTCTTGAGATCGATGCAATAACTGGGGTTGAGTTGTGCTGAAACCAGGAGCCAGGAGCTTCACCTGGGTCTCCAACATGGGTGGCAGGGAACCAAGCACTTGGCCCATTTTCTGCTGCTTTTCCCAGGCACATTAGCAGGGAGATGGATTGAAACTGGAGCAACAAGGATGTGAATCAGCACTTACATGGGATGCTGGCATGGCATGCATTAAACCAACAACAACACAACACTGGCTCCAAAACTTCCTTTCCATATCTTTGTCATTGATAGGGAATCCTTGCATCCCTTCTGCTTCCCTATAGGGTGTAAGGACCATGGGCTACCACCATGCTACTTGTATCTCCATGAGCCCCCACTACCCCAGCAAACCTCATCTCAGTGGCTTCCCCCAGCACCTGTCCCTCTTTGAGTGGTTTATCTCACTGAGTGTGAATCTTTAAGGTTTGTCTGTGTTGTAGCAATTGACAGGGTTTTATTTTAGGAACTGAGCTCTATTCCATTGCATGTATACTTATAAGTTTGTCAAAAGACATGTGGGCTATTTCACCCTTTTGGCCACTGGGGAGCACATGGCTATGATCATGGACCCACACACATTTTCAGTCTTTGCTTTCAGTTCTAGAAGTGGGATTCCCAGAACCGAGATAACTCAGTGTCTGATCTCTCTAAGGAACCACTCTCCTGATTCCCGCTGCAGCTATGTCCTTGGACGTTCCCACCAGCAGTGGTGCATCAATTTGCATTTTCACTAATACTTAGCATTTTTTTTTCTTTTTAAACTAGTAACCATCTTAATGAGTGTGAAGAGATATCTCGCGGTTTAGATTTTCACTTCCCTAATGATGAGTGGTGTCGAGTAGGTTTTCAGGCAAGCTATCTGTTGATTGTCAACACTTTTACTGTTGCTGCAACTTTGATATTATGATTTCAGACTTCAAAAGTACTGATAACTTTGAACAGGGAATATTACAAATTCCCTTCACCTGTTTTAGGGGATAGATGAGTGAGAATGCGAGCTATAGAGAGTACCTGGGAATTGAGTCTTGCGGTCTGAGTATGATAGCATTTGCCTTGATCATCTGTGGCATGTAGGATCTAGTTCCTCCTTGTAGAGTTGTGCGGAGGATGAGATAATGATGGAGAGTACTGAGTGCAGAGGCCTCCCTCACCACCCCCCCCACATTATGGTGGATTTACATCCTGAGAGACCATAAGTTGAAAATACCAGAAGCTGAGAGTACATTGAACCGTGCTCAGTGACTCCCCAAGACTAGTGGTGTCCCGGCCACCATCACCCACCATCACGACACAGGATTGGACCGCACAGCACCAGCCCTGGAGAAGAGTGAGACCCTGTCGTCGCTGAAGACATCTGGCTTTCTCACCATCTGGCCACTGAAAAATCTGAAGTCCAGCAAGAAGTAAACATGCAGTACCTGGTACTTGCTCTTATTGTGTCGGGGTGGGAGGGTGATCATCCCTTGCTTGTTCTGATAAGGGGCAGGTCAGGAGCTGGTACAGAATGTACTGCATTTTCTTTTTTAAGATTTATTTATTTAGTTGAAAGGCAGAGTTAGAGAGAGAGAGGAAGAGGGAGAGAAGAATCTCCCGTCTGCTGGTTTACTCCCCAGATGACCACAATAGCCGGAACTGGGCCAGACTGAAGTCAGGAACTGGAACTCCATCCAGGTCTCCCATGTAGGTGGCAGGACCCAACCACTTGAGCCATCTTCTTCTGCTGCTTTACCAGACTCATTAGGAGGGACCTGGATTGGAAACAGAGCAGTTGGGACTTGAATTGGTGCATATGTGGGATGCCAGCATTGCAGGTGGCAGCTTTACACTCTGTGCCTTGAGACCCTGCATAGGATATTGAGAGGCACAGAAGAAGAGGGCATTTGAAGCAAAAAAAAAAAAAAAAAAGGGCAGTTGTGAGCTGTGCACAGGACACTTGGTGAGCCTAGCCTGAACTTGAAGAGTAGTGAAAGACAAGACTGGAAGGGTGGCTTGGGACCAGGGGTAGGGTCTTGGGCGGGGCAAGGGAGTGTGATAGCAATGGGGAGCCACAGCAAGTTCTATGCTGAGGGTGGGGTGATCAAAGGCAACCTGTGTTTAATGCTCTTCCCAGGTGGGCATGATAGCAGAACTCCATCCCCACAGCTTTGATCTTGACATGGCCACTGTTTACCTTTTGTGAAGTACTGTAGGTATTTAGCAAGTTCCACATGATTGGTTTCATTAGCTGACAGATAAGATGAATCAGACACTTGAAGCAAGCCAGGACTGGACTTGGTCTTGAAGACGCAGGCAGGAAAGGAGGCAGGGCTGAAGGCCGAGAAGGAGGCTTTCAAAGCAGGTCTAGGAGCTTGGACCTTCTGGAAAACCTTTAGTATGCCAAAAATCTACCTAACCCCATACAAAAACCTGCTTTCTGCCTTCACGAAGAGCATAACCTCCTGGGATAGAGGGACAATGTGTGAGTACAGAACTGATCTTTGCAGAAATCCCCGTATTCTATGTAACACTTTTAGAAAGTCCTGGGGTCGAAGTGGGGATGTGGTCCAAGGGAGGCCTGGAATGATCTCCTGACCCATTGTATTTTAATGGCATTGGCTAAGAGTGACTGCATTTGCAATACTGTCTGACTTTTGTCTTTATTGGAAATAAGATGCAAATGACTAGTGAATTTCTTTTACTTTAAGATGAACTTTCTGGGCCTGGCACCGTAGCCTCGTGGCTAACATCCTCACCTTGCACGCACTGGGATCCCATATGGGCACCGGTTCTAATCCTGGCTGACCTGCTTCCCATCCAGCTTCCTGTCTGTAGTCTGGGAAAGCAGTTGAGAACGTCCCAAAGCCTTGGGACCCTGCACCTGCGTGGGATTTCCGGAAGAGGCACCGGGCTCCTGGCTTCAGATTGGCTCAGCTCCGGTCATTGCAGCCCATTAGGAAGTGAATCATCGGATGGAAGATCTTCCTCTCTGTCTCTGCTCCTTTCTGTGTATCCAACTTTCCAATAAAAATAAATAAATCTTTAAAAAAAAAAAGATGAACTTTCTAGTTCCTTCAAAGCAGATAGGAAAATAATCAGTACATATTAAATATTTATATTTCCATTGATACATTTTCTCTTTTAGAAAGTGCTTTTTAATTTTTGATTAACATGTGATATTTGTACATTTAAAAATATTTATATTTTTATTTGAAGGTTGGAGAAACAAAGACAGAGAGACAAAGCCAGAGTGGTCTCTCTGCTGACTCCTCCTCCAAATGCCAGCAGCCAGCACACAAGGGACCTCCACAGGAGTGGTGAGCTCAACAATGGCTCTGTAAAAGGCAGTCTGGGTGAGGAGTTTACACTTTGGTAAATATGGCATAGGGACAAGTTAGATATCTGGGGCTGGCCTTCGGCAGAGTAGTAAAGGTGCCACTTAGGAGGCCTGTATCCCATGCTGAAGTTCCTGGGTTCTAGTCCCAGCTTCACCTTTGATACCAGTTTCTGGCTAATGCGCACCTTTGAAGTCAGCAGGTGATGGCTGAAGCTGTCACCCACATGGGAGACCTGGATTGAGTGTCCAGTCCTGGTTTCCATCCTAGCCAAACCCTGGCTATTTGGGGGAGTGAACCAGGCAATAGAAGATTTCCGTCTTTCAAATAAAAAGAAAAAAAAGAAACAATTTAAAAATTAGATGAGAAATCACATTAGATATCATACTAGATATAGGTGAGAATTTAGCAGAAGGAATTAGATGTTTATGAAAAAAGCAAAGTTGAGAAGGCTGAAGGAGCAAAAGTCAGTGAATGCACCTACTGGTTTTTGTCTCTGCAATTTTATTGCACGAAAGTTATGGCTCCCACTTGGACCAGGAATGCAGCAGTTGGTTGTAGGTGTTCACAGCACCCTGGCTCAGAACTGGAAAACTTTGAAGTGGCTGTGAAACTTGACACCTGCCGGAGCCCGAACTTCTAGGATTTGTTCAAGGCTCTCTGCTTGGCAGGATGTAGTTCTTATCAAAAACCATGGAAGAAATGGAGTTTGGGGCATGTGGTTCTCAAGTTTCCAGTCCAGGGATACAGGGAAGGGGAAGAAAATGAATGTGGCTTCCAGAAGGAAGCATGGAATATTACTATTACATCAGAGCTGGGAAGCTGGGGAATACCAGTCACATGGCTGACTGGAAGCCACCTAGGATGAGACGCCAAATCAGACCCATCTGATGTTGTTACACCTGACTACATTGGGGGAGGGAGAGGGGAGGAGTTTCCAGCAGAGGGCACATAGTGGCCAAAGTTAGTTTACTTCCCAGGCTGGCTAATTTCCACCACATTCTATTGGGTTAGACAAAGGAAATAAGAATTGTTGGGATGGGGGTGGGGAAGTCAGTTTCTTTCTTTCTTTCTTTCTTTCTTTCTTTCTTTCTTTCTTTCTTTCTTTCTTTCTTTCTTTCTTTCTTCCTTCCTTCCTTCCTTCCTTCCTTCCTTCCTTCCTTCCTTCCTTCCTTCCTTTCTTCCTTTTTCCCTTCCTTCCTTCCTTTCTTTCTTTGTTTCTTCCTTTCTTTCTTTCCTTCTTTTTTTTTGTGGCATTTCCAAGTTTGCTAAGCTTTTCCATTCTTCCAGAAACTGGGGTCTGGTCAGGCCCTTACAGTTATGGTGAGCTCAATAGATATGAAATCTTGAACTGGCAGCACTTAAAGGAGTGGAGTGCAGGGCTCTTGTGCCACATTTCCTAAACCCAGATTTTTAAGCCCAGTTATGCCACAAATAGTATCTATGGAATGTCTCAACATGCCCAGATTTTTTTCTTCTGCTTCACTCCTTGAGATTCTTGTTGACCTTGACTGTTAAGCTACAAAGTTGACACAGACTAATGGGTATTCATTCCCCAAACCCAGTACACTAAGTAGAAAAGAATACCTGTTGAGTGTAATGTATTTATTCATTCATTAGTGAAGACTTCTTACCATGCACCTTGTTGGAGGCTACTGGAGATTCATTGATTCATTCAACAAATCCTGCTAGTGCCATGAATCCATCACACGATGTTCTCTTCCCATGATCTCACTGATCTGTTGGCCTTCCTTCCTGTCCTGCTCTGCACCCCCATCTTCCTCAAGACCAGCTCCTGATTATCTATCTACCCCCTCTACCTTGCACAGTCTCTTCCATTTCACTGTGTTCAAAACGAGGGACCAACATGGAACTGAAGGTGGTGAGGGGTGGGGGAGAAAGAGGAGTGAGAGTGGAAAGATTTCCTCTTTGCCCTTCTGCTACTTGTCTCCTAGTTCTTTCTTTCTTTTTTTTTTTTTTTAATTATTTTGCATTATGTGACAGTTTCATAGGCTCTGGGAATCCACCCACCCCTACCCCTCCCCTCCCCCCGGTGGATTCCTCCACCTTGATGCAGTATTACAGTTCAAATTCAATCAAGATTCTTTCCTTGCAAACGTATACCAAGCATAGAGTCTAGCTACTTATTGTTCAGATGGGTTGAACAGTTTCTTGGAGAGACCATTTCTGGTCTGAAGTTAGAGCTGGTAGAATATCATCCCAGTCAATTAAGAGTCCCAATATAACATCAACAGCAATTTGCAATATTATGGAATTGACATGGTTTTGAGTAACCAGTACGTTAAAAAAAAAAAAAAAGCAAGTCCTAACCACAACCTATGATTAACTCATTGACATTTCAATTTTAGTTTATATACAGGACCGGCTGCTATATACCTTAAAATGGCTATAAGGTACCATTCAGCTGTCTCGTGTCTATTTCATTTTAGTATTTAGCCATTTGTTGTGTTGAAGTATAATTTTATTGATCTTGGCAGATTTTAGGATAATCTAGACTGGCTTGTAACTCTAACAAGATATTTGTCGACATTTAAGGTGCAGAACATTTTTTTTGCGGGGGGGGTGCAGGAAAATCCTCAACACCACGGTGAGGAGTAACTAATCTTTGTGTCCCACCCAGCGAGGCATGAACCAATCCATGCCAGCTCTTTCCTGTCAGATTTCAAGCTCTACTTTCTGTTGTTTGTCTATTTATTTTAGGGTTTTTTTTTTTAGTTTGTATGATTGTTTGCTGTGAGGGGTTTTCGAAGCGATCCCGATGGTCATTGCGAGGGAGGGCGGGGGTCCAGAGGTGGAGCCAGGCTCGGACCAGAGAAAGCTCTCCTCCCTGATCCCGAAGGACATTTATTGTTCTTCTGTTTCTGCGGACCGCTCAGGGCTTCTGGTTGTCTTTCTGATGACGCTGGTTTCTGCGCGGTAGTGTTTGGACTTCTTCCATCCCCTGCGGAAGCTCCGGTTGGGGGTGGGTGACCTCAGAGTACTCGGCCTCCGAGGGCATCCAATTCCCTGTTGTCTCCTATTTCTGACGATGGGCGTGGACCTCCATGAAGACAGCTTTTCCTGGGTGGCCCATGGCTGCATAGATCCCACCCTTGCTGGGTTCCAGTGACAGTTTCCCATCTCCTCTCTTTCAGCCCCAGGGGTGGTAATGGCTTCTAAATCTTCCTGGAAGAGTTAGAAGTCATTACCACCCCTTACCTTCCTGCCTCACTACCCTTTTTGTATTCCAGTAATCCTGCCCTTTATTGTGTCATGAGGGCTTTCATTATGCTTTCTCCATGTAAACCATCTTGGGTATCAGCTTCTGACTTTGCTGAAAGGCCATCAGAATAACCTGTGGTCTGATGAAGTTGAGTTTGTTAGCTCCCATATCAAGGCAAAGTGTCACTTCGCCAGAGACTTAGGAGTGTCTCACAAGGGGCTAGTCGGACAGTTCTGAGATCTGCTATCAAAGGGTGTAGAGTGTAAGTCTGATTAGAATGGGGCAAAGTTTAGGATAAAGGTGTTTTGGCTTTGCGTGTGTCACCAGGAGGAGGGTTAAGGAGTGACAAGCATAGTAAGATGCGAAAGAATGAGTCAGAGCAAAAAGCAATGAGGGCTGGTCCAAGTGAACGGGTCTTGAGTGTGCTTTGTCCTTAACAGGTGAAGCATCCGCAGCATGTTGGGCTGGTCTGGTACAGTGGCTGTCAGACTGTTGGGCTGCCCAGAGCTTCATGAGACGGTCAGAGGGTAGAGGCTGTGGCATTACTGCCCAAGACTGGTCTTTCCTATATGCTATTCTCACGGATGTTCCCTTGTGGAGGCCTTGGGTGAAAGCATGTTCCCTGTGGTTCCTGACAGTCCTGGACCTTCCTTGGTTTGCAGCTGCCTTTCCCTCATCCCCACCTTGGTCATCATGGGTCTTTGGATGTCTGTGGTCTTCTCCATCTCTTATAAGAACACCTGTCACTGGTCGCAGAGCAGACAAGTCCAGTTTGTAGGGTAGACCAGCGGGCTAAAGAGCCAAGGGCCAGTATTGTATTTTAAATTCAAAGGCAGTCCATGGAAAATGCTCTGTTCCTCTGACTGCTCACCCTTTTTCGTAAGACCTTCAGCTGATTGGCTAAGGCTCACCCACACTGTGGAGGATAGTCTGCTTGACCCAACATCTACTTATTTCAATGTAAATCTCATCTAGAAAGTACCTACACCCCAACGTCCAGACATGCTTGAATAAATGTCCAGGGATTGTGGTCTAGCCACATTGACACCTGATGTTACCCATCACTGTAGGGGCCATTGTTCAACACTGCGTGGACTCAATTCCCTCTTCTCTGGGGGCTTATCTTTCTCTTCTGTAACATGTAGGTGACAAGGCTGGCATGGTGGCACAGCTGGGAAAGCAACCACCTGTGATCCAGGATCTCATATGCATGCTATTTTTTTTCTCAAATATTTATTTATTTTTATTGGAAAGCCAGATTTAGAGAAAGAAGGAAAGACAGAGTAAGATCTTCTGTCTGTTGATTCACTCCCCAAGTGGCTGCAATGGAGCTGAGCTTGATCTGAAGCCAGGAGCTGGTACAGGATCCCAAGGCTTTGGCCGTCCTCTACTGCTTTCCCAGGCCACAAGCAGGAAGGGAACTAGAAAGGAAGAGGAGCAGCTGGGATACGGCCGGCACCCATATGGGATCCCAGTGTATGCAAGGAGTTCTAGGTCCCTGGAGTTCTAGTGAGTTCTAGGCCCCACCCAGTCCTGGCTGTTGTAGTCATTTGGGGGAATGAACCAGCAGATGGAAGATCTTTCTCTATAACTTTGTCTTTTAAATAAATAAATAAATCTTTAAATAAAAATAGTAAGTCCACACGAAGACACAAAATAGAAAAGAGCAGGAGTGAGCGCTGTCCTGTGAGCATGCTTATGGTAGGTCATGGAAACACATTTTAAAAAAATTATTTTACTTTTGATGTTGTTCACATATGAATGTCCATGTGAACCACTGATTAGGGTGGGGAGGGTCGAGGCATTAGGAAAGGTGAGTGGGCCAAATGCTTCTCATTTTTTTTCATTTTCTTCTGTATCTCTCCCTCTCTGCTGTAGAAGAGGAGAGAAGAGGAGGGCCTCTCCCGGCTGCCAAGCTACATCAGCATCTGGGGGTGAGAGATAGCTACTTAATGTTATCCTAGAAACCCCGAAACGGAGAACAATGTTCTAAGGGTTTTGATATTTCTGAGACGTTGTTGGTTTTGTTTTTGTTCCAAGGTTGAGAAAATCTTTCAAGCTCCATTGGCTGACAAAGTCCACTCCAGTGCACCCCCTTGCCCAGACACTTGCTGCCAAAGCTTGGCCAAAAGACTTGTTCAACCTGTTCTGCCTTCCATCCTCTGACGTGGCACTCTGCTGGCCTAGATGAACTGGCTGTCATGTCCCTGTGTGTATCTGGGCATTCTGATACATGCATTCCAAGGTTGGACCATCCATCCTATGATTTTGCTGTGGCCAGAGTCTTGAGTTTAGTGGTCCAGTTGGGGCCCAGGGAACACACCTTTCCAAAGCACTGGATTTGGTTATCTTCATGACCTTTCGGTAGTTTGACTCTGTGGTTCCTGTCCCAAATGTGTTTCCCACTCCCGTTGTGTGGCATGAATGTCTGTATGTTTCTGAGCAGTTTCCTGTGTGTAAATGAAAGACAAATGGCTGATGGTTTGGAAGTTTCCAGCCTCAAGGAGTTGGAGCGTTTCACTGCTCTGGTCCTTCCAGGTTCTCACTATGGAACTTCTATTTTATATACTGAGTGTTATTAAAAGCCATAAAATCCCTCATGGACATGAGTGATGATATCTTTAAAACTTTCTGAATTTGAAACACATTTAGCTCTCTCTCTCGGATTCTATTCTGCTTTCTGTTCATGTGTATTTATACATCTTGCCTGGTTATTTTTTTTTAAAGCACATTCTCTGTCTTTGTAACTCTGACTTTCAAATTTAAAAAATGTTAAATAAGGAAAAGGGGGCAGGGACTGTGGTGTAACACATAAGGCCACTGCTTGGACTGCTGGCAGTCCATATGATCACTGGTTTGAGCCCCTGCTGTTCCAATTGTCATCCAGCTTCCTGCTGTTGTGCCTGGGAAAGCAGTGGAGGAGGGCTTTACGTGCTTGGGCCCCTGTCACTCATGTGGGAGACACTGAGGAAGCTCCTGGCTCCTGGCTTCTGCTTGGGCCAGTCCTGACTATTGTAGTCATGTGGGGAATAAACCAGTGAATGGAAGGTCTCTCTCTAACTGCTTTTCAAATAATAAATAAAGAAATCTTTTAATAAGAAAGCACCTATTTATATTTAGGATCAAATACTATCTTCTATGGTTTCTCTACAGTGAAAATAGACACATTTTAGAATTGTTGTAGTTTTGTTGTCTTTGGTCATTTGGTATGTGAGCACTGTGATCCAAAACAACACAGTCATTGACAGCACAGGACTCCTGCCATGACTGCCTCTCGTCAAGCAGTTTGAGTTTCCCTGGGGCAAGCACCATGCTTGCCTTAAAAGCTAGCGGTTTATGATATCAGACAGTTAGGCAAAGTGTATAGAAGTGCAGGATCTGTTGTCCTGCACTTGCAGCCTGGAGCCATGACACAGGTAGGGCAGGATCTGGGAGGGATGCTGGGAAAGGTGAAAGTCTGTAGAAAGTTCTGGAAAGGTCTAGAAAGATCAGACTCACATTAGGGAGTAGATTGCTATTCCTAGTCAAGTTGGGAGAGGAGAGGGCCAGAACTAAGGCTCAACTGGTTAATTCTCTGCTTGCAAACACTGGCATCCCATATGGGTACTGGTTTATATTCTAGCAGCTCCACTTCCTAACCAGCTCCCTGCTTGTGGTCTTGGAAAACAGCAGAGGATGGCCCAAGTCCTTGGGACCCTGCACCTATGTGGGATACCTGAAGAGGCTCTGGCTCCTGGCTTCATATGATCTCAGCTCTGGCTATTGCAAATATTCAACGAGTAAGCCAACGAATAGAAAATTTTTCTGTCTCTCCTTCTCTAAACCCAGAAGGGTGGAGGTAACGGCTTCAAAGTAACACCAGAGGGCTCAGAGCTGAAGCATGCCTTTTAGGGCCTGGGTGTCCCTTGGTATCTTAAGGGAGTGGGAAGAAGAAGCAGAGAGAGGAAGGGCAATTCCTTGGCTGTATGACTCAATAGTGACACACACACAAATTCTGGATTGGTAGAGAGGGAGGGCGACACATTTTTTTCTATTACAAAAAAGTGCCAGCTAAATGTGAATTTCAGATAAAGCCACATTTAGTGTTAGTTCAAATATATCCGAGTAATAGTGCAATAAGTGTATTGTGTAAGATAATAACTGAAACATCATGCATCCAACACATGCACATTGACTGGAGTTTCACCTTTGCAGGTGAATCGGTAGGTTGTGGTTTTCCCCAGGACCCCATTTCCGAGGTGGTTTGGGAGGCAGAGCATTCAGGGAGAGTTCACAGGCTGGTTACATGCAGGGCCTGCAGATGCAGAAAACATTCCCAGCGGAAAGACCAGGCAGGGGATGATCAAAGACCTGCAGGACAGCACTTCCTGCCTCCAGCAAGGAGCAGCTGCAGCCAGAGACGCAGAGCTGGCATGCGATCCGTCGGCACTCAGCTCACTCCATGCAAAAACACGCGCAAAAGGAGAGTCCGTTGCTCCAAGAGATTCCTATTCTTTATTAAGTTAGCTCCAATCATCCCCAGGAGAATGAGGCTGCAAACATCTAAACTTGGGAAGCAAGTGCAGGAGCCATTGGTTCAGTGGGAAAGGCTGTTATCAGAACGCTGCTGGCAGGATGTGCCTTTTTTCAATTTGTAATGTATTTATTTTTATTTGGTTGAAAGGAACACAGAGAGGGAGAGAGGTCTTCCTTTTACCATTTCACTCCCAAAATTCCTGTAATGACTGGGGCTGGGCCAGGCCACTGTCAGGAGCCAGGGCTGCGGTCTGGATCTCTCATGGGGGTTACAGGGACTCAGGGTACTTAAGTCAGCACGTGTTATCTTTCAAACTGCACTCTACCAGGACGCTGTATCCTGAAGAGGGACTGGGTCTTGAATCCAGCCATCTGGGTGTCCCAAGAGGTATCTTATTTTTTTTTTAAATTATTACTACTTATATGAACTGATTTATTTTTTATTATATTATTTAGATCTATTTTGAAACAAAAAGAAACTTTTAACAGACACAGAAACGTGTGAGTTTATGGGGTATAGCCTGATGTTCTGTTACACATACACTTTGTGTAATTTCCAATCAGGGTAAATATATTCTTTAAAGAATTTAACATTTTTTTTTTTTAACAGTGAAAGCATTCAAAACCTTATCTTCTAAGCCAAGTGGTGTCTTCCATGCTTTACCAAATGTCTGTTTCTGCAGTGTGGTTTGTGGCAGGAAAAGAAAAAGAACAGAGGGAAAAGACAAAGGGATGTCCAACTAAAGGGGCGTGGTGGAGTGAAATATTAAATATTTACACAGTGGAATGTTTGGTGAGGCTTGCTGTTGTCACAGGTGAGGAGAGAGACGTCAGTGCTGATCTGGTGGCTCTGTGCCAATTGGCTGGATGAAGGAAAAGCAGAGGAGTGTGCGAAGTCTACTTTGTCGTCATACAAGGAGTGGCAATAAGAACCGGAATCCCACCCCAACCTCCGCAGGCGGTGTGTGCCTGTGTATCTGTGAGAAGGCGGAAGAAGCTGCACCCAGCTATCTTGACCATCTGACCTCTGGGGATCCTGGTAGGAATCTGATTAGCATTTTTTTTAAAAGATTTATTATTATTGGAAAGCCGGATATACAGAGAGGAGGAGAGACAGAGAGGAAGATCTTCCATCCGATGTTTCACTCCCCAAGTGAGCCGCAATGGGCCGGTGCGCGCCAATCCGATGCTGGGAACCAGGAACCTCTTCCAGGTCTCCCACGCACTGGTGCAGGGTCCCAAAGCTTTGGGCCGTCCTCGACTGCTTTCCCAGGCCACAAGCAGGGAGCTGGATGGGAAGTGGAGCAGCTAGGCCATGCCGCTGGGCCCTTGATTAGCATTTTTAAAGCAGATTTGTTTACTTCAAAGACAGAGCTACAGAGATGGAGAGACAGAAAATGACCACGAGGGCGTGGACTGGGCCAGGTCAAAGCCAAGAGCAGATATTCCATTCTGATTTCTCATGAGGCTAGCAGGGGCCCAGGTCATTGAGCCACCTCCCATGACTTTCTCAGGTCTGTTAGAAGTAGAGCAGCTGGGACTCAAACCAGTGTTCTGAAAGGGACATGCTGACACTGCAGGCAGAGGCTTAACCCATGGTTGTCAGGGTAGCTCCAATCAAAGTTTTTCTGGCACCTGCCCAGTTGGAAGTATTTCAAGGAGAGGAGGTCAGTATAGAACCCAACCTGTCTGGCCAGTTATTGTGTGTGGAAAATAATGAGATAAAATGTGCAAATTCTTCCAAGATCCTTGCCAGCGACTTTTATCAATCCAAGCATTAATCATTGTGAATTAGCTGCCCTGTTCTCTTCAAAACGGAAACAAAACACAAAGTACATGCCATTATCCTATTTTGCATGAATTAAAGATATGTGTCAGCTGTCTGAGATTATTTAAAGCATAAATACAGAGTTTTCTTCCGATGAAGTGCTATGGCTTTAGAGAAAGAAAACCCATTACAGCCTTTTGTGGTTTAAGTTTTAAGATTTTAGTTTTACATTTATTTGAGAGGTAGGGAGACAAGCATAGAGATGACTTCCCTCAGTTAGTTCACTCCCTCAATGCCTGCCATGGTACAGGCTGGTCAGGCTCCAACGGGAAGCTGGAAATGCAAGTCTGTGTTGGCAGACAGCTGGAGTCAGGTGTGCCAGAGCAGGGAGACCAACCTGGGTGGCGATTCAAGGATGGGATGTGGGGGTCTTACCGCCCAAGGCAGCCTTTTGCGCCGTGCAACATGGAGCATCGAGAGCTTCGTTCCTCTTTGGGTACTGAGGGACTTGACCCAGTTTGTTCCAAGTGCAGCAGTTGCTCCCTGTCTCCTTGTGCCCCAAGAACCCTTCCACAGCTGCTGACATTCTAGGACACTGGGCCATGCCTCAGTAAATCCATACGTTTGCTAGCAAGCATGCTCGAAAATCACTACAAAGAAAAAAAAAAACTTTCAGAACTTTCGGAGTAAACTGAAATCCATTACAGCTTTTACATGGCATTTGACTCCTCTGAGACCATTTTCTGGAACCAAGAGGCCATGGTGACTCATAAAGTTGCATGATTTGGTACTTGTGAGATGACAAGGACAGAAAATACTTTGGTGAGAAATATGACCTTGTCTTCCTATTGCAAAATCTTAAGCAAAAATCTGGTTGAATTGTTTAGTTTTTGCTGAAGTTCATGGTTTCTCCTCTTTTTTCATGTGAAATGAGAAAGGGTCTGGGCTTGGCAAGTGCACCTGCGGCAGAGTCTGCTTGAGGTTGTCATATGGGTAGGAACCGAGTCCCAGGTCCCCCTGGCTGCACCTGCTTCCTTCATTCTGAACTCGTGGGATCACTCGCCACTTATTCCTGCATTGACTGATTCATCCAGTGAACAATACACTAGTCATTCCCTCTGTTCCCAGCTCCACACATGATGCAGCCCCCAGACCAAAGAGGCACAAAGCAGACGTTATCCAAGAGCTTTCAGTCTTGTTGGAAAAACAGATTCTGTACCGCCATAAAATGTGTTGAAAACAAAAAGACTCAGCATGATAACTTCAAATCATGAAGAGCAGTACAAAAATACAAAAAAAAAAAAAGTCAAGCTGGGGCCAGGTGACCATAATCGGCCACCTGGATGAGTTTAACCTGGAGACTGAGGACACAGCTATGGCTGGAATTGGAGGGAGAACATTCCAGAGAGAAGCGATAGCAACCACAAAGATGTTAGGGCAAGAGCACGTTGGGATGTGCAAATAACAGAGGGAAGGTCAGAGTGGCTGTTTTTAGTGAGCAAGAGACCAGGTGGTGACACGGTCAGGGAGGAACTTGGAGGCCCCAACACAGGTGCTGTTGGTGTCGTAGGAAGGCCGCTGGGGATGTTGACCATTTGAGGTATGGTTTCCATAGAGCATTCTGACCGCTTGATGGAAAATACAGTTTAAAGAGCATGGAATGAAAGCTGGAAGGTCATCTTAGAAATCGTGGCCTTAACAGGAGATGATGGTGCATTGGACAAGGGTGGCAGGAAGATGCTGCTATATTGGGAAGACATTTGAAAGTCAACAGGCTTTGCTGGGAGCATAGGGTGGTACGTCAAGGAGGCACTCCAAAGGACCCCAGAGGTTCCCCCGCAACTCCAGCCAACCTCCAATACTGGAAGGAAAGCTCTTTCTCCTGAACTCATTCTCTCTTATCCCCATTTGCTCCTTCCAATCCTGCCTCAACTGTGCCTGCCCTGGCCAGCCCTCTTGGTTTGCTAGCATTGCTTCCGGGCCAGGTTTGCAGTGCGCAAGTTGAACACCTGCCTCACTGGTTGGAGCTGGGACTCAGGGAGTGGGTACTTGGGCTTCTGAGGTCAGGAGGGGAGGGGTGCTAGGGAAGAGTTACTCCCACCCCACAGCTGCCCTTCCTCTTGGTTTGAGTTTGTGTGTCATTCTAGTGTTGGAGCTTTCACTCTTCAGCTATTCTAACTTGAGTGTGCCCAGGCTCTAGAAGAGGCAAAGGGGGCAAAAGTATCCTGTTTCCTTTTTCTCTAGAGGAGGAGAGCATTTCAGATCCACGCCACAGAGGAGTGAGATTAAAAAGGCCAGTGGGTGGCACCCATCCATTGAATCCCAAGGTTGTAGTGGTTCTATTTGGCCTATGATTCCAAGAAATGTCAGCTCAGGGAAGTGAGAGATAAGGAAGGAAGGAAGAAAGGAAGGAAGGAATGAAGGAAGGAAGGAAAAGAAAGGAGGGAGGGAGGGAAGGAGAGAATGGGAGACTTTTCTAGAATAGGAACAAAAAAACTGCTTTGTTTATTTAATCCAGTCATGACCAAATCTCACAAGCACAGACATAAAGCAGCGCATCATAGAGCAGTCCTGATTCCTGTTGGGATAGATAGAGGTGGTAATTTCACAGGAAAAGCCAAAACAAAGTAAGAATGAAGGCCAAGGGCCCAGTAAGTAGCCTAGTGGTTAAAGTCCTTGCCTTGCATGTGCTGGGATCCCATATGAGCGCTGGTTCTAATCCCGGTGGCTGCTTCACTTTCCATCCAGCTCCCTGCTTGTGGCCTGGGAAATCAATTGAGGACGGCCCAAAGCCTTAGATTCCTACACCCGTGTGGGAGACCTGGATGAAATTCCAGGCTCCTGGCTTTGGATTGGCTCAGCACAGGCTGTTGCAACTACTTGGGGTGTGAATCAGTGGATGGAAGATCTTCCTCTCTGTCTCTCCTCCTGTTTGTATATCTGCCTTTCAATAAAAATTTTTTAAAAATCTTACAGAAAAAAAAAATGAAGGCCAAGTGCCCCTGACTTGGGCCTGGTCTTGACTCAGTATCGACTGGTGTTGAGAGTCCCATGGGGGGGAAGGGACAGGAGGAACGTCCCATCCCCATAGCCTTGTGTGTGGCTGCAGATGGTCCATGGCCACTTGTGGAAGGAAGAGTGAGAGGAAAGGAAGCAGTGAGAGTGGGAGGGGTGCAGGGGGCAGGCGGAGGAAGGGAGGGAGGAGTCAGGGATAGCTTTCTGGGTCTGTCATTTCCTGCTTAAGGGATGGGGCTGGTCCAATGGCCCAATGGTCTCTCTCAGCATCAACACTGTCCCACACCTTCCCTGTCTGTTGCTTTCACACTCACAAATTTCCAAGCTTTCTTCCTTGTTCCTTGCCTTACTTATGTGCCTCAAGCATTGACCAGAATTCCTAGTGCCTCTCATTTTTATTTACACCTCCAGGAAGACAGACAAATAGAGTCGTTGACTGCTATGTCAAAAGTATGAACACTAACATTTTCATATTGATGTATAATCAAGTACCAGAGAAAAAAGCTGTGAAATTCTGATTCTTAACACTGGTTCCACAAGTGAAGTAGACTGTGATTATGGCATCAAGATGCCTTCCCCGTGAAGCCACAGAACACCACTGTCAAAGGCAGCAATGACCACGTTCAATGTGGATGGAAGGTTGGCAGACGGGGAACTGGCTTCTTCCCGTTCATCTACAGGAAGTTATGATAAGAGAATGGCACTTCCGCAATTGGCTGCAACCTGTGCTCTCTAAGAAAAACGTAATGTGAGCCAGACATATACTATCAGTGTTCTAGCAGTCACATTAAAAAGAAGAAGCATCAACCATACAAAAAGAATGAGATCCTGTCATTTGCAACAAAATGGGTATAAGTTTAGTATACCAAGTGAAATTAGCCAGGCTTCAAAAGACAAACACTACATGTTTTCTCTTAATTGTGCTATTTAGTACATATAGCATAAAAATTGTGTGGATATTATATCATTTGTATTGCTGTAAAATACTGCTTCTTTGGATCATACCAGGTAAGAAACCATGTACTCTTCTTCTCTACATTAAGAAAAAAAAATCAGATGGGGAAGAATGGTACTCAAGAGGACTCTCAAGTACAAGGCATGTTTTGTTCTTAAATTTTTAATCGATTATGAAAGTAATCTTCAAACAAAAAAAACCATTCATCTTAATATTTGTGTACATTTTTGGCATGTAGATGGTATTACAATTAGGAAAAGTAGAACAAACAGGTGCTATTAGTTCTAAAAATGCAATCCACTGGTTGTAATAGATTGAAGATGTTATTTCACCGCAGAACCAATAGGCCAGATTATCAATGTCCCCATCACTCCCCCTATCCTGTGACATCTTGATCTATATTTTACATTCACAGCATATCTCAGTTGGAATTAGCCATGGCTCATGGGAGCATTAGCTACTCTTTTGGGCAGTATGGGGCTAGGCCTAAGAAGATGGACTGCCCACGTGTGGGGAAGGGTCATTCTGCTGAAATGATGGCCCCTTGCAGGCAAGATGAATCATACTGGAGTCCTCTTAGCAAGGGAGACGAGGGATAGTGACTGGGGTGCAACTCATCTCCGTTCCCTCCAGTCTGTGCCTCTTCCCATACTCCCTGATGTGGAGACGGGTCCTGCCTCTCACCCGGTCCCCAGGAGAAATGCAGACGCACTCCCACTTCTCTTTTCCTCTCTTCTCTGCTACATCCCGACTCTAGCCTGCATCCAGTTCTGTTGGTTATGCCTGCTGAGTCTCCCTTGCCATTCTCTGCAAGTCGATGAATCAGGACCCTCCATCATCATCCCGCCAGTATAGGATCCTGTCGGAGGCCCCCGGGCCACCTGCCCCAGGCTTTCAGGATGCAGGCTAGAGTCTCCAGTACAAACACCCACGGCCACTGGCAACTGCACATCTCTACTCATTTACGGCCACCTATGTTACCCGCGACTGCCTGTGTTTAGACTACCTGTCCCCTCCGCCTCTCCCTCATCCATGATCCTCCTCTGGGGCGGGGGGAGTCTTCCTTCTTTCCCCCCAAATGAAAGTCACTGCTCCTCCCAGAGTCCCACATGCCCCGTGCCTCCTTGGTTCCAGCGGCACGTAGAAACCGTGTTGTGCTTGCAGTGCCTCCTTCCCATGAACTTTGGGGCTCCCCAGGGACTCCCCCTCTGATGCCTGAACCCTCATGCCATAGCAAAGCCACAGCGCTGCGTCTGTTGGGGGAGTGCATGAATGGACGGGTGGATGAATGGTTGTTACTCTCCTTTTTGGTCTTTCTCCATCCATGGCAGAAAGCAACTTGTGTCTGTGTAGTAGGGCCGCTGGGACAGCATGCTGCCAACCAAGTGACTTCAACAGGAGAAATGCGCTGTTTCACAGGCTAGTGGGCCCAGACCAAGGCGATGGTTCCTTCTGTGTGCTAGGAGGAAGGCGCTGTGCTGTCCTGCTCCTGCTTCTCAGATCTCTAGGTGCCATTCCCCCGTATCACCCATCATCTTCTATCTGTGTGTCTGACTGTCCCCTTCTCATAAGGATAGCACTCAAATTAGATCAGGGTCTACCCTGATCGTATGCGATAAGATCACCTATTTGCAGGTATTCCAGGTTGGGGTTTTCACATCTTTTCTTTTTTGGGGGGAGGGCAGTGTCATGGTTCAACCCACATTAAGAACTACAGCTGAAGGCAGGTGTGTGTTTCCAATACCTGTGTAACAAATTTCCACAGATTTAGCAACTTCAAATACACCCTGATTATCTCCTAGTTCCTGACATTGGGAGTTCATTACCTTGTTAGGTCCCCTGGTCATCCCAGAAGGCTGCCATTGGTGTTTGGCTAGATTGCATTTGCAAAAGAAGCTGGCAGAATTCTCTTCCTTGTAGCTGCAGAGCTGAAGACCCTGGCTTCTGGCCAGCTGACAGCTGGAGGCTCCCACCCTGCCTGGCCCTGGGATCTTCTCTGTAGGCAACTTAGAGTCTAGCAGTTTGCTTCCCACAGGCTCACAGCAGAACTCTCTGACTTCTGATGGAGCGGCTGATCTCTCCTGCTCTCACTCTCCCTGTCATTCTGGGAGTCACCTGTAGTAGTCGAAAGTTCTTCCCAGGGTTCTGTGTGGGTGTGACTTGCTGAGGGTCACTGTAGGGTGTGTCTGTCGCAACAGACTTTTCTTTCTTTTTTGGCTTCTTCCATTGGCCCAGGGTAGATGTTCTCTGGCTTGAGCCTCAGATTTCCTCAGCTCTGTCAGGAAAAGGGGTGAGTGGCAATAGTCTATGCCCGGCTCAACAGCCCCAAGCGAGGGCATATCTTAACAAATTCACCTTTAGGGGAGGGTGTTTGGCTTCTTAGGTCAAAAGGCCTGGGTTTGAAACCCAGCTCCGCTCCCACATCCCACTTGCTTCTACTGCAGACCCCAGGAGGCAGCAGGTCTTGGGTCCCTGCCAGTCACCTGCGAGATCTGGGTGGAGTCCCAGATTCCTCTGGCCAAAGGAGTGAACCAGAAGTTAGAGAATCTCTTTTCGCTTCTCAAGTAAATATAATAAAATAAGTAAATAAAAATTTAAAAAAATTTTTTTTAAAGATTTATTCATTTTATTACAGCCAGATATACACAGAGGAGGAGAGATAGAGAGGAAGATCTTCCATCCGATGATTCACTCCCCAAGTGAGCCACAACGGGCCGATGCGCGCCGATCCGATGCCAGGAACCAGGAACCTCTTCCGGGTCTCCCATGCGGGTGCAGGGTCCCAATGCATTGGGCCGTCCTCAACTGCTTTCCCAGGCCACAAGCAGGGAGCTGGATGGGAAGTGGAGCTGCCGGGATTAGAACCGGCGCCCATATGGGATCCCAGGGCGTTCAAGGCAAGGACTTTAGCCGCTAGGCCACGCCGCCGGGCCCAAAATTTAAAATTTAAATGAACAAATTTTAACCTGCATTGTATGAAGTATTACATGTGTATTTAAATAGAGTAAATATTATTTGTTAAAAAGTAATATTTCTAACTGAAATAACTAAGCAGAAATCAGAGTAACATGGTTGATATTTCCAAGTGATCTAGCCACATGCCAAGCCTTCTTTCCAGCACACATGATATCTCATTGTAACTCCACAGCCAACTAAGGTGAAAGGAATTATCATTATCATTTCAAATATTTATATATTTTCATTGGAAAGGCAGATTTACAGAGTGAAGGAGAAACAGAAAGATCTTCTGTCCGCTGCTTCATTCTCCAATTGGCTGGCTGCAAAGGACCACAGCTGAGCTGATCCAGAGGCAGAAGCAGAAGCTTCTAGGTCTTCCATGTAGTTGCAGGGTCCCAAGACTGGGCTGTCCTCCATTGCTTTCCTAAGCCACAAGTAGGGAGCTGGATGGGAAGTGGAGCTGCAGGGATTAGAACTGGCACCCATATGGGAACCCGGCACGTTCAAGGCAAGGACTTTAACCGCTAGGCTATCACGCAGGGCCCTATATTTTCTTTTAAATATAAATATATATATTTTCTTTTAAATATAAATATATATATATATGAGCTGGCATAGTGGCTCAAAAAGCTAATCGTCCACTTTCAAGCACTGACATCTCATTGGTTCGAGTCCTGGCTGCTCCACTTCCCATCCAGCTCCCTGCTTGTGGCCTGGGAAAGCAGTGGAGGATGGCCCAAAGTTTTGAGACCCTGCACCCGCATGGGAGACCCGGAAGAGGCTCCTGGCTTCGGATCAACTCAGTTCCAACTGTTGCGGCCGCTTGGGAAGTGAACCATCAGATGGGAAGGTCTTCCTCTCTCTCTCCTCCTCCTCTCTGTACATCTGCCTTTCCAATAAAAATAAATAAATATATATAAAAAAAGAAAATATAGTAGTTCTAGTGTTTGTGCAGCACCAACAAACTGTCTCTTGGTGCTGGAAGACAAACTTTGCCATCATGGCAATGCCTTAAAATTAGTGACATCATGCCTTTGTCCCCACCACCTTCCTCTTAGCTGCACCCTCTGTGTTTAGAAGGATAAAGAAGCAGTTTCAAGTCCTCAGCCGCCACTTTCTTTCTCTTTTAAAGAAAGAACGGTTGGGTCTTCCTGGCCTGAAAACTAGGGGACCAGAAAAGGGTTTCTAATTGCAAATACTTCAGATTTTGGAATATCTTCAGATTTGGAATAAGTGCAGAATGAAATACCTTGGGGATGGAACCCGAGTCTGAGCATGCAACTCCTTAATGTGCCATAAATGTCTCAAACCTTTAGTTTGATGGTAGCTTCTTTTGACTGTTGGTGCTAATTTTGTAAGGTATTTTGGTAATAATTTTCATGTTACGGAATTTGTCACCTGTGCAGATGATCGGTGTTGAGGACCCTGTAGGTTTGGGGAGTATTTCAGCTTTCAGATCCTGAGATTAGGAATGCTTCATCCATGCTTATGATATCCTAGTTGAGTCTTTGTGTATCTGGGAGATGACACCCAAAAAGGATGCAGAAGAATCCATTAGAACACAAGGTGGATTTTTTTTTTTTCTTTTGTCCTTGTTCTGAATTTTGCTTTCAGGAGCTTTTACTACTTAAGGGCTGAATAGATGCTAATGTTTCAAAAGGAGGAAACAGTTGACACTTCATTAATTAGGTTTATCTATAGCTGTGCCACAAAAAACACTTGCAACCTTGAATGAGAGCCTTCAGCTGTCATCATTTTCTCCTCTCAAAATGCAAATGTCTTTTCTTTCTCCTTTTGCTGAGTTAAAAATATTTATTTATTTGAAAGACAGAGAGATAGAGAAAGAGAGAGAGAGAACTGGGGAAAGCTTCCATCTATTGAAGTTCTCTAGCCAGGGCTGGGCCAAGCCAAAGTGAGGCGGTGGGAACTCTGTGTGGGTCTCTCACGTGGCTGTGAGAGATCAGGCACTTGCACCGTCACTTGCTGTCCACAGGATGGAAGCTGGAATCAGTAGGACAGGAACTCTGACCTTAACACTCTGATATGGAGTGTGGTGTCTTAATTGCTACACCAAATACCTGTCCTCAACCCTCCCCAAGCCTCCGAATCTCCTGGACAACTAGGCAATTTACAGATTGGTAGTCCTAGAGCTTTTGATTCAGGAGGTGTGGAGTGGGACTGAAGGTTATGGATTTCTAAAACAGACAGATGGTGAGCTCTCAATACAAAAGGCCACAAAAGGAGATTATGTACCCACTTGAAATACTGATCTCAGAGATAAGCCCAGTTAACTATTTTGTATTCATTCTTTAGTCTGCAGTGAACTCATGGGGCGGCCACTGCCAGGTACCTGGCTCTGTACCCATGGCTGCATTCAGGCAGCAAGAACCCAAATGGAAACCCGAATTGTGTGGGCCCCCTTACAGCTATAATCTGTCATATGACTCAATATTGGCCAAAGCTAGGCTAGCAGAAGTCTACTAGAGGAAGGCCTTGTGGGAATGCTGTCACCCTTCTGGTTTAAAAAATTATCCATGCCTTTTTGTATTTTTCTTTTTCTCTTAGTCTTAATTCAAGTTCAGGTGTGGCTCCTAAAGTGGTAGATATCATCTCAGAGAACAGTGGTCTGAACGAGAGAAGGTATTTAGTTTCTTTTCATGTGAGACAAGGAAAGACACAGCATTTTAAGCCACTGTAGTTGGCTGCATACATAACCCTAACAGACACAGCAGGAGCAATACAGGCTTATACATGTGGGTATTCGGTAGTCTTAAGACCAGTGGTACCCAACAAGAAAGGTCTCTGGCTATTGGATCTACATTAGCACCTCTAAAACATCACTATGTGTCTCCTGAACCTGCTCTGTTTTTACTCATGAACTGAATTTGTCTATGTGTTGTTTCCTTCTGTCGACAATGAAATACATTGCATGAGAATAGCAGAGTTTTTGTTTAGCCCACTGTTGTACTCCTAATGCGTTGAGATGATTAATAAATATTTGTTAGCCAATGAACAAGACACACACAAAATTGGATTCACTTAGATAAGTGTTCGATAACTGATTTTCCCCACTTATCATATTTGACTACCATGCCAGTACATATATACCTTCTGCCGTTCTTTTTAACACCTGCATGGCATTTCATGATCTGGGTAGATTATTGTAATTTTTTTTTCACCCAGTAAAAAAATTTCTAAGTGCTCCTTACACTTATGGAAAAAAAAAATTTTTTTGCCTGAGTTTGCCCTGGGAAGGGGTGACTTGGCTGCTGTCATAGGTGACAGTGGGAGAAGGCAGCTCCGCACCTGTAGTTTTTGCCTGGGTGTTGTCAACTGGAAACAAGGAAGTCCCAATTAGTGATGATAATTTTCTCCAAAGTGGTCCTTTTAAAAAACACTGAATGCATGTCCCTTAACTTTCCAGCCAAGTTTGGGACACTTTCCAATCTACAGAGGAGGTCCTAATTTTTCAGGTTCCCGACAAATCCAGTTTTCTCTCTCCTAGCAACAAATAGCAGTACAAAAGGCACATACTTCCCCCAGGTATCCCCAGGACTCACTTTCAAAGATGGCATAGACTAAACCCATATAAAAGGAATTAAGAAAGAAAACAAGCCTCTAAGGGCACAGTATTATATAAAATAAACCCAATTTCCCTTACTAAACACACCACTTTCCCTAAGTGTGTTCAAGTTAATGGCATCTCCCAGGGGTTTCTAGGAACAGCCGGTGGATCTTACTAGTCTGCAGGTGTGTCAATAAGGGAATAATTTTGGTAATTTCCCCCCAAACAAAGGGACCTGGCTACAAAAGGGAATTGATCTCTCTTTACCTGCAGTGGAAACACTGCCAGCAATTGAAAGTGAAATCAAACAGTCAGTCTCAAAATAGTCTTCACTGGACACTGCAATCAACTGACGCCAAATGAACAGAAAACAGAGCTCAAGACTCAGTTTCCCTCACTACACACAACATGGACTGCTGCTGGCACTTTCTACCACTAGCAAGCCAGCCATCATTGCTGTAGCCATGACACCAGCTGGGAGTTCCCAGTAAATTCCCTTCCTAGCCGCTGTCTGCCTGGTGAGGCTGTCAGATCCCTCAGTATACTGGGGTTCCCACAACTCTCTCCTGGAGTCACAGAACTTGGGGAAGCACTTCTGCATGTGGACCATTTATTTTTAAAAGATTATTTTCTTTTATTAGGCAGATTTACAGAGAAAAGGTGAGACAGAAAGATCTTCCATCTGCTGGTTCAATCCCCAAGTGACTGCAACAACTGGAGCTGAGCCCAATTGTAGCTGGGAACCTTGAGCTTCTTCTGGGTCTCCCAAATGGGTACAGGGTCCCAAGGCTTTGGGCCGTCCTCTACTGCTTTCCCAGGCCACAAGCAGGGAGCTGGATGGGAAGTGGAGCCTCCGGGACATGAACTGGCACCCTTATTGGATTCTGGTGGTGCAAGGCAAGGATTTAGCCACTGAGCAGGACCCATGTAGACCAGTTTGTTCCAAAGGATGTGATATGCACTGTGTAAGTGCAATGTAGCAGGGCTTCTATGCTCTGCCTCCTGCTCTTGTCCCTCCTGCCTCTGTTGTGGCTCCTAGGAAATCAAGGCAAATTCGCATGCCACTGTTGACTAATCAAACATGACTTTATGTCGGGAAATTCACAAATGATCAAGCCCTTAACTACTGGTAAACATAAAACTGGAGCAAAGGTCATGAGTGGGTATCTCTCCCAAGTCATGCTGGGCTAAGAGGGGCACTATTTTGCCCTCACCATTTCTTTTATCTCCGTTTTTGCAACCGCTATTACTCAGATATCATCCTTCTCATGTTAACTTTCTTTCTCCTCTCTTCTAACCCTTGGACATCGTATTCTCCTTCCTGTCTATTTTCTAATGTCCTGAATGAATTCTAATCTGTGATCCTATTTTGAATTGTTATGAGGTCTTTCATCATCTCTAATTGCCCTTTTATTTGACCACATTCCAGTCTTTCTTATCTCTCTGATATTAATGATCAGATTTGAAAAGAAAATGTCCTTTAGTTTCTTTCATTATCTTTTCCCCTCCTGGTCCCTTCATTTCATTCCCATTTTAGGTCATTGTTCTCAAGGGAGTAGTTGCCCCTCTCCATATGTCACACTGAGATGCTATAAGTTCACTTGAAGTCCTGTAAACACAGTAAGAGCTCTTGAATCTCAGGAGTTGTTAGGATGACCACGTAGGGAGACCACCGTTTGTCGGGGGAACCTGACATATAATTATCTTAGGCTCTTCTTGCTGGTGCTGTTTGGGTTTCTAGTGTAGAATCTTCTATACTTCTGCCTTTGTATTCGTGTTTGTGACATTCCAAGACCTGGTAGGTGAAGGACTTAAGGCCACCCATAGGCTTCATTGTTAAAAAATTTATTTTCATTTGAAAGGCAGATGACAGAGAGACAAGAGAGAAAGATCTACCATCTGCTGCTTCACTGCCCAAATGGCCACAACAGCTGGATCTGAGACGATCTGAAGCCAGAATCCAGGAGCTTCTTCCAGGTCTTCCACACAGTTGCAGGGTCCCAAGGACTGAGTCATCATCCATTGCTTGCTCCAACCATAAGCAAGGAGCTGGATCAGAAGTGGAGCAGCCATATGGTATGCTGACGCTTGCAGGAAGACGATTGACCTGTGAACCATCATGTTGGGTCTGTAGGCTTCATTTCATATCCTCGCCTGGAGCCCATCGCTTCCCCTATCCCCCTTGATAAAGCTGGTGTCCTCTGGTGGGGTCTCTCCATTCACTCCCTCCGAAACTGTCTCCTACATTCTTTTAGGAGGCAGTTTGGAAAAATTTTATCACCTGACTGTGGGGTGAACACCGACAGTGAAACCTATGCCCTTGTCCAGTGAGTCAGTGCCCTCCCTGATCTCAGCCTCCCCAGTCATCCGGTATCTCCCATGGCAGAGTGCCTTGGCATCTGTGAAGTGAAGGGGCCTGAAGTTGGTGGGGCTGAGCTGTAACATTCTCTGTCTCTGCTGTGTCAGTTACCTCCATCTCCTGACTGTCTCCTTCAGCGTGTGGGTGAATCACGTCGTGTCTGTTACGCATGTGTGCTGGAGCAAGGTGGTGAGAGAGTGAGCAGACAGATGTGTCTGTCCAGTTTGCTGGAGAGGCATCCCCACCTCCATGTTTTACCTCAATTTGCTTGTTTGTTTTTCTTGTGGGTTGAGTTATGTCCCCACAAAATTGGCGTGTTGAAATCCCTGCAAGTCCCACAGCATGTGGTCTTAGGTTGGAAACAGAATCATTGAGAACTGGCGTCAATCCTGATGAGATTGTGCTGGAGTTGTGCATCCTGGGAACGCACCACACACAGGCCGAGTTTCCTGGAAAACATGCCTGGGACAGATCTTTCCTCAGCTCCTTCAGAAGAACACCCCACACTGTACCAAGGCCTTGATCTTGGACTTACAGCTCCGTGAACTGTATGTGTATTCAGGGTGGGGAAGAAGGAGGTGGGAATAAATACCTATGCAAAAGCTGCGCCATGCATGGTGTGTTCCTGCGGCTGTCCCAGGAAACTCAACACTGCAGCCCCTATTTTGCTGTGTGTGTTCTAATAGGTGGCTTAAGATGGGTTTTGGCAGAAGGTGAAGAACCAATAAATAAGTAAGCATAACAGCCACGTTTTGATACACCCTGCATTTTAGAAATTGTTTCAATATTTCAACAAATGGCTGTAGCTTTTGTGATGAACTCGTTTCATTCAACAAATATTTGAGTGTCTACATCATACAGGCATCGGGCTGGAGTCCTGCTCCAGGAAAGGAAAGTTGGGACAAATGAAAATAAGCTGTGGTTTTGTTTTTCTTTTCTCCTTCCCAAATGCTGACTAGCAAGTAGCACTGTCTCTTTACTGTCTTCTTTGTTAAGGGTCCCTCGCTTCTTCTGGTCCTGCTAACAGGTTTGGAGGAGGCCACACATCTTGCATGTTAACGCATCCCTCTCCAGGGCAAGACTGAGCGCACTTAGATGGTGAGGTAGCTGTGGGTGTCTGGGGCAGCTGTTAAGGCACCCTTTGGAAGGCCATTGTGCCTGGGACCAAGTCCCTGCTCCTCTTCCGATCCCGTCTTCCTGCGAATGTGTACCCCAGGAGGCAGCAGTGACAGCCCAAGGACTTGGCTTCCTGCTCCCCAACCTGGGCTGGGTTCCTGGTCCCTGGCTGAAACCTGGTCTAGCTTTGGTTGTTGTATCTGAGGAGTGAACCAGCAGCTAGATCTCCATTGGACTGTCTCCATGCCTTTCAAATAATAATAGTAATTGAAGAAAAAAAAGATAGAAAAAGATAGTCACATGAAAAATTGTTCCATGAGCAATGTTATGCATTAGCTAACAACTTTACATATCACTGCATTCTTAATGTCTTTTTGAAACCAGGTCAGTGGTTGGGATAGACGAGAATGCTCGAACCATGAGGCTGGTTGCGAGTAGCCCTAGAAAACCATTAATGCACGGCTGCACTGCTCCTGCATGGTAGGTCTCCTCTCTGCATGGCGATTCCTGCCCGCCTGAGAGCAGGGGCACAGCTTGAAGGATTTAAGGTCAGGAATGATGTTTGCTGAGCACACACTCCAGCCACGGGCTGCAGCTGTGGCGATTTGCATAGGCCCGGGCTATTTATGACTCTGAACCGTCTCATTTTCTGGCTGCAGCTGCCCACACTGGTCTGGCTGCCACTGGGGTTTTCCAGTAGACCACTGGGCTGCCACGTCACTGCCGAGCATCTTCTGCGGCTTCCCCAGGGGTCGCTCTAGTTTCCCCACATACCGCGGTTTGCACTTAGGCCCATTCATTCCTTTAGTGACTATGCACAGAGCACCTGGCATGGGTTAAACTCCACTCAAAGCGCTTGGTGAAACCAGTGCTTGTAGAAATGCCGCCTGGGGCAGCTTGGAGCTGGGGCGGGAAGACTGATGGGTTCTGTGTGGCACAGGCTGTTACCTTGGTTCTCGGGTGGTGTTCTCTATCTTTTCTTTCCTCTGTTTCCAGCCAGATCCTGCCAGCTTGTTTTTCTCTCCCTGCTCACTGTCAAACGTTGTGTTGTGTTTGTACCTAGTCATTAAACTCCCTGAGACTGGCTGCTGGCCGAGCCTAGGGCTGCCCAAGGTCACTGGCATGCACACCTGTGCCCCTGCCTCATGAGGAGTCAAGAACCTTCCCTCACACTTCAGTTGGCTTTTAAGCGTGATGGTGTGACGGAACCAGGAAAGCCCCCCACACCTCTGCTTCTCTGCCAGTGGTTCTGCTGCTTCGCCCGTGTTCCCAGCTCTGCTGCCTTCAGATGTGCCTTCTGTCACCTTCATCTTCCCTCAGGCTCCTGGAGTCTGTCTCGCTCTCAGCCTGGTGTCTCTCCTCGCTGGTTCCCATGCCAGCCATCATGGTCCTGCCCATCTCTGGACCATCCACTCTACAGGGTCGTGGTCTACCTTATGATGTGTTTTAAGACAGAAACAGATGTTGCTTCTATTGTACCAGAATTTGACTATTCATGTAAGCTGTAAATGACCCTTGTTCTCAGAGCTACAAAGCAGCTGCCTTCTGTTGAATCTGTCAAGGTTGACGTTAGGTTCTTCTCTCTTCTTCATCCTCCCCAACTTTTGTTTTATATTATTTTTCCTTTTTTTTTTTTTTTTTTTTTTTGGTTAGGTAGCTAGTGTGCCAAGCCTGGCTTGCCAACCTTCCCACTATTCCTTGCTCTTCCTGGCTCCCTTTGGGAGTGCAGGAGAGTGGCTCCCGGGCTGTTTCCAAGGACATTCTGATCCAGGTTTCTGACTAGGTTTGGCCAATGGAAGATATTAATGAGGAACTGCACAGCAGAGAGAGGAGTTGCGATGTCCCTCTGTCCTTCCATGTCCTGAGCAGCTCCTGTGTGGCTCAGGCCCCCAGCACACAGGGGCCAGTGGTTCCAGTTCCCACAGGGTGATCTGGTGCCTGGATTCTGGGAGCAGTACCTCTTCCAGTGGACCCCCCATTTGCCGTGGTGCTTTTGCCTCAGCACCTGCTGGTAACTGCTCAGCTTTGTTGCCTTCTAAAAAACCCAAGTACTCAGAGTGTTTGTGCTTTCTGCTTGGGCCGTGGTTCAAAGGATCATCCCCTGGCTTTGCCAAGGGCCTCACTTGCACCCTAGCCCTGGAGAGAGGTTTACAGGAGACAATACAAATTCAGGTTTAGGCTGATGTATGGCACTCTCCATCCCTTCTTCTCTCCTTACCTCCTTCCACATCCCCTTCCTTCATCCTAGAAGTGGAAGAAAGCACCAAAGTTGCTTGGGGATATTCGTGAAGCCAGCTTTCATCCGTTAAATCCTCACGCTTCTTCGTCTTCCCTAGCTCCACCAGTAAGTCACAAGTGAAGGAGGTGACCACAGGCTGGTCTGGCACCATGGCATTCATAAAAACCGCCCTATAAAACTTGTGCCTACACTCCAAATGCCAAATATGCCAGTGAATGCTTCGTACACAACCTGTTGGTAAATGGGTGACTTGTTGGAAGAACAACACCCGCAGGTCGGTCTGGGGGAGAAGGAGTGTTCGTATCAGCCACAGTATCATGCTGATTGAGATCATTTCACCAGGAACTGGTATTCAAGGCTTTATTTTGTTCATGTGATGGTGATAGGTTTTCAGTGCACCTGTTGGGGATGAACTGGAGCATGAAAGTCAAAAAAAAGGGCAGCATTATTCTTTCTAAGGTACCCCTCCCTTTTGGAAATGGCACTTGAGTCTTTGCTACCTGTTAATGTCAGTGAATTGCTGATGCTGTCAGTAGGAAATCCAGCAGGTATCCTCCCCGGGGAAGGCAGTCATTTCTGCAGGATGTTTCCACCTGTCTCTGAGCAAGTTATGAGGTCCTCCACTGCGTCATCGAAGAGGACAGGAGATATGAGACAAAGGTGACATGGACTGACCTCCTCCCTGGTGCGAGGTTGGGAGTTCTGTTTTCCTCTGGGGGTTGATTCTGCTTCACTTCAGGGAAATTGTTACAACTGTCTTTGAAAATCAGCCAACAATATGATCAAATGGAAATGATAGCTTGTAATTGCAAGTCCCTTGACTGACACCGGATGGATTCGGTTCTGACAGAACATATTTGCCGTGGACGCGGATGTGGACATTTGCCCACCACAAGAGTCACCTGTGTGTATGCCAAAATCAACATAGTCAGACATCAATTAAAATACCTGTCTTTGCAAAGTAGAAAAACATCAATCTTGAAGATGGATTTTAAAATGAAAACCTCAGATTTGTTTTTCCAATCACCCCAAAAAGGATTCCATTTTTTAAAACTATTTTTATGGGAAAAGCAGATTTACAGAGAAAAGGAAAGACAGTGAAAAAGATTTTCCATCTGATGGTTCACTCCCCAAATGGCTGCAATGGCTGGAGCTGAGCTGTTCTAAAGCCAGGAGCCTCCTCCCAGTCTCCTATATGGGTGCAGTGTCCCAGTGCTTTGGGTCATCCTCCACTGCTTTCCCAGGACAAAAGCAGGGAGCTGGATGGGAAATAGAGCAGCTGAGGTGCAAACCAGCACCGTTATGGGATTCTGGTGCTTGCAAGGGGAAGATAAGCCAACTGAGCCATTGTGCCAGCTCTGGACATTCAGCCAGAAACAAACATGGCAAGCCCTTGAGAGGTGATCTGGCATATATGGCTTTCATGCCCGCTTTTCAGTGCTCTTGTACGTGTAGCCCATATGTTTACCTTGAAGCTGCTGGTTTGTTTTTTTCTTAAACCTCAAACTGGAACATGCTCAGAAAAGACTTCTGACATTTTCACATTCACAGACTAAGGGCTTACGTTTCCACCCCTCCGTGTACCCATAAATGTTGTCTGTTGACGTTTGTGTTATTTTCTGTTCTGCTGCCATTTCGCAGGAATAGACTGAAAGGTGCCCCAGAGGTGATCTTCACGGGTCCCAGGAAAATGTAGGGAGCCAGTGAAGAGACAGAGGCCAATTGTTGTAAAAGGTCATTGCTGCGTTCCCCAGCTGACCCGTGGGCTGGTGAGACAAAATAACACATTGGGCAAAATCAGGCACGTTGCATTCTCACTTCATACTCTGTACAGGTGTGCAACCAACCTTGCTGCAGAGCGGAGAGCAGGTTGGGGGGGCCAGAGAGAGAGAGAGAGATTTTTTTTCCCCATAGACTGAAAATACATAGGATAAGAAGGTACCTGTGCCTTTGGCGTGGGCAAGAGTTCTGATGGCTTTAACATAAGGCTATCCTGCTAAAGACAATGGTGATGGAAATTGGGCTCTTCTGGAAGTGGGGAGGTCAGAGGCAAGAGTGGTTACTGAGAATGCAGACCCTGAGGGGTGTCATCCAAGAATGAGGGTTTTTGTGAAGTTGGAAAGCTTGGCTGTGGAGTGTTCTGAGACTTGGCACTGCTTGTTCACGTTCTTGGAAGAGGTTCCCTTTGGTGGCCAAGGTGTCTACTGGCCCATCCTTTACCCAGCAGTCTGAACTACAGGCTGGGAGGGTTGTTGCCTTAGGCATTTTTTTTTTTTTGGTTGTTGTTATAATAAAGATGACAGTGAAAATATGTTTCATTTGGCCAGCAAATTGGAGCTAAATTAGTGACATAACTCAAAATTTCTAAAAACAAATATATGTAGGAGTGCTTCAAAAGCACATGGAAAATGAGTTTTAAAACTAGCTCTATTTTGGGCCCGGCGCGATGGCGTAGTGGTTAAGGTCCTCACCTTGCATGCCCGGGATCCTATATGGGCACCGGTTCTAACCCCGGCTGCCCCGCTTCCCATCCAGCTCCCTGCCTGTGGCCTGGGAAAGCAGTGGAGGACAGCCCAAAGCTTTGGGACCCTGCACCCGCATGGGAGACTCTGAAGAGGCTCCTGGCTTCGGATTGGCTCAGCTCCAGCCGTTGCGGCCGCTTGGGGAGTGAACCATTGGACGGAAGATCTTTTTCACTGTTTCTCCTCCTCTTTGTATATCTGCCTTTCCAATAAAAATAAAATAAATCTTTAAAAAAAATAACTCTATTTTGATGCAAACATTTTGAGTCTATGACTAGCTTTTTAAGCAATACACATTATTCCATAAACTTTTTAAAGACCTCCCCATACGTGTATGTATAAAGGCTTACGTTCCTGGACAACTGAATTTGCAACTGGAATGAATGTCTGAAACGATGGAGGACAATACTCTACTTAGTTCTCCTTTGGCTTTAATTTTGCACCATTAATTTTAAAAATCGACATGTTTTTGTAACTGCGTGCACCTTTCACAGCACAGGCACATTGTTTTGCAAGGAAAGTGTTCATTATTAATAATTAGCTTAGTTGGAGCATTTTTACTCCCTGGTTCTAGTACAGACTGTAGCACTAAGTAATAGCAGTGTGACCTTGGCCAAATACTTCACCTTTCTTGACTTCGATTTCCTACTCTATCACATAAAAGGATTAAAATAGATCAATGAATCTAAAACTGTAGGCCTTGAGTTATTAGTGAAACATAAAAATTTATTTAATTGTGATCAGCATTTAAAACTTAAGGAAGAATAGAAAAAGGAAGGTTACAGTGTATCGCATGTTGTATGACCTAATATTATTCCCATATAGTTTCATTTCAGTTAGATGTATGTTTACATAGTATATGTATTTATATACTTGAAATGTTAAATATTTTTCCTTTGGTGGGGTGAAGTCTGAGAGGTTGGCATTTGGCCTAGGAGTTAAAAGGCTGATTCACAATGCTGGTGCCACATAGCAGAGCCTGGTTTCAACGCCCGGCTGCAGTTCCTGAAACCTTTTCCTGCTGCTGCAGATCCCGGGGAGGCGGGTGAGGGTCAAGTAGTTGGATTTCTTCTACTCACCATCTGGATGGAGTTCCTGGTACTTGGCTTTGGCCCTAGCTGGGGGCTGTTTCAGGGAAATGAACAGTAACAAGTGGATGCAAGACGTCTTTGTCCATCTGTTTCTTTCAAGTAAATACACAGGTTTTAAGAGTTTGAAAACAGCAAGATGCATTGTCCAGCTCCATGACTCATTCACCTATGTCGCTAGCCACACACATCAGTACAGGTCATCCAAACGCTCAGATCTCCTTATCAAAGGGAGCGAGGGGGACATTGGTACCTCATCCTGCCAGCCAAGGCCAGGTGGAAGGGCATCCAGCTATGTTCTGCATCCAGGTGGTGTTTGCCAGGATATTGGTAAAATCTCAGTAGCAAACACCCGACCCCCCATCCCCCGACTCCTCTCTTCCTTCTGTCTAGAAGGGCATGCGGGAGAGGGAAATGATCAAGGTGCTCTTTGCAATGGTCTTTCGCACAAGACAGGGATTCTCCATGCATTGTTCTCTCTGGAAGCCTACCATACAAGGTCATCTCCAAAACCTGAGATCATGGAAGTCTTGACTACCTGTTAAAGCATGTATTTGAAGATCAAGGGCCTTGATCCTTTTGTTCCATTTATGCCAAAAGGGATGTGATCTGTACAGGAAAACTTAAACTCACGTTCTTCCAACCTGACTAAGCCAAAGGATCTTGTGGGCAGAAGATTCCTCCCTTACTTCATGGTGGAGGTCTGAGAGGAGGGATGCTGAGTGTTTGCCTCTCCCTGATTTTCTCTTTAAAATCTGTTGAAGTAAGTAGATTGTATTATTTCATCTTTCTCCCATTCACCAAAGGAACAAATGCCTTTTTCCATTGTACACAATAATGCCAAATAGTCTTGGGTGTAAATTACTGATTGCGAAAGATGGTGAGGGACGTTAGAGGAGTATTTGTTAAAAAGAGAGAGAGTTGTTCATGTATTTGAAAGGCAGAGACATATAGAGAGAAGGAGAGACAGATTTTTCAGTGTTTGGCTCACCCCCCAGTTGGCTGCAACGACCAGGCCAAAGCCAGGAGCCAGGAGCATCATCTGGGTTTCCCATGTGAATGGCAAGGCCCCAGAGACTTGGACTGTCTTCTGCTACTTTTCCCAGGCAGGGAAGCTGGATTGGAAGTCACATAACCAGAACTTGAATTGGAGCCTATATACAACACCACAATGCTGTCCCCGACACTGTCGACTTTTGTGGTCAAAACCCCATCAGTGAGTAGAAACAAAGCCCAGGGACCAGAACCACCTGCAAGAGTGCAGGCGGCATCTAATAGGCAGATCTGCATCTGGAACAAAGTTATTTCTTCTGGACAGGATGGCAAATGTGAACTGTGCTGCCTGTAGAACATCTCCATCCAGTTTTGATTTAGCAAGATATTCTCTGATCCTGAGTAAATCAAACATTTGACTGTGACATTCACAATACATAGGGGAATGAAATTACAAAAAGTGAATCATTATGGACAACTCAATGAGACTATAACTATTTTCTTCTCCTTTCCATTTCCTTTCATTATTTTAGAGAAATAAATGTTCTGGCTGATTCAGAAGCTTTTAGAAAGTACCAGCCAGTCCTTGGAGCCAATATTTAAAAGGACTTTGCTTAAAAAGGCAAATGTGCTATTCAAATAGATCTTTGGTAAAGGTGCCTTTTCTCCAGAAAGATAATGGGATTGCTGAAGAGGCGTGTCAGGCTGGTGGTGAGTGAAACACACAAAGGCAGGGAAACATGAAGTCAGATGACATGACTCAGTAGTTCATGTACATTCAGTGAAAAGGGTTCACACACTTTTTACAGATTGTTTCTGTAAAAAGCGAAAAAGATCTCACAAAGAATCTCAGGGATTCTGAAAGAAAAGGATTCTGAAAGAAAATTGAAATGGTCAAAATGTCCTGTTTTTCAATTATTTATTTTAGCTGTTTGAATGAGAGGGAGGAAGTGGAAGAAAGAGGGAGAGAGAGAGAGAGAGGTCTTTAATCTGCTGATTCACTCCCCAAATGCTTGCAATGGCCATTGCTATGCCAGGCAAGGGAACTCAGTGGAGATCTCCCCTACGGATGGCAGCCCTGGTTCTCATACTCACCAGTGGGAGTTGCAGCTCATCAGAGAGTACCCACGGTTTCCCTAACAAGCCCACTTGCAGCCCCAAATCTTGCATTCTTCATGTGGTCTGCAGTCCTGCCTGATGGGACTTGCCCCCCACACCCCCATCCCAAAATTTGCCAGCTGATGCTGTGACAAAGCCCAACCAGCCTGCACTTACTCTGGCTCGTGCATGCACCTGTTGATATAGTTGATTGGCCTCGCCTGGATCTTTCCCTGTCCCAGCTCACGCGCAGGCAAACAGGTATTGTGATGCTGCCTGGCCTGGTCTGCCTCCAGTTCTAAAATTCATGCTCACCAGTGGAAGCAGTGGGTCCTAGCAGGACAGCCCCCCCCCCCCCCGCAATCCCCCTACAGGCATGAAGTGTGTATGGAGTAGGATGTGGTAAGTTTAGATAAGTTACATGGTTTGAACTCTATACTGAATTCCTTAGGGGCATGTACACGGAAGGCACATTTAAAGACAGCTGAATAGCACTGTTTAAGTGAAAAATTTTGTGCTTTGGTTTTGTCTCCGCTTTGAGACCTCAAGAGTGGGATCCTTTGTAGGCACACCAGCAATCCTAGGAGTTGCATCCCCGTTCCAGCTCCTTGGCCTTCTCTGGCCTGGGAACAACGATCTCTGTTGCACATGTCATTCAGCGCACTGTGCTCTGAAAGGAACCTTCTGGAAAAGGCTTTCCCAGGAGAAGGTCTGGATCAGGAGAGTTGGCACACCAGGACAGAGCTGCTTGCAATGAGGAAACCATTCTTCCCAAGCTCCTTGTGCAGTTAAGCTAAACAAACACCCTGAGTAAAGAGAGACTTGCCTAGCAGGATTCGGAGTGGAGTTTCCATTCACTCCTGGAACACTGAGCCCCATGCATGCATACAGCCCTTGCTGGAAGCTCGGCGGTGGCCACATTGTCTGGACCTCGTGCTGTATCCCTCACCAAGCCGTCTGAGCCAGTGAGTCCCCAACTTTGGTTCCGCTGCCCAGACGGGCACCCTCGTGGATTTGGCTTTGATGCTTGACCCCAACATGGGATCAGCTGTGAGCTGAGGAAGAGGGTTCCCTGGGACCTAGGCAATAGTGTGGACAGAGCACTTGCTTTAGGAGGGATATTGGCATCTGCTTGTCAACATCATAGCAAATGTGACACCCATTCGACAGTGTAGGTTTCTGAGCTTCTGGCTTTAAGACAGCTAAAAAACTGACGTGATGTCAACTGTTGGATGAAGTTTACCCAGTTTTCCTGTTTCTTTTTCCCGTACTTCATGTCTAGTTTCCCCTACCGGGTTTTACCTCAAGTGCATGAGCCTGGTTTGAGTGGAGTTTGAGCTTCTTCTGGTTTGACATCAGGATTGGAAGGCATGGGCATCAGTCCTAGAGATAGGCTACTCTCTCTGTCTCTCCATATATACATGAATACAAAGGTAGACATCTTCGAGTTTAAATCTGAACAGCATTGTTTGTAACCAAAAAATGATTTCTTATAAAACTTCTCATTCCTTTGACAGTAATGAACTTGTTTCAATATTATCCCATTTCTGTAACACAATTATAATACCATTCTTTTTTATTTTATTTTTATGTGGAAAAGTTCTGGAGAGAAGGAGAAAGAGATAGATAGATGGGGGGGCGGAGAGAGATCTCATCCACTGATACACTCCCCAAAGGGCCACGATCACCTGAACTAAGCCAATGAGCCAATCAAAAGTTTCCTCCAGGTCTTCCACGTGGGTGCAGGGACTTAAACCATCCTTCACTGCTTTCCCAGGCCACCAGCAGGAAACTGGGTTGGAAGTGGAGCAATTGGAATATAAACTGGCACGCATGTAGGATAATAGCACCAAAGGTGGAGGCTTAACTTGCTATACCACAGTGCAACACTGCCCTTTAATACCATTCTTAAAATATGTTGAAGTCATTTTTTAAATGTCATTTTTCGTAGGCCAAAAGAGGGTGAAATAGCAACAATTTAACGTGGTTCAATAATCTAGTACAGCATCCCGGAATTCAGGAAAAACATAAGTGACCTCCATGTGCATCAAGAAGATTAGAAAACGAGAAAGCCAAAGTTCCTCCTTGGGGCTTCAGTTTATGCGCCACAGCTTGAACTCCAGATGCAAAGTGACCTGCCTGTTAGGAGGGGAACAGCAGCTTGCAGGTTTAGGGGAGAAGTCCATGCTTTCAGTGTTAATGCTTAATCATTGCAGCACTTTGAAATGCACAGTCTCATGACCAAACCTCACCTCCAAGAACCTTCAATTTCCAGATGCCCCCAAGCCAAGATCAGAGCCTTCAACCTGGCATTCACAGAGCCCACCTGTGGCTATTATTCCCCCTCACGTTTATGCTACTGTTTTCCTGTGTCATTCTGCTATTGCTCTCTCTCTCGGAATGTTCTTTCCTCCTACTTCCCAACCAACAGAGTTTAGTGATTAAGAGCAGGGGCAGGGAGGCCCATCATCTGGAATCAACTCTTAGCTGTGTAACCCCTGGCAAGTATTTGGTCACTGAATGCCTCAATCTACTTGCCTGTCCAAGACAAGGTGCAGCATCGCAGGACTGTGTATGTTAAGTGATTTTTTTCTGTGTATTTTCTTAAAGAATTGTTTTTATTTTCGAGAGGCAGAGTTTCAGAGAGAAGGACCAACAGAAGGAGAGAAGTCTTTCATCTGCTGCTTCACTCCGTAAATAACTGCAACAGTTGGAGCTGGGTAGATCTGAAGTCAAGAATCAGGAGCCAGGAGCCAGAAGCCAGGAGCTTCCTCCAAATCTCCCCCACAGGTGCAAGAGAGCCCAAGGACTTGAATCATCCTGTGTTGCCTTCCCAGACCATCATCAGGGAGCTGATCAGAAGCGGAGCCACTAGACTGGAACCAACGCCCATATGAGATGCCAGCACTGCAGGCAGGCCACAGTGCCAGTCCCTAAATGATTTATTGTCTGTAGGTGTTGGAAGAGAACCTGCGATTGAGGAGGAGCTCAATAAATGCTTATTACTGCAATGTCATTCTCATTTTTGAATCTCAAAGTTCGCTCATCTTTCAAGGCTCTGTTCACGGACCACTATCTCTCCCAAGGCCTCCTCAAGATTCTCAGGTTGCAGGTCCTTGCTCCTTCCCTGGTCTCCTTCCACATAGCTGTGACTGTTGCATGACACACTCCAGGTGTTGGTAAGCATCCAGGTCCTACCCCCTCTTCTCATCCCGCAACATTTGAAGGCAGGAGCTATCATCTTATAACGCAGTGCGACACCAACTACCACAGCCAGTGAAAACTCTGCTGCAGGTTAAGAGCATGCTCTTCAACAAAACTGATCTCATGTCAGACCCAGACATCAGCTGCCCTTCAGAAGGTCCCAGGGCCACCTGTACTTCTGACCAGTGGAATACAAACTCAGCAGTTCCTAAAATCCCCATCAGATTTGCTAGTTTTGCATGATACTCACAGAACTGAGGAAAGTGCAATGCTTGTCTGCAGTTGTTTGGAGAACACACGTACCAGGATGAACCCAGTGAAGAGGCACACAGAACAAGGGCCTCAAGCACAGACTCAGTGTGGATGCAGAACAAGTACTTCCTCTGGACCCAGATTTTTTTTTACATTTTATTATTATCATTTTATGATATAGTTCCATATTCCCTTATCCCCACCCCAATTCTCTCCCCCCACCTAGTTCCTCTATATCATTACTAACATATAGTTCTTCATACACAGTCATATGTCCATCATTGCGGGCATGGACAATGGCAGAGAGTCCAGAATCCTATTGTCAAGATATAGTAAACAGTTTCATTGTAAGTCCATCTTTGTCTGGAAGCAGAAATGCATACTACATTGTATCCTCACATCTGGATGCTAGTCTCCATTTTACAGCTACTGTACATTCCCTTAAATGAAAAATCATAATACAAAATCAACAATAGAAAGAAAAATACAAATTTACAATGCCATGAAGTTAAATGACATGTTACTAGATGTGACAGTCTCCATTACACAGCTACTATACATCCCCTTAAATGAAGAGCCCCAAACCAAAATCAACATCAGGGAGAAAAAAGAAATTAACAACACTAAGAAGTTAAATAACAAGCTATCAAATGACTAACGTGTAGCTGAAGAAATGAAAATCAAGAACTTCTTGAAGAAAATGATGCCACTGCATGATCTATGAGTCATTGAATGATTTAATCAGAAGAAAGTGTTTTGAAGAGATACACCAACAGAAAACAACAAAATCCATGCGATATAGTTTCCGCTGATCTTTGTTGAAGTGTGTCTCCTCCAGACAATAAACAGATGGGTTTTGTTTTTTAATACAGTCTACTAATCTAAGATGTTTGATTGAGCTAAGCCATTTACATTCAGGGTTAATATGTATGGGTGGTACTTCAGTCCTGTCATTTTAGGAATGGGTTGTTCATTGGTTTAGTCTTCTGTTGTCATTTTACTGGGAAGTTCTTCCCAGACCCAGTTTTTTTTTTTAAGAGATTATTTATATGAATGACTAAGTGAGAGAGAAATCGAGCTTCCATCCACTGGTTCACTTTCCTAATGGCTGCAATGCCTATGACTGAGCACAACCAATGACAAAAACAAGGTCATGCAGGTCTCCCTCAGGGTGCCAGGAGCCCAAGCTGGGAGCTGGATTGGAAACAGAGCAGCCGGTACTTGAACTGCTGCTCATATGGCATGCCAGTGCTGCAGGCATTGGCTTAACCCACTGCGCCACAGTATGTAATAGATTGAGGGCCATTCTACTTTCGGAAAATGAGTCTTAAAAACTGGTGTCTCACTTAAGCAAACTGAGTGTTGATGAAAACCAAGATCAGGGTGGATATATGCCAGGTACCATTGCTGACATGGAAGCTGTTCTTTTCTCCTCCACGCACCAAGCATCTACTCCATTTTATGCAGCCAGTTCTGTCATTGAAGGCTTCTGTCAGTTCTGATTTTGCTTCCAAATGCCTCATTGAGAATTAAGGCAATAGAAAAATCACACCAATAAAGTTGGTTTATTGTTTTGGGGAACTACGGAACCAAAGACGGAAATAAAAAGAATCACAAATGTCAGTACTATTGTAGGAAGCGTAAGCCCATGGCTCTATAATGATATATTGGCAAATGGACAGATTCTACCAGACAGCAGAAGATAAGCCAGGAGAACAAAGAACATGATTTTTCCACAGCTTTGGGCAGGTATTTAGGTTAAAAGCCAAGATACTAGTTTAGATACCCGCCTCGCACATCCAGAGTGCCTTGGTTAGAGACCCAGATCTGGCTCCTGAATGCAGCAACCTGCTAATGTAGACTTAGGGGTAGGGGACAGTAGCTGGATGCCTGCCACACACCTGCGAGAGCCAGGTTGAATTCCTGGTTCTCAGCTTTGGCCCTAGCCCAAGCCTGGCTGTCGCAGGCATTTGAGGGAGTGAAACAGTGCTCTCTTTCTCTTGAGTGAATAAAAAATAAAGAATAAAACTATAATGATTCAGAGTAGAGCAATATCTGGGTTGTGCTGGACATTTAAGAACTGTGTTTCTCAGTCCTGGCTACAGAAGCTGCCCAGAGAGGCCGGTTGCAGGCAAGACAGACAGCGTTCAGGGAGAACACAGAAAGCAAGCTACTTTGGGGAGACTTTGGGGGTGCTGCTCCTGCTGGTGCAAAACCTCTAAAGGGGTCATTTGGAGCACAAACTGAAAACACTTCCAGATGTAGGCAGCTGTTATAAAGTTGGTGTGACCAGAACGCAACTACCAAGTTGACAATTAAGTTTTTTTTCTGAGCTTGAAGGGAATGTGGTTAGTGTCTATTACAAGCAGCACAGTACCCTCGATTGGCATGTTCAAGTCTCACCTGAAACGGTGTAGCATTTGCTTGTACTTACAGCATCCTCTTGTAAGTTTTTGGCTGTCCCTCTATAGCTTATTAAACTTACCACAACATAAATGCTGTGCAAAAAGATGTTATATTGCAATGTTATACTTCAGAGCCTGGAACATCATCAGTTACAATCTACTTTGGGCTTCCTCGCTGCCCTCTTGCGCTCATCCTCCATCAGCAACCTTAATTTTTTGCTTATTATTTGATTTTAATTTTTTTATTTATTTGAGAGGCAGAGAGAAGGAGAGAAGAAGGAAGGGAAGGAGGGAGAAAGAGAGAATTTCCATTTCTGGTTCACTCCCGAAATCCCCAAATGCCTACAGTGGCTGGAGCTGACCAGGAGCCGGAGCCAGGATCCAGGAGTGAAATCCAGGTCTCTCCTGTGGATGACAGGACAACACGTACTGGAACCATCACTCCTGCCTCCAAGGTCTGCACTGGCAGGAAGCTGGCGTTGGGACCTGGAAACAGAAATTAAACCCCAGCACTCTGATACGGTACATTAACCATGTCTTGTTTGTCATTTCGTTTTGCTTTCTTTGCTTTATGTATATTGGTTAACTTTGCTTGTGTGTGAACTTCATCAGAACATCACCATCATGTTTGTAGCTTCTTGGGCTTGTGCGGAGGTGAGCTCATCAATTTTCACTGCTGTGTAGTAATCCTTTAAGTGAAGAATTCTCCATCTGCATTTTTTCAGACTTGTGATTTTTTTCCCCCCTTACCTACTGGGCATAAAATGCTAGTTCACTGAAATCTTACACTGCATTTCTTAGTGACTGATGAAGTTCACCAACCTTACCCATGCCTACCTGCCATTTGTTTTTCCTCTTTTGGGCATTGCTTGATCATGTTTTTACTACTTTTTTCTCCTTCTTCTAGGGCTTTTTTCCCCCTCTTACTGATTTTGGAGGAGTTCTTTATACTGTGAACAACATCCTTTGCCATTGATCAATTTGTTGGTTTTTAAAATTTAACATGCATAGCATTCAGAACTGGAAAGACCTTTCAGAATAGACAGTTCATCTCTCTCATGTACCAAACAGTGTGCAGGTAGAGTAATTCACCCCCACACAACCCTCTGGATCGCTGAGATGGGTCCCTGGACTTTTAAGTGTCCAGTTTTAAATGATTTTTTGCTGTACTATGGTAATATTTATCCGAAATGTTAAGGGTGCCAAGTAATACAAGGGTTTTCAGAAGCCTCATAAAAATATACATTATGAAAAACTTTTGTAGGGACTGGTGCCATGGTATTGCTGGTTACGCCTCCATCTGTGATGCCAGCATCCCGTATGGGTGCCAGCTGAATCCCTAGCTGCTCCACTTCTGACCCTGCTCCCTGATAATGTCTCTGGGGAAGCAGCGCAGGATGGTGCCAGTCCTTGGGCCCCTGTACCCACATGGGAAACTTAGAAGAAGCCGTTGCAGCCATTTGGGGAGGGAACTGGTGGGCGGAAGACGTTTCTCCCTCAATCTCTCCTCCTCTCTCTCTATAACTTGGCCTCTCAAATAAATGCAAATAAATAAATCTTGAAAAAAATAACTTTTGCATGATTTTCAAAATTATTCCTACCAAAATAAACACCTTTTAATTCAATTTTCCAGGAACACTTGGAAATACATTCATGGCAGAAAGAGGAAAAAATAAACATTGGCAAAATGAGGCAAATAGAAGTCAATCCAGTCCCCGCTGAGCAGATGAACCGTTGCCTCCGTCCTGGGTGTCCCTTGCTGAGAACTGTGACAGACACAGTTATGGCGCATGCCCTATGTACTAACTGTGATAGGATGCTCATTAGAAGCCAGGCACCATTCTAAACTGATCATCTCTGTTGATTCTTCTAATCTCCTCCCACAACACCACAATGTAGATGATTACCAAGCATATGGGGAGAATATTGGCTTCCCAAAGATATTCATATCCTGATCCCAGGAATCTGGGATCATACTTAGTTGCATGACAAAGGATAGTGAAGGTAGCCAAAACGAAACAAACAAACAAAACAAACAAACAGGGTGCTAATTAGCTGATCTCAAAATAGGCAGATGGTTTTGGATTGCCCAAATGGGCCCAGTGAAATCAGAAGGGTCCCCAAAAAAAGTGGAAGAGGGAGGCAGTGGAACTGCTGTGAGAATGATGCCAGATGAGCAGGAGTCAGCCAGCCATGGCTGGCTTGGAAGACAGAAGAAGGGGGCTGTGAGCTAAGGAATGCAGGCAACCCCCCGAGAGAGTGCAGCTCTGTGGATGCCTGTCAAATCCTGCCCACTGTGGCAGACAGCGCTCCAAACTGTATGAATCCCCAGGACCCAGGAATGCTCTCTCAAACAGCAAAGGGATGTTTGCAAAAATGACCAAGGTTCTTGAGATGGGCAGACTGTACAATACAGTCCTAGGATATATAGGAGGATACACAGAGTCAGAAAGGTGAGAGGCAGAGAGCAAAGATAACAACAAAAATACACACTGTCAACGTGGCCTCTAGAAAAGCTGGACACAGATTCTCTCCTGGGGTTTCTGGATGGAATGTGGTCCTGCTGACACCAGCAAAACTCCCGTGATCAGCTGAGCTCCAGAACTATAAGACAAGAAATTTGTACTGCTTAAACCACTAAGTTTTTGGTGATTTGTTATCTCTTCAACAGGAAATGACTATACCTAGTTTCTAGCTGATGAGACTTACAGAGTTACCAGGGATGCATGTGGGATTCAGACTTAAGCCTGTAGGCTTCAGAGCCCATGATTTTAATCACAATGGCATATACACAGACAGATTATATATAGATTTTTTTAAAAATTATTTTTATTGGAAAGGCAGATTTACAGTGGAAAAGATCCTCCATCTGCTGGTTTACCACTCAAGTGGCCGCAATGGCTGGAGCTGAACTGATGTGAAGCCAGGAGCCAGGAGCTTCTTGTGAGTCTCACACGCAGGCACAGGGTTCCAAGGCTTTGGGCCATCCTCTTCTGCTTTCTCAGGCCACAAGTAGGGAGCTGGATGGGAAATGCAGCAGCCAGGACATGAACTGGTGTTCATATGGGATTCCGGTGCATGCAAGGCAAGGAGGATTTAGCCACTGAACCATCATGGTGAGTCCCTGGTTATATATAGATTTCAAAAGTGCAGATATTTCAGGAACTCTATGGACCATGATTTTAACAGTCATCTGGCACCATCATATTAAATACTCATGTTCCATAGGATTTGATGATCCCTTGTTGTTGGATACCTGGGTTGCTTCTTATATTTCCACAGTGTACCACTGGCAGCAAGAAACATCTTCTTCATGATCTTAATTTCTTTAGGAAAAACTCTTAGAATGAAAAGTGCTAAGTCAAAAAACAAGTATATTTTAGAAAATGGGGCAAATTATCTCCGCAAGGATTGCAATGAAACATGATCAAAAACAAAGCATTCAACAAGGGCAGAAACGTATCTGTTCTGTTGCCGTAACACTTTAGGTATTAATCTGTTCTTCTTATTCAGGTTCATACCCAGCGCAATTGCATTTTTTCTGTTCAGTTACAACATTGCTTCCTCTGCAGACTCACTGCACGCATGTCTGGTTAACCCATGAACTTCTACTGAAGTTCAACCTGCAAGCCCGTGCAGCTAGACAGAGCCTCATTGATGCTCATGGGTGGTGCCCGGTGAGAACCACCTAGCGACCCCAAGGCCAGCACCCTCTCCACCTGTGTTATGCATGCCACCTGTTCAGCCCCCATGTTAGTATCATTACTGACTTTTCCTTCAAGTGATGCAAGAACTCTCCTGCCCTTTTCATCAGAATCCTATTGCAGTAACAAGCACCTGGGGAGGCAGTATTAAAAGACGAACTCCAACTTTCTCCTGGCATGAGCCTGTGCCCATGTGGTTACCATGAAACTTGGGAGGCAGACCATAGCTCCCCCTTTCTCGCATAGCTCATGGCCAAGTTGCCATTAGGGATCCTTCAGGCTTGCCCACCGCCAGCCTTAGCCTTCCTGCGCTGTTTCCTGGTTTGGTTCACTGTGACCAACAGCAGGAAGGCTGCTTTGGTCCTGGTTCTGATGGACCACAGGTACCTACAGCCTCCTTCCCTCCCTCCAAAGCCAACAGTGAAACAAGAAAGCAGGCTGCCCTTCTCCGGCTGCCCCCGTGGCTGGCAGAGGATGGACCCCTGCTCCTTACCTCCTCACACCGGCTCCATTACACTGCCCGATACTCTGCTTCAGCTCCTGAAATATTGATTTTTGCAGCGCCAGTCCTGGGCGCGCGCGCGCACACACACACACACACTGAAAAAAGATCAAAAAATCAATATTCCACACACAACAGAGCTAGCGGCAAAGCCAGCATCAACTCCCAGGCGCAGCAAGTCCTGGCGACAGGCCTGGGCCCAGGAGGGTGTGAGTGTGTGTGTCCAGGGGAGGGGCTGGGGGAAGGGCTGGGACAGACAGTGCCTGAGGGGAGACCCCTGTAAACCCAGGAATGTAGTGGCTGACTGTGCAGAGGCGCAGAAGGCGGCCTGAGAGAGGGCCTTGAGGTTGGAAAACATGAAGAGAGAAGGGGTGAGATGGCCCAGGTAAGAACTCTAACCCTGATCCCCTGACCCCCCCCCACCCTGCCCCAGGACAATGTGTGTGCATTTTCTTGGATCACTCCGCAGGTGATAAAGATGCTACACTCACGGAGGAGGAAAGCTGGGTTGGTTCTGAGGAGCACTGGGATCTGAAAGTGCATGGCCCCGCAGGCCGGGGTTTTAGGAATAGCATCAGGGTAATGCCCCTCTCAGCCAAGCCACCAGTTCTCTCTTCCTCTGCAGGGAGACATCCTGGGTGGAGGTCCACTCACTGACCCCCTGGAAAAGCAGCTGGGTTGTGGCGCACATTGGGTGCCTTGGGTCAGAACCGATGCTTGTGACATGCCCGGGACTTCCTAGAGAACTCTGAACAGCTTCCCTGGGGGCAGGTGTGACAACGGCCAAGGGACCCCACGCATCCTTGGAGGGTCAGGCTGGACGCTTAGTCCCTGTAGACGTGTTAACACACTTTTCTGCCTCCCAAATCCAAAACTGGCTTTCTGGTGACTTTCAGTTAGCTCTGGGATCTTTCTCTTGGTTTGGGACTTGGTGGAGGTGGGTTTGCCTTTTCACCTGGATGAACTCGGATGTGCTGTGTCCTAGAATTCTCGCTAATCCTCTCCACCAGCAGCCTGGGGAAGGAGGAAACCGTCTCCCCCACCCCCGCAAGGTTTCCGTTTCCTATTCTGTCCGTCCGTCCTCATCTGGGAGGGATCCGGGCCCGGTAGGGGAAGCGGGCGCTTAGGGGGCTGGGGGACGGTTGCACCTGGCAGAAAGCGCCGGGTCCCGGGGCCCCGGTGCGGGGTGGCTGGGCACGGCGTGCGGCCAGGCTGCCGGGCGGAAGGCAGGAGCGGCCGCCGGGGCAGGTGGCCACCTGGAGCCCCGCGCCCCGGCCCGCCCCCGGCCCCGGGAGGCCGCTCTATTTGCATAAGGAGGCGTCTCCCCGGGCCGCCCGCGGCGCACGTGACCCCAGGGGAGGCGGAGGGAACCTGCTGACTTGACACGAGCCGCTGTGCGGCTCCCCTTGGCGCGGAATAGCGAGAGCAGCCGTGACCTCCGACCCCGCCCGCCGGCAGCCAATAAGAGCGCAGGTCGTCTCCAAACCCAAAATTTCCACGTCGGCAAAAGTCAAGATGGAAGGGAGCGGAGCGGAGCGCGCAGGGGGGGAACCGGCCCGGGAGTTCCTGGCGGCCGGCGCCGGAGGGGCAGGCTGAGGGGCGCCGGCGGCGGGCGCGGGGGCGCGGCTGGCCGTGGAGGGGCTGTGTGTGGAGCCCGCGCGCGACCACCGCCCGCAGCCCTGGGCGCCGCCGGGCACCCTTGCGCTTTGCCAGCCGCCGGTGCGCCCGGGCCCGGGCGAGTGGGGGGGACGCAGCCGGCTGCACCAGCGCTCTGGCTTTCTTGGGTCGAAGGGGGCCGGCCGGTGTGGGGGAGGGGACGGTGGGAGGGGGTCCAGGCACTTCCAGACCTGTTGCACAGGCGGGCGCAACAGCTGTTCAGGTGCGGTGAGGCGGGGGAGGGGGAGGGCGGTCGGGGTCGGGCGGGTACCGCATGAGCTGTGCAGGGTGGGTGTGCAGAATCAAAGCTGGTGCCCGGGGTGGGGTGTGCCAGGGAAAAGGTTGGCTGCAGACGGGTTCCGCGGGCAGCTCTCTGCTTGCTGGTGCAGGGTGGGTGGGGCGGACTGCGTAGACGCCGAGTTCCCGGGACTGGGCGCCGGCTACTAGGAAACCGGGACCAGAGTAGAGGGGACGGCTCAGGAGTTGGGAAGGGGGCTGCCACGGGGTTAGGCCCGCACAGCGGATCTTTCCCCAGGCCTGTGTTTGCTCCAGCTGCAGCAATTCGTCCTCGGCAGGCCCGCCCCCTCCCCCACCAACTTTCCAGCTGAAGGGGGTAGAAAGTGGCCTCTGGATAGAGGGTGTGAGTGAGCCGCTTGCCAAAGTTGAAGTAACTGGACGGAAGAGGTGGGGGTGGATGGGTGAAATGGTCGACCGGGCTGGGGTACTTGGAGTGTGGGGTTGGGCGGGGGAGGGGTACGTGAGCCTGCAACCCGCTGGCCGTGACATTGAACCCAGAATTGGTCATCCAGGGCCGCGAAGCACCCTTGTTTTGTATTTTTTTTTTTTTTCTGTTGGGCACTCACTCCTGCTGACTGCGGCAGGAACTTTCCATAATTAATGACTCGTGCCATTCTCGGTCGCATCCTGAGCTAAATGGCTTTTTCGTCTTGCGCAGGGGTGGGGGTGGGGAGAGACCGCACACCTGCGGGAAGAAGGTCTGAGGGAGTGGAAGAACGCCCGTCCGTCCACACATTGGGTCTTTGGAGGCAAAGTTCTGAGACACTCCGACTCTGAGTACGATAGAAGTCAGTGCACTACAGAACTTTGTCTCCGGAGGCCGCGCTGCTGCCGCCGCCGCGCGCAGGGTGGCCCGGGTGGCCACGTCGCCAAGCGCCTTCCTCCTGGGGGAGGGGCGCAGCCGTAGCCACGCGGGTCCCGAAGCAGCTCCAGGGACTTGGCCGATTGCGCTGAAGCCGGTGGGTGAATCCGCGTCCGTGGGAACCAAATCTCTCCAAATCCTTCCTGCTTCGCTTTTACCCAGGTGGATAAGCTACAGGCTGGGGCTGTAGTTTTGTTTGATTTGTTTAAGACAATAAAAAGCTCTGGGCTTTTCACGGTTACTTAAAAGGTCCTCCACAACTGGCTTTGTGAATGGATGTGTGCTCTGCAGAACTGAACACTCCCTTCCAAGGAGTTGTGGTGGGTGGTGGGTGGCGGTGATGGGCTTCTGAGTCCAGGGAGCTGCCAGACCCACAACAGCCTGCAAGGTTTGAGTTTGGAGATGCGGTTTGATTGAGGTCTGGTTCACTTTGATTGTTTTTAAAAGTAGGTTTCACTCATGGGAAGGGCAAGCATTTGAAAGACTTTGGAGGGAGGTGGTGCTTATCTTTCCAGGCTGTGGAGACATATACTCACTAGTGTGACTTGGGTTGTGGTTGCCGTGTTCCTATCTGTTACCACCTGCTCTAGGCAAAGGGTCTGTGGGACTGGTGCCGAATTCTCCTGTTGCATACCCTTTGCCTAAGTTTTGTGTGCCGTTGGCTGGAGAGCTAGTGGATTCAAGGAATGTCAGAAAGGCCTTATTAACAAAGCTCTTAGCCCATAAATACAGGTGGAGTGCCTGCTGGGTGCTGGGCTCAGGCTGGTGTATCAGAAAGGGAAACAGGCCGAGTGTCTGTGTCGCTGACAGGTGAGGCAGAGCCTCCTGGTAGAGTTTATGTTTGCTTCAGGTTCTTGGGATTACCTGCTAGTACCACTGGAAAAAGTTTGATGTCAAAATCAAATCAAACCAAAGCACATCATCTTCTCCCTTGGGGTTATTGCTGTTGGTTTATGATTAGAAGAGGTGATGATGAAGGAAGTGTTAATGGGGGGAAGAGGATGCCATGCCTGATGCTGGAACTTACTGGCAGGTGCTGCCAGTTGGTTTTTCCAGGAAAGCTGTGACTTGATCCTTGCAGAGCCTGTCTGTTTTAGGTGTGTGATCCATTTTCCTACTGTCCACAAGTGACTCTTTTGCTTCAGTTCCTCATTCCTTTAAAAAAAAATGATTGGATTAGTTTTGTGCAGTTTAATAAAGTGATCCAAACTCAGGCACTTTTTGTATTTATTGGTGCTGGAAGGTTACTTGATTGTAAAAACGATTCCCTGTCCTGATTCTTGTGTCTAAACGTGTCCACGAGGTAACTCCAAAACTCCTGAACTCAAAAGAATGCAAAGCAGCCTTGTGAGAATATGTGGGTGGCTTCTTGCGGGGCAAAGGTAATGGTCCCGGCCAAGGGACTGGGTCAGGAGCGCCTCTCAAAGGTAACAAGTGTATTGTCTGATGTGACTTGGTCTGTGACTCTGTTTATGTTTAAATAATTCGCTTAGAAGTCTTTTTTTTTTAAAGATGTATTTATTTTTATTACAAAGTCAGATATACAGAGGACAGACAGAGAGGAAGATCTTCCATCTGATGATTCACTCCCCAAGTGAGCTGCAATGGGCCAGTGCATGCCGATCTGATGCCGGGAACCAGGAACCTCTTCCGGGTCTCCCACGTGGGTGCAGGGTCCTTGACTGCTTTCCCAGGCCACAAGCAGGGAGCTGGATGGGAAGTGGAGATGCCGGGATTAGAACCGGCGCCCATATGGGATCCCAGTGCATTCAGGGCGAGGACTTTAGCCGCTAGGCCACGCTGCCGGTCCCTTGCTTAGAAATCTTATCTGAGACCATGAGTGAGTTAAAGGATGACCAGATTGGGGGGGAGCTGTGGTTGGCGCTGATCCTTCCAAGGTACTAGGACTAGGGACTAATCTGAGAGGGCTTGCTATGAACTTGGGCCTTGTCTCATAGCCAATGGTCACACAGCAGGCGGTGTCATTGTCACCTCCCATGCTCCAGGTGTTCAGAGATGGGGAATGCCTGACCAGTGGGCCCCGTGAAACCCGCAGAATCATTGTGTATAGTGGGCATAGAAATTCAGTAAATGTATAGCAGTCTAATCTTGTATGACCCACAGATACTGTTACAAATATCCGTATGACTCAGGACAGAAAAGAAGTTCTCTACCCTGTAGGATGCTCCAGGATGCAGCTGTGAACAAAGGACCCCAGGGTTGCCCTTCTGGAGATCATTCCTGTGCAAAAGTTGGATAATGCAAATATCAAATAAGTAGAAAGGCGGTAAATGTGCTAGAGAAGGAAGCACAAGGAATGCTGGGGAGGCCAGGGCACTGTTTTCACCCAAAGTGCTGGGTTAAAGAACACCAGTGGCAGCAACCGGCCATACATGGTCAACATCTTCCCATTTTTAATTGGAAAGGCAGATTTACAGAGAGAAGGAGAGACAGAAAGAAAGATCTTCCATCTGTTGGTTCACTCACCAAATGGTCGGAACAGCCGGAACTGAGCCGATCTGAAGCCAGGAGCCAGGAGCTTCTTCCAGATTCCCCCATTTGGGCACAGAGTTCTAAAGCTTTGGGCCATTCTCCATTGCCATCCCCAAGCAGTTAACAGAGAGCTGGATGGGAAGTAGAGCAGCCAGGACACGAACTAGCACCCATGTGGGATGCTGACGCAGTGAAGCAGACGATTAGCCAATCACACAGGCTGTGGGCCATGCATTCCACACTTGGCTAGAGTTTCTGACCATGTCTTCTAGCTATAACATTCTAGGATTCCAGGAAACCTTGCATGTCAGGGTGTTTATTCTGAAAACGCCACAGTGCTCTCAGATGTTGACATAATTGGGAGTGTGCACAGTGTATTTTTGGGGATCCCCAGGAGTCACAGGCGTGCTGCCCTCTAATCTGCAAACGATGCTTAGCGAGGGCTTCTGCCTTGTTACTTAACGTTGTATTGCTGCTCAGGACAGGGCTTCAACAAGGAGCTTTTGTGCAGAAATTTTACAGATTCAGAGGAAGTCTGAGAAATACAAAAACTGCAGACAGCCAAACAAGCAGGCAAGACTCATTGTTCTTATTGCTATCATTGATGGACAAGGAATAAATAAGCTAGGGGCACTTTGGTAGCCTTGGTGAAGCCCGGTGGAAGGCAGGTGATGGCTCTTCAGCAGACTGCTCTCAAAGCTGGATGTGGGTCTCCTGACTCTCATTGACAAATTCATTAAATGGGCATCAGGAGAACTAGTGGTGGCTTTATCACACAAAAGCCACCCCCAGAAACGACTTCTCTGCTACTTAGGTGCACCCCAAGGGAAATATACAAAAGCAAAAAAACAAGCTAATGTTTAACAGTTCTTAATTTGTGCCAAGCACCATGGTATTCACATATGTTAAGTCATTTATTCTACAAGGTAAGTACCATTAGTGTCATTCCCATCTTACAAATAAGCTAACTGCAGCATAACGAGGTTAAATAACTGGGCACAAGGCAGTGGTGAGCAAGACCCAGGTGCACTCAGTCTGGCCCACAGGCTGTGGTCTTCGCCTGATGGTGTGGGATACAGCCTGGGATCCAGGTTCAAAGTGAAAAGCATTGAACGTAATTAGGGTTTTGCTCTGTGCAAGTCTTTACTCCGTCTTTGCATTTGAGGCTGGTTTCCAGGGCTCCTTCAGGGGCACTGCTAGAGGGAACTGTTACTGAGTCTTACTCCATCGTTTACCTATTGAGTCTTATTGCTCACTTTTACTGTTGGATAGAATTGAGTGCCTATGAAAAGTTTCTTCAGGAAGTGTCCTGGTTGAAATAGTAGAAAAGTAATAGAAGCAGCAACTACATTGCAACAGTAGCTTTGTGGAAAACTGTTGCATTCCTGCCATGTGTCAGCCCCTTATGCCTCTTTGGTGTCCTGCACCTACAGTGTCAGTGAATCAAGCCAGGAAGGCTTTCCAGAAGGGGTAGTAACTGAACTGAATACTAAAAGTATAAATAGGCGGTATCTGAATGGAGGGAGGGAAGGGCAGTTCCAGTTCTGGGGAAGCAGATGAGGACTGTGTGTGTTGTGTGCGCACGCATGCACATGCACCAACATGCTGTGTGCTTAGGAATTGGCAGGTCTTTCCATTTGGCAAGGAGTAAAGGTCACCTATAGAGAAGGGATGCAAAGTGAGACTAAGGAGATTGACAAAGATAACCAGGAGAGCCTTGTGTGCCATGTTTGAAAAGGTGAATGACAAACTCAAAGCCAAGGGAAGCAACAGAAGACCTGACAACAGGGAAATGACCAGCCCAACTTTATCATTGAGGAAAATTTATTCTGGAACAGAGACTGGGCATGGGGTTCGTAAGGGAGAATGGCCAGGTATAAAGCTAGCAGAGTAATGCAGACAGACTTGCGGGGAGCCCATGGCATGGTTAGAAGTGTGGATGGGCCTCTGGGGAGACTGGGATGACTTGCTGGCCCAGGACAATGTGTGATAGTACCCCAACGGCCTCACCTGCATGCCGCTGGTCGTACCAGCCCAGGGAACAGAATTGGTGTTCACCTGTAGTGTGTTTGATATTTGGAAGTGTCATACCTGTCTGATGGCAATCCCATTGAATACAAGAAATGCCTCTTGAACCCTTTGTGGTGTATTGACAAACTGACCCTTGTCCCATCAAATCTAAGAGGTCAGCCATTGCCAGAGCTCACTCATGGCTAGAAGGTGGGGAGTGGAAGATAATTGCTTCAGGGGATATTATAAAGGCCCTTAGGGCCGAGGGAAAGTGGTCGACAATCCAACCCTCAAGGGGTAAGGAGCGAGTACTTGCTGCTCCTGAAGGCAGCCAGCTGCATGGATGTCCTCAAAGCCTGTCTAACCATTACTCCTGGTTGGCTGAGCCCCCTCGGAAACTGAAAGTGGGTCCCAGGGAGGTCAAATAGGAAATTGCTGGGATAGAATTGTCTTGGTCTCAAGCCACTTTTGCACCTACATAGAAAGGAAACGTGTAAAAATAAGGAGTTGATTTGAGCCATTCCTATACTTTTGCAGTTTTCTGTATTGTTTCCCCAATGTAATGTCCATCTTTGTTACCATCAAGAATACAAGTCCAAGAATGGTTTTTTTCAAGGAACTATGTTCTGTTGGCATCTAACTCACGGTATTCCTTTAGCATAGGTTGATGCTGGGCTTTTTTTTTTTTTAACCGTTTAATTGTAAAAGAACATAAATCTTAGCATCTTAACCATTTTCTTCCAGTGGCTTTAAGTACATTCATACTAATGTGCACCCACTTCAATCATCCACCTGCCGAATATTTTCATTCCATTGAACTGGAATGTTGTACCCATACATTAAACTTCCTATGGTGCTGGGTCTTTTTGAAAAACAAAAACAAAAACCTCATCAGCAGGGGCCTAAATAAATAAATGATATGATTGCATCTGTGCACAGATGTCAGGGTCAACCAGGGCTTAGATCTGAATTCCGAGACATTGTGATGGACCCTGAACCAAATCATTCCCATTGGCGAGGAAGTGACAGGTAGGCAGGTGACCATGTTGGTTGAACCACTTGTAGGGAGTAGTCGCTTGCAGAACTGCAGCTTCATGGTGAATATACACTTACTCTAAAGGCCAGAAAATTAGGATGAATCAAGATATCCCTCAGTGAAGGACCAGCCATACTAAGAACTAGCTTTTAAAAGAGCAAGGTAAATGTGTGTGAAATCAGCGTGGGGGGTGGGAGTGAATATAGTGTAGTTCTCAGTAAAGAAGATGGAGAACACATGGGGTTTGGTTCCTCCTCACTCTTGGGTATCTTTGCTCAAAACAGAATCTTTGTGTTTTGTTCAAAAAGAAATTAGGATGGTGACGAGAGGAATTTTGACTTAATAGATTATGTATTTTAAAATTTGAATTTTTAAAAATAGCATTGCTTTTGTGATTAAAACTTGCCTTGTGGCAGAAGACAAATAGAAAACAATGTGGGAATATTACATACCTACAATGAGACAATATTCCTCTCTGTCTCTTGACAGCCACATGGGTACATATTAGTCCTAATCTCTTTTTTCTGAAGACGTTAGCCTGCATTAGGTCTATCTAATCTTAGTAGTCAATAGCATAGCATCTTGAACTGGGTTGCCTAGAATAGTAGCAGCTGACCACAAATGGCTTTTTAGTTTAAACAAAAGCAGAACTTCACTTTCTCAGTTGTACCAGCACATTCAAGAACCCAAAGCTGCGGATGGCTGGTAGATGCCATGTTGGACAGCAGATTAGAAGGTGGTTAAGTTGGGCCTGGCACATTGAATGCACCAGGATCCCATATGGGTGCCAATTCATGTTCTACTGCTCCACTTCTCATCCACATCTCTTCTTATGGACCAGGAAAGCAGTAGAGGATGGCCGAAGTTCTTTAGAGACCGCATCCACATGGGAAACCCTGGCTGCTGGCTTTGGATCAGTTCAGCTCTGGCCATTGTGGCCACATAGGGAGTGAACCAACAGATGAAAGGTCTTTCTGTCTCTCCTTTTCTCTATAAATCTGCCTTTCCAATAAAAATAAGCAAATCTTAAAAAAAAAAAAAGTGATTAAGTCATGTGGCATTCCTACCCCTAACCACATGAATGGGTTTATGTGTTTCTGAATGACTTGGGTAATTTTCTAGAGGCTAGATTAGGTCATGTGAGAGTGAGTTAAATCTCTTGGAACTCCTTTGGTTACCAAGAGAGTGGATTGTTACGTAGCAAGCCAGTCACCCCTCTGCTGCCCCTCCAAACTGGGGCCCCCCCTGGCTTGTACTTTTGTCCCTTCTGCCTGTGCCTCTCTTGGATATAGCACATGGGGCCCGGCAGAAAGTGGTGCCACACCAATGGGCTTTCCCACCTCCAGGATGGTAAGCTAAGAGGAACCTCTTTTCTTTACAGTGTGCCTAGTCTCATGTCCTTTGTTATAGCACCATGGAGCAGACGGAAGCAGGAACTTCACCACCACTTGGGTTAGGCCTCTTCCTAAGTGCTGGGTGTTGCCCTCAGGCCACTGTTTGGGAGATAAAACTTAAGCATGATAAAGCCTCCCTGTCACATGGCAAGAAGCAGGGTGGTGAGTCAGATTGCTGGTCCTAACCCTGTGGCCTATGTTCCTTCATGTCCAGTTTCCAAGTGATCTTTGATCTTTTTGGAGGGTAGGTCCTTCTCTGGTGCCTTTGCGCTCCTGCCCATCTCTCCCACCCTGAATGAGATGGATCAAAAGCACTGTCAGATTTCAGATTTGTGCTTATTTCCCTTCCCATCTCCGGCTTCCCTCCCTCCCTCCCACCCTTCTTTGGGTGGCTGAGAGGCCCAGCTGTGGACCCAGTGCTCTGTGGAGTAGGGAATTTCCTAGTTTCTTCTGACTAGTTGACCTAAATTTTAATAGATATTCCAAAAGGAACCTGCTCTGTGACCAAATCAAGGATTGGGAACTCTTGCCTGAGGATGAAACAGGAAAAAAACATGACCTTAAAAGTTCTAGTCCAGGGCCAGGCACAATAGTGTAGTGGTTAAATTCCTAGCCTTGTACGTGCCCCGGGATCCTATATGGGCGCTGGTTCTAATCCCAGCAGCTCTACTTCCCATCCAGCTCCCTTCTTGTGGTCTGGGAAAGCAGTCGAGGATGGCCCCAAAGCTTTGGGACCCTGCACTCATGTGGGAGACCCAGAAGAGCTCCTGGATCCTGGATCCTGGCTTTGGGTTGGCACAGCTCTGACTGTGGCAGCTGCTTGGGGAGTGAACCATTGGATGGAAATTCTTCCTCTCTGTCTCTCCTCCTCTCTGTATATCTGCCTTTCCAATAAAAATAAGTAAATCTTTTTTTAAAAAAAAAGTTCTAGTCCAAGCTGAAAGTCATCCTCGGCTTGAGGATTCCATGGCAATGCCCCCAGCACATAACTGGGCGGCTCTTGTTGTAGCCGCCCACTTCCACCACCCAGAGATTTGGGGTGCCATGCTCACTTCCCATATTGGGGAGGTGCCGTGACTGTGAGAATGTCTTCACTGGTGGCGATGGAGCCCTACATTCGGGTCCTTGGGTGCTACTTTCCCGACGGTGCCACAGGCACTCAGAAAGCTGTGCTGTCTCAGTGGGGACAGCGGGCACCTGCAATGCACACTACCTTTCAGGGTCTGTCTTCACAGGAAGGTGGAATCAGGAGCTGGGGCCAGGTATCGAGCCTCAGCCCTCTAATACAGGACGTGGACATCTTCATGGCCAAACTGACTGCCTGTGTGTTTCATTTCTTTTGAAAATATTTTTATTGGGAGGGAAGACTTACAGAGAGAAGAGACAGTACTTGTAAGGAAGGATTAGTCAAGTGAGCCATTGTACAGGGCCCTATATGCTTCATTTCTCAAACTACAACTTTACGTGGCTTCTCTTTCCCTATGAGTCAGCACTCATATTGGTGCTATTAACATGAGCTAAAGTGCTATGGAAAATATGCCTTCAGTTTTTTCAGTCTTCCTCAACTGGGAGTGTGTGTGTATGCACGCGCATGCGTGTGCATGACACTGGGGAAGAGGAACGGCAACTCCCACAGCGTTTGAAAGACCATTGAGAGCTGGTTTGTTAGAGTGTTGTAATATTCTGTCTGAGGATTAAAGAGAAGGAATTGGAAAGTTGAGCAAGACTAGCCAGGGCTGTTAAGCCATCCAGTGTTAATGGTTCATCAGGATTTACCTGTTCCCTGCAAAAAAACAAACAACGACAACAGCTGTTGTGGGCTGAGGAGTTGATTTACATTCCATAAGCTGAGCACTCAGGAATCGGGCCTAGGACAGTAGCACCTAGCCTTTGCAGACTCATTGGCGTCCTATTGTCCTGTTGATGGGCTTGGGGGAAAGAGGAGATAATATGGTAATAAAGAGGCTTGTGGAGAGACGGCTCGGGGAGAGACCGGCTCCCAGCACTTGTAACACCATCATGGTCTCCGTGTGTCAGTGCTTTTCGCTCGGACATTCGCCGTGCCTACTATGCCGGCTCAGCTAGCCGCGACAAACAGCAACAAAAACCTGAAAACTAGATTCAGTTTTCTTTTTAGCTTCCAAGTAGGGGATCTGAAATCATTTGAGATGTTTGACTATGTGTTGGATTGTGGAAAATTTACCTTGCCAATTTGTATTTGACTAGAGACATGGCTTGGCATGCCCGCTTCAAATACTAGAGCATTGGTTCAAATTCTGACTACTCTGTGTCTGATCTAGCTCTCTGCTAACGTGCTTGGTAGTAATGTGCTCAAGTACTTGAGTCCCTGAAATGCAGGTAAGAGTCCTAGATCCAAATGGAGTTATTGGCCTGTAGCTTCAGACTGACCCAGCCCTGCAAGAAGTTATGATAGCATACCTAAGATATGCTGAACCATTCTTGACTATAATTCTGAAGTGGTTCACATGGCGTGCGAGGAGCACAGAGAGCCATGGGCCCTGCAGGGGGTGCTGGTGGGGACCCAGCTGCAGGTGGACAGACCCTGCTCTACAACAGTGTGTCTGCTGTGGAGCATTCCCTTGATAGTACACTGTGGCCACTGGGCTGTCCTTTATGCTTGCAACAAGTGTTTATTGAGCACCTGCTGTGTGCCCATGCATCATGCTGAAGGATGGATTCATCTGGTGAGCCAACAGACATGACCTGCCCTTGGCTGAGTTCAATGTCAGCTCCTCAGATGAGCTTTATGGGGGGAGAGGTGGGCAGATGATGGAGATAGTTGAGGAGGACTTCCCACTCATGCTGTGGGTCAGCCCACAGGAGGCACACCTTTGGAACCTGTCAGTAACTGGAAACATGCTGCTGCTGTGGCTTACTAGTACTGAGAGTGTTAACTCGAGCCCTGGTTTCTGAAACTAACATTACTACTCAGATCCCATATATATAATTTAAAGACACCCTTGGAAAGAATACCTGTTTAGAGGCTATCATTTGTTTAATAAAATCTTGGATGAATCTTAATGCATTTTTATGGGGTAAAGTACAACATTCAATACATGGACATAGCATAAATTGGTCAAATCAGGCCATTAGCATTTCTATTTTCCTATCTTGCTTTTAATGTTTGGAGCCTCCAGGATCTCCCTTCCACTTTTTCATACAGGACACAAATATGTGAATGTAAGCTGCAGCCATCCACTATGATAGGGAACACTAGAACCTGTTCTTATCTAGCTGCGTTTTTATACCTGGATCCAATCTCCCTGTATTCCCCTTTTCCCATCCTTCCAAACGACGTATAATCACTATTCTAAGATTTGGTTGACTTTATAAAACTTTTTTGCATGCATGATTGTGTAGTCTTTCTATGTCTGGTTTATGAAGCTGTCTCAAATATTTTCAAAAAGAATTTTTATCAGAGATTGATCACAGTGAATGGGCTCTAATTTGCTGATTTGTTTCCCAAATGCCTGGAATGGCCAGAGCTGGGAACTCAATCCAGGTCTTTTTATCATGTGGATAATAAAAATCTAACCACTTGAGCCTCCATCTGCTGTCTGCTAGGGTTTGGATTTGCAGGAATCAGGAGTTGGATCAAGGGGACTGAACTCGGGTGGGAAGGTGTCCCAACCAGCTGAAGCTGTCTGTGTTAGAAGCTGTTCTAAGGTCTTGGTAGGTCCTGCCTTATTGATTGCTCATAGCAACCCAGTGCTATCTCTGTCTTACAGATGAAGTCATTGAGGCCCTGAGAAATTAAATAACTTGTTCAGGAACACAAAGCTTTGAATGGGTAGAGGCAGGATTCAATCCCAGGCAGTCTGGCTCCACGATGCTGACTCTGTCCTTAATCACACTCAACTGCATAATTAACATGAACGAGACATTCCATCTGCATCAGGCACTTTATCTCCATCATTCGTCTTAATTTTCTCAATCAAGGAACTGGTATGTTATCCACGATGTATACAGAAATCTAGACATAAGGCTGTTGAATAACTTGTTTAGTGTGGCAGGAATGGCCAGTCGCAGACATAGAGCTAGGCTTCCAGGCCAGAGTCCCTGGAAGTGTTCTCCATTGCTCCATGGCAAGCTGGAGAACTAAGTCTCATGGGGATGGCCATGCCTGATGGTGTCACCACAAACAGAACTCCCTTTTTAAGGACTACCTGGGCCATTTTTTATTCCATCACTTCTTACCTGCCACCAAAAGTTGCCAGAGCACCTTAACACAGCAGATTCTCCCAAGCTCACTCTAGCTCTCTGCTAATGTGCATTGGTAATTTTTATTGTTACTGTCACTAAAAGCATCAAAGGAAACACCCAAGCTGCAGCTACGGGAAGGGTGGGGATGGGGCTGAGGATTCACCTAGAATCTGAATCTTTTCCACCGCACCAAACCACACTGTAGAAGCTAAGGCCAAGCTTTTCCACAAAGGTCATAATTTGACTTTGAAATATTTGGTATGAAATGGTGGTTTTGGCCTACGTGTTTTACAAAGGCACACTTGCAAGCAAATGGATACGCCTTCGAGCAACTATCTCTTGGACCAAATCCCTGGTCAAGCAGTGCATTGCACAGTTCCCAGCTGAGGTTCTGGCCAGTGATACCAGGCAACGACCAGAAGACAAGCCAGGGTGGGCTTGCCCAGGTGCATGGAGAGTGTCTCCCCTTCAGCCAAGGATCTGTTTGTGTTGTGAACATTTATCTAGGACCTGTGACCTGGCAAGTACGGGTAAGTACTACTTCTACAAAGACACCTAGGTATGGTTCTTGAAGACAACTTGTCATGTAGCAAGTAGAACCTCCTTCTTTGATGCCAGCATCTCAGGTGGGTGCCAGTTCAGATCCCAGATGCTTGACTTTGGATCTAGCACTCTGTTAATGGGCCTGAGAAAGGAGCTGAAGATGGCAAAAGTGTGTATCCACCCGCATGGGAGATGAGGATGGAATTCCAGGCTTGTGGCTTCTGCCTGATCCAGTCCTGCCTGTCGCAACCATCTGAGGAATGACTCAGTGGATGAAAGATCTCTCTGTAATTTTTACAAGTAAATAAATAAAAGTAATTTGAAAAATGCAGTTCTTGTCCTGCAGAAATGGATACGCTGATATAACTGACAGATGTTTAAGCAAATAGCTTACCACCATACTGTGGCAGGTGGGGCAGTACAAGGCTCAGGAGAGTTGCCGAGGAGGCAGTGGCCATCTGGTGTCAGGAGGGAAGTACAGTTTCCTCTAGACCTGAAGGATGAACAGGAACCCGCTGGATGGCAGCAGCTGAGACACCCTCCAATGACACAGCGTAAGGAGATGTACGGGAGCCGCTGCCTAGTGGGACTGAGATCTTGTGTGGCTGCTGTATAGAGACAGGTGAGAGAAGCAGGCAGGGGCTCCCAGATCATGGAGGGCCTTGTGTCTGATACCAGTGAACTTGGACTTGATGCCAAGGCCCTGTGGAGTTCCTGTAGGGTTCTGAGGAGGAAGAGACATGGTCAAATGGCCCTGGTACTGAGGGGGGTTTGGTTGGAATGGGGGTACGGGGTGGGGAAAAGGGACTGCTGGTCAGGAGCATGGTAGACCAGACAGGAAGTTGTGGTGGCAACCTTAATGTATGTGGAACATTCATGCTTTAGATGGGATGTGTCATTGGTTATTAGTAAAGGGATGCTGTGCAATCATGTTCCAGGTACTCCATGTTCTCATCCCTTTGCTCTATTCATTAGTGTTTACACAGCACTCACAAGCTGCAGGTGGTTCTCTTACGTGAGTGAATTATAGGTCTATTGAGAAAGAATATCTGCCTCTAGGGTTTGGAAGTTAAAGAAACTGCTGCTTAGAATTAACATAAAATACTAGGTGCTTATGACTAAGACTGCCCTTCATTGGAGAGCGGAGAATTCTGGTGTCTCACAGGATGGGGTCCTTACTTGAGTCACCCATCCCCAGGGCTGGAGACCCTTTCTAGCCACTGCCCACCTTCTCATTACTACATGTGGGCTGGCCAAGCAGCCCTGCATTGACAATGGCGATTTGTTAGCAGAGATTAGAGAATAAATTACTCGTGGGGCCCGTTCAGCTTAAGTCTATCAACAGCTAAAACAAACTTGGGATCTAAAAATCTGTATTATGGCAGATTAAGGATAGGAACATCCTTGCCAAAGTATCACTGCATCTTTCATCTGCTTGGTAGCTTCCCCAAGTGCCAGCAAAAGCTGAAGTTGGGCCAGGCCAAAGTCACAAGCAGGGAACTCAGTCTGAGTCTCCCATGTGGGTGGCAGGGACCCAAGTACTCACCCTTCACCTGCTACCTTCTGCATTGCATGTGAATAGGGAGCTGCAAAGAGCAGCACAGCCAAGACTCAAATCCAGGCACCATGTGCCAAACACCTGCCCCTCCTTCAAAACAAAACAACTCTGTATTAATTTTCACCATTTAAAAATAACCCTAAATATTTTAAAATATGATTTTGTTTTGAAACATCCTTTCTGTATGTATTAATGGGTGGGAAGGGGATGTATTGTAACAATGAAATCGGCCAGGGGTGATAGAATAGCATGGATGGAATGTGGCTTATTTTTTAGTTCACCTGTGACTTCATCTCCATGTTCTGACAGTTTCTGAGTCAGGGCGTTCTTCAGACTGTGCCTGAGGCCTGATTATAAGCTTTTAAAGGATGAACGGGTGTACATATAAAGTTCTAAACGTTCCTGAATTCAGTGTTGGTGTTGGCAGCCTCTGAGAGGGGAGTATAGCTACACTCACTAGAGCCGTTTGCAGTTCTTGGAGCATGTTCCATACACTGTCTTGTTTGTTCTTCATGAGAATCCTATGGCCTGTGAGGAGGCAAAGCGTGTTTACTGATCAGAGTCCAAGCCACACCAATCAGCAGAGCAGGGGCTGGGCCCACGTCCCAAGCCTTGTTTGCTCAGTCCCTGGCACGTCCCATTTTCCCCAGAGCCCCCACTGCCAACGCAGATGGCTTTGGAAGGAACTGGGGACTCCTGACTTACCGTGTGAACTCCCCACTTTTCATGTAACACTCATTATTATCCTCATCTCTGCGAGACCCATCTTCCTCCTGACCTCACGGGTGTGTTCTAATCAGCTCTGAGATGAGGACTACATGGTTCCTGGATGTCATTTGTGATTTTTAATCTTGACAGTGGAGAATATTTACTGATAAAGCACTAAGTGAGAGTAAAACAAGTTGTGTTTCTGCCAAATACACATTAACTTATTCATAATAAGGAAGAGAAAAATGTTGAGGGATGTATTGGTTTATTCGTAGTGATACATTTTCATATAGAATGGGAAATTTAAAACTGTATAATAATCTAAAATGTTTAGAGATATTATATTAATAGTGCCCTCTTGGGTAGTACCTGGTAAATACTGTTTTAGTAATTGAAAGATCCATGTAAGCATTACACAATTATTCTGCTGTGATATGTTGTATCTTTGAAAGAAAGGCAACTATAGTGATTGTCCATCAAACATATGGGTCAGGCTAGATATTTTGGGAAGGTCAGCTCACTTGGAGTGATACGTCAGGGAGGAACCTGTGTGCCTGTGAGGCATTCTCCAGTGAGTGACAGATAAGCACTGAACTCAGATCAGTTTGATTCAAATATAGCTGATAGTGACTCTCCTGGGGAGCGAGAGCCTTCTGTGTTTCCCATTTTTAGACAAGTAGGCTTTTCCGGGGATGAACTTGAGCTGCTATGGAATACTTGATCGCTAGAAAGAGCCCAATGTCTCACTGCTTGGATCTCCATTTTGAATAGTTTGGATTTTGAGTGATTGCTTCTTGATGATTTCCAATCTAAGTGCAAAATGAGACAATAAAACCTGCAAGAAGACATCAGCAAGATTATACAAAATGGAATGAAGTGAAGTCTGTGTTCACACAAACACATTTGCAACCCAGGCATAAGTTTGTCATATTACACATTTTATGAACTTTCAAAAGATCTTTAATTTGCATAGATTTAAAAATGTCTTACACCCAAATTAAACTAACCTAATTCCATTTTTACGAACTTTTCCCCAATGTCTTTTATACTTAACTAGCATGCTGTGACACTGACATGGTGTAGCAGAAAGGACACAGGTGTTCAAGTCTTCACTTTGCTCATCTGGAGCAGGAGTAAAGGTGTCTGGTTTGCTAGGCTGCTGTGAGCAATACACTTGGCAGAACATGTGTACTGTGTGCTGGAAACAAGGCTCAGAGAAGATTCTTAAAATGTCAGTTTGCATAAAGGTGGAAACTTCAGTGTGAGATGATTCATCTTTGATTTAAACATGTATTCTAGCTCTTAACCACAGACCCCTTGGAGCTGACAAGTGGTAAAGCTCTTATTTGCTAAATATTCAACTTGCCAAAGCATGCAAAATGCTGCTTCCTAAGACAGGTGTGTCAGATGCGTTTTACCTCCTATGCCATCCCACTTCGCTGGTCGGCCTGCCTGAGAACTCTGTCGGGGTACAAGACTGGGTGCAGCCTGAGGGACAGGAGTGTGATCGCTGATTAGTCATGCCTGCTGCAGAGTTGGGAGAAATTAGTGGTGGCATTTTCCTTGACTGAGAAACAGCCTTATGTCTTTTTTTTTTTTTAAGATTTATTTATTTTTATTGGAAAGGCATATTTACAGACAGAAGGAAACATTGAAAGGAAAATCTTCCATCTGCTGGTTCACTCCTCAAGTGGCCACAGTGTGGAACTGAGCCAATTCTAAACCAGGAGCCAGGAGCGTCTTCTGGTCTCCCACATGGGTGCAGGGTTCCAAGGCTTTTGGCCGTCTTCCACTGCCTACCCGAGGCCATTAGCAGAGAGCTGGATGGGAAGTAGAGCAGCCAGGACATGAACCAGTGCCCACATGGGATGCTGGTGCTTGCAGGCAGAGGATTAACTAATTGAGCCATTGTACTGGCCTCCAGCCTTGTGTTCTTACCCAGCACCCGAGAAGATCATTGCTACCTGATGCTACTGCTGATAAAATGCAGGGAGGATGACAGGACATACTGAATTTTGGAAAAGGACCTTGTTTAAGTGAGAATGAGGAAGGGCAGAAAGCTGGAAAAGTCTGTTCTTGGTTTCATGCCTCCATCACTCTGGGCCATGCACCCGAGTGCTTCTGCCACCTCCACGCAGCTCGCATTGCCCAGGATGGGCACTCCTCTCACATCCACGTGCCTGACACCTGCACTTTCTGAGGATGCCATTCTCTGTTGCCATGAGATGATTCCACTCCCCTCTTTGAGACCCAGCACAAGTACATGTTTTTAACCTACGGAGGCTTGATGGAATCTACCCAAGGCTTCTTGGTATCATTGATGCCGGATCATAGCAGGCCTGCAATCAAGTGGAAATAAAAAAGGGCTGATGAGTCAGAGATCAGCCGCTTGCCTGAGGACACAGTGCCCTGTGCAGTGCTGCATTCCTGTCCCCCTGGGTCTATCAAACCATGCTGCTTGGGTTTCTTTGTATCTTAAAGGAGTGCTAGCCCTGTTTTGGTGTAAAAATACAAAGTTTTAACATTTGAATTATCATTGAAACTTTTGGACACCAAGATCAAAAACTTTGAATCTTTAAAAAAGAAATTATGGCAACATAGTCATCACATGAAATTTACCATTTTCACCATTTTTTAGTGCAAAATTCAGTGATGTTATGTATACATATGATGACACAACCAGCAAGTATAAATTTATGTTATTAATTGGGGAACTTTCTTCCTTTCTAATGGAAGTACCTTGAATGCTTTTATTTATTTGAGAGGGAGGAAAGGAGAGACAGAGGAAAAGAGAAAGTCTTATCTACCAATTCACTCCCTGGATGCCTGCAACAGCTTGGGCTTGGCCAAAGCCACAAGCTGGGAACTCAGCCAAGGTCTCCCATGTGAATAGAAGAGACCCAACTACTGGAGCCGTCACCAGTGCCTTCAGGGTCCATACTAGCAGGGAGCTGGAATCAGAAACTTGAATCCAGGGACTTGACCTTGGCACATGGGCATCTTAATCAGCTTTTCAACTGCTAAGCCAAATGCCCACCCCTGAACACTTGGAAACAGCTGTCTGCACATATTTATCCTGATCATGTTTAATAGGAAGAACAGGTGAGCAGTTGGCCGCCTCCGACCTCAGGAGGGTCCCTCACTAGTCCCTGAAGGAAGTCTCAGACCTTAATGTGACTGCCTTCAAGCGCTGGAGCATCTCCTCGACCAGGTTTGCACCAATGGATTGTATCTTGGACTCACATGATTTTGCCCCACTGTGCTTACATCTGTATCAAAGGATGGACTCATTTTGGTTTGAAACACGGGCCTTTAAAGGAACTCTGTCTACTTTTTTTGCTTCAAAAATATTTAGCACAAAATGTTAGCCCAGCCTTGCCAACAGCAAATCAATTGTAATCTGTCTCAAATAGAAGTAAAGCTGGTTGTAGCTCTATAGGGAAGTAGGTTCCTTGGCCATTTATTGGCTCTCGCAGCTTATAACACAAACCTGTTTGGCTGTGTCGGCTTGATTGATATGGCAACATACCTACCACCAGTAGGCCTGGGCACACAATGCAGATGGGAGGGTGTGCAGACTAACACACCTTCTCCTGCCTCTCCCAGAAAGCTGGTCTTGGAGTGGTTCACCAACAGGTCAGAGGCAGGAAAACTCCAGCGGGACAAAGCTTGGTTATGTGACTAAGGATCCAATCTGGTTTACCTCAGAGTCACGAGATAGCTGCCAGCGGCCACAGGGACAGAATGCTTCCTTATTCATAAACTGAAAAGGAGGAAGGAGAGTTACAGGTGAAGAAAGAGCAGGAGGACACGTTCTCTTCTTATCCCACTCTCAGTTATGGTGGCTACTGGCTCTGGGTGGTTATTAAGCACTTAAAATCTGGCTATTTAAAATTGAGATGTGGAGTAAGTGTGAAAAATACACTAAATTTGGAAAACTTAGTATGACAAAAACAAACAGAAGCTATCTATATTTATTATGGATTTAAACATAATAGGATGTACTAGGTGTGGTAAATATAAAAAATTTTACCCACTCTACTTTGTGAAATGTGGCTCCCAGAGAAGTTTAAATTACATATGTGGTTTATTGTATATTTTTACTGGAATAAGCCTGATTTTTTTTTTTATCAGACTCATTTGTTTTTATTGGCCCTAGTCTGATGGGGCCAGTTCTGTGCAGAGAGTGGACTGCCGCTGACAGCAATGCATGCACTTAATGGCCGAGGCCAGTTGTCTGGGCAGAGTGGGAGAGAGGTGGGGGATACTGTGAGTCTCTACTCCCATCCAAAACCAGCAGAGATGAAAACTCATTCTTCTGTAGATTTAATCTACTCTGAAATTTGAGCACATTAGCCGTTTCCTCTGCATTCAATCTTCTCATTCCTGTCTGTTCTGCACAAGGCCATCCCTTACCCTGGTTAAGGTGTGGGCAAGCTGGAGTAGCAATGTTAGAACATGAAGGCAGAAAGATTGTGTGGCAGTGAAGGACTGGTGCCCGGACAGCTAAAGTTTTGTCACAAAGAAAGAAGCTTACCAGAAGTGTCACATCCAAACTGCTCTGTATTATACGCCTTGCTTTTCCTGTCGTTTGATGGATCATTCCAGAAGATACGGCTTTTCTGCATTTGGCTGGCTTGAAAATGGGCCTTGAAGGCCTTGGTTTGTTGTGGCACAGCAAGCCAGGATGCCGCCTTCAAAGCTGGCACCCCATATTGAAGGGCTGGTTTGGGTCCCAGCTACTCCACTTCTGATCCAACTTCTGCCTAATGCTGCTGAGAGTGCAACAGAAGACAGCCCATGTGGTTGGGCCCTGGCACCTCCATGGGAGGCTCACCACACAGCCCTGCAGCTCACTCCAACAGCTTCTACAAGGCAGGGAATTGCAGGCGAGGAACCAATGAGTGGCCTGAACGCTGCTTAAGCACAGGAGATGGCTGCCTTTGGAAAGGAAGTGTACGTGGAGTCTTGCTGGCATTTGGGGAGTGAACCAGTAGGTTGGGCTTCTCTCTGTCTGGCTCTCTTTCTGTCCCTCAAATAAATAAAAATTGTTTTGGAGAACTACCGAATTTGGATTTCTGGGTGTGGGGCCCAGGAATGTGCATTTCTAGCCAGCTCCTCGGGTGCCTGGCATCCTCACTCAAATCCAAGAGTTCCAGGGGATCCTGCACAGCGTGGGTGCAGTCGGATGTGCAAGACACTCTTGCTTGACGTGACAAGTTAGGTCCTAAGTGGAGGGAATGGGGCATCCCTTGGTTTCTGCAAGCAAAGTAGGGCCAGGGTTTGGTGGCCTGAGGACTGGTGGGGATGTTGTTCACCGTGCTTAAGGGAATAGCAAAGGGAATGCTCTCTTTTGGCTTCATAGCAGCTGAGGCCAGGATATGGCCTTTGTTTCAGTGGCTCAAGGACTCCTGTGAAGAGACTCCAAGCCTGGAGAAGGCAGGTGGATTTGTGTGTCCTGCAGAAGTGGCACTTATTGGAAGTGCCCAGAAATAGCTGTGACCTTAAAGAAGGAAGTGAACCCTTTGGTAGGGCAAGTGGAGAGGGACAGGGTTACTTGGCGGTGTCTAGATGTTAACCTGTAGCTAAGAGCCCGAGTCCTGAGGATGATTGAGTCACTATCATCCCCCCAGATGTGTCAAACAGCAGGAAGAAAGGAAAGCATCACCCACAAGGCCCTTCCCTCGGACCCCCTGTGGCTTCAGTCCGCACACGTGGGGCCACGCCTGCCTCCTAGACATGAACACAGACGTTTTGCTTGTTTTCCTGGCTCTGTCCAGATCATGCATCTCCAAGACAAAGTCAGGGCTTCATCCTCTTTATGGGAGAGCCAGCAGTCCTTGGAGCCGAAACACAGGGTGAAGCTGAGGCAAGAGGGCCTGCCCTAGTGTCTGTCACCCCTCTTCCCCTAGGTAATGCTGCGGATGCAGGATGGGCGACTGAGTGGGCATCCTGTCCCAGGGCTCATACAGACTCTTCTCTCCTGCATTTCCACTGAGACTTTGTAGAATAAAGAGTAGGGGTGTGTGTGTGTGTGTGTGTGTGTGTGTGTGTGTAGAGTTACAGGGTCCCCGAAGGAGTGGGGGCTTTCAGTCTTGTTATGGAACTTCCCTTTCCACCCTTGAGATGGACTAGAATGGCAGCAAGACTGCACGTACACTTCCTTTCCTAAGGCAGCCATCTCCTGTGCTTAAGCAGCATTCAGGCCACTCTTTGGTTCCTCGCCTGCAATTTCCTGCCTTGTGGAAGCCGTTGGAGTGAGCTGCAGGGCTGTGTGGCGAGCCAGCTCTGCTGTTAGCAAGAGGAGGCTCAGAGTATACAAGCCCCAGAGGGGGGCGCTTGCATGAGAGCCAGTGGTGGAGCCAGGAGCCCTGGAGCTTCAGGGGCCCCAAAAGATCTCCCCTTTTGAGTCTTCTCCTTTTCTATCCAGATGGTCACCTCTCCCCAGACACAAATATTTATGTTGGCCTTAGACGACGTGAATCCTTCTTGGCTCTTACCCGTGGGTAACTGTTTTGCATTGCTGCTTGGCTTTCTGGGAATACCTTAGAATCCTCTACGTCTAAATGCAGGAGCAGATTCCGTGAGAGCACTTCAGGTGGTTTGGGGTGAGTGGATCACCACTCTACACAGACTGTGACTGATGAACGGGAAGGGGTGTATTTGGCAACTGAAAAAAAATCTGAGCATTATTATTTTCCCCCATAGAGTGTATTTAAACAGTCACATCTGTGACAGGACAGCAAATGCACTCATTTCCCATAAGCTGAGGATGCCCTACTTCAGACTTAATCAAATGGGGTCTCTCCGCTTCTTTTTTACGGGAACAGTACCAATGAAGTCTTTGCAATCATGTCAGCAGGGCAGGAGGTCTCCCCACCCTTTGGCAACACAACGAATTAATACCAATCAGAAAAACAAAACAACAACAACAAAAAAAAAACCACCCTGATAACAGTAGGGAAAAATATCTCCTGGAAGTCCCAGGTGATCAAAAATTTCACATGTCAATAAAACATCACACGGGTCAGCATTAAAATAAATGATGCATTTCTTTGCAAGACTAAAGCCTCCATCTTCCATCCAGAGGCACAAAACACATGTAAGTGCGCTGAGAGGCCGCAGGGAGAGATGGTCTGAGAGGTGGTCTCTCCGTAAGCAGCGTCTGCTCTCAGACGTTCCACCTTACCTGGAAGGCACAGTCCCAGACATAGAAATCTTACTCACGCACTGTTTCATGGATTTGCTTTCTAAAAAAAAGAGGAGTGATCATTGGGCGGTTTATTCTATCAAGGAGTGTGACCTTTTGCTGTGCAAGCTGGACACATGAGGACCTCAGAGGGCAATCTGACCAGAAGGCTCTGGGAGCATCTCCAGGGGTAACGGCTTCATAGACATGCGGGGGGTGTGAACTCATTTAGGGGTCATAAGTTTTTGCTGAATGGACTCTGAGGGTGGATTTCCATCTCCCAAAGCCGACTCCTTGAAGAAAAAGCAATTTTTGAGGGCATCCAGCCATTAGTAAAACAATGCATTTGACAAGAATGAAAACATGAATTGGTTTGGGGGTTTTTTGCTGACTCATGCAGAACGGATCACTCTGTCCATCCTGCGAACTACTTCAATCAACCTCCAAAGAGAGGCACCACATTCAGGTTGGCCCCGGCCACCTGATTCTGTGTCTGGTGAAGTAATTGGTGGGGCTGCCTCATGCCCAGTGGTCTTAGTTAGGCAATAAGTCTCACCACTGAGGCCAGTGTTGTGGCACAGAAGGTTCAGCTGCTACCTGTGGCACTGACATCCCATATGTGCACTGGCTAGAATCCTAACCACTCAACTTTAAACCCAGTTTCCTGTTAGTATGCTGGGGAAAGCAGTGGAAAATTCACCAAGAACTTGAGCCCCTGCCACCCACATGGGAAACTCAGATGAGTTCTAGGCTCCTGGCTCCAGCCTGGCTCAGTCCTGGCTGTCGCAGCCATTTGGAGAGTAAACTAGCACATAGAATCTCACTCTCTCTCTAACTGCCTTTCAAATAAATAAAGAAACCTTAAGAAAGAAAACTTGCCATGATAAATATTTTAATGAACAGATTCTATGCTGGAAACTTGGACAAAGATTCCATAACATCTTAAATTTAGAATATGAATTTTTTATGAAGTGGTTTGGAATCAGAAGTGTTAGCATGAAGTACAGAATTGGTCCCAGGGGCTCAGTAACCACCTACTTCCTGTTCCTGGCTCTCAGCTGGCCACATGGCCTTTGTCTTGTCTTAAAGCATTTCAAGCTTATTTAATCATGGCTAACACTCTTAGTGGGCATGTTACAAGTATTTTAGGGATTGTGCTAGATCTTTCATTTACATGGGTTTTGCAGTTACTTCTTATAACATTCTTTTTTTAAAGACTTTTTAAAAATTTTATCTTTATTGGAAAGACAAATTTACAGAGACAGAGAGACACAGAGAGAGAGAGATATCTTCCATCTGCCGATTCACACCCCAAATGGCCGCAACAGCTGAAGCTAAGCCCCTCCAAAGCCAGAAGCCACAAGTTTCTTCCAGGTCTCCCAAGTGGGCACAGGGTCCCAAGGCTTTGGGCCATCCTCTACTGCTTTCCCAGGCCACAAAAAGAAGGAGCTGGATGAGAAGTAGAGCAGCCAGGACATGAACCGGCAGCCATATGGGATCCCAGCGCTTACAACAGGAGGGTTAGCCAACTGAGCCATCATGCTGCCTTCCCCTTTTTTTTGACACTTATTTATTTTTATTTGAAAGGATTTACAGAGAGAAGGAGAGACAGAGAGAGATCCTCCATCCACTCATGCACTCCCCAAATGGTTCTAATGACCATCAGAATGAGCTGATCTGAAGCCAGGAGCTAGGAGCTACTTCCAGATCTCTCATGTGGACTCAGGGGACTTGGGCCATCCTCTGCTGCTTCCCCAGGCTATAGGCAGGAAGCTGGATCAGAAGTAGAACAGCTGGGACTCAAACTGGTCCCCATATCAGTTTGTCAACACTGCAGGAAGGGGATTAGCTTGCAAAGCCACCACACTGGGCCCCATTGATTTCTTAAGAAGTTAAAGCTGACTGCCTTAGGGGAATAAAGAAACTAAGGCTCAGGAAACTTGACCATGACTATCCAGCTCAAACCTAGCCATGGCTGCTGTTTGAGGCAAGTCTGGACTCTGAACAGGGATTCCTTGCAGCCTCCCTCGGAGGTCAGGCGATGTAGACCTGTGTCAACACTAACACGCCTCTCACCTGATTATTCAGCTAATCTGGCCTTCCCATGAACTGCCAATACTGCCAGGCCTGATGAATTTCATCTAATTTTCTCCCTTTTAGTTTTGCCTCACCCGCCCATTCATTTCCGCTTCCAGGACTGTTTGTCTTGCATAATACATGGCTATCAGGAAACAGTTGTTTTCTCAGTGTTAAATGAGACTCGTATCAATGTGTGTCACCCTTGTTGTCCTAGCTTGCCTATCTTTAGCAAGACGGTTTCCAGTTCAATTGAGAGGTACCCTGCAGAGAACTGGCTTGGCATCTATCATGTGCATGTTGATGTATGACATCTACAAATTACAGTGGTGGCGTCTGATAACACAGTACCTGCAATAACCTTTTCTAAAATGGTGACACAAACTTTCATCACCTGGCTTGATCTTTTCCTGGAAAAATCTGATGTTTATAAGAGGGTCTGAAATGCAGTTTCTTATCCCCCCCCCTTTTATGGCAATTCTTCCTTTAAATGAAGTGTTGTACAACTGGCCTCTACTTGGGAACCTTCTAACTAAGAAAGAAATGAAGGACCCAGTGCCGTGGCTCAGTTTCTAAATCCTCCCCTTGCATGCACTGGGATCCCACAGGGACACCGGTTCATGTCACAACGGCTCCACTTCCCATCCAGCTTCCTGCTTGTGGCCTGGGAAAGCAGTTGAGACCAGCCCAAAGCCGTGGGACCCTGTACCCATGTGGGAGACCTGGAGGAAGCTCCTGGCCCCTGGCTTTGGATTGGCGCAGCTCTGGCTGTTGAGGTTACTTGGGGAGTGAATCATCAGAAAAAAGATCCTCTTCTCTGTCTCTCCTCTCTGTATATCTGATTTTGCAATAAAATAAATAAATAAATCCTTTTTTTAAAAAGAAATGAAGTTGGTGGTGCGAACACATGTATATTTCTGAAATATTACATAAAACTGTTAATACACACACACACACAGAGAGAAAATAATGCAATTTGCCCAAATAAAGCACTAGATAGTGAAATCCTATACCAGCCATAGGGTGATGGGCTGGCCCTGTAGTGAATACACTTGCAGTCCACATCGGAGTGCCTGAGTTCAAGTCCTGGGGCTGGCCCCAGATTCCAGCATCTTACTAAGCCGTGATATTTCCAGTGATCCGTCTCTGCCACCCATGTGAAGATTTGAACTGCATGCCTGCCTACTGACTCCTCAGGGCTGCTGCAGGCATTTGCAAGTGCACCAGCAGATGGCAGCTCTCTCTGTCTCCCTCTGTCTCTCTAATTAATTAGTTAATTAAAAAATTAGATGCCAGCCATATGTTGGAATATCTTGTCACTGTTAGAGACATATTTCAGAACCTTCATTAAAGATTCAGGAGAGACGTGTATAAAGGGTTAAGTGACACACCAATTGATAAGATAACGAGTTATTCCTTAAACCAGGAGATGGATAGATGCATATTTTTTTTGTTTCTAAATTTAAAACAATTTTTTTTCCTTTTTGTTATTGGATTGTGATGTGGATATTGTGGACCAATCATATGGTGTTTTGGAATAGTTGCTTTTTGGAATTTGTTGAAATTTCCTTCTGACTTGGTACAGATTCAAAATTTATAAATATAAATTAGTTCCACATGAGAGTAAAACGAGCTTTATCTGCTTGGTAGCTGATTCCGTCTATATAAGCATGCATATTTTATTACAAATGCATTTCTGTAGTCTCCAGTTTTCTTTGGTGCTATAATCCAAAATGCCTGAAGCCACGGGTAGTATTGAAACCTGTATATACTTCATACATGTATGTATATAAATATAAAATGTTTGCTTTATAAATCAGGCTCAACAAGAGATTAATGACAGTAATCAAAATAGAACAAATATAATATAATGAAAATTACATGAATGTGATATCTCTCAGACTATCTTCTGTACTTCACCTTTCTGCTGAGGAAAGTGCTTTGTGGTGTCTTTTCAGCGTATCTGAGTTGCCAGCATCATCACTCTTGCACTTGGGGGCCCTCATTAAGGAAGATAAGGGTGACTTGAACGCACTTGGATATCCTAACGTTGAGCTGATAACCAAGACGGCTACTGAGTGAACAACAGGTGGGTAGTACATCTATTGGATATACTGGGTGTAGAGGTAATTCTGGCCCCCGGGGGGGATGGAGTAGGATATTGTAAGAGTTCGCCAGGCTACCCAGATAGTACACAATTTAAAGTTCATGAATGGTTTACTTCTGCCAATTTCCATGTATTTCCAATCACAGTTGATCATGGATAATTTAAGTTGTAAGAAATAAGATCTCATTTAAGGGGGGACTACTGTGATGTGACAGTACATGTATCACTACATTGTTATATGTATGAACACATCTATGTGCTTTTTGTATATGTATATACACAAAGATTTGTGCATGTGTTTGTATACCTTAGATGAGGCCTGTCAATAGTGTTATTCCTATTATCTAATTTTTTACATGGCTCTTCTCCACCTGCTGTATCAGTATTTTTTTTAATAAGAGTTATTTATTTTTATTGGAAAGGCAGATACACAGAGAGAAGGAGAGACCAAGAAAAAGATCTTTCATCCACTGGTTCACTTCCCAAGTGGCTGCAATGGCCAGAGCTGAGCCAATCCAAATTCAGGAGCCAGGAGCTCTTCCAGGTCTCCCACACGGGTGCAGGGTCCCAAGGCTTTGGGCCGTCCTTGACTGCTTTCCCAGGCCACAAGCAGGGAAGTAGAGCTGTCGGGACACAAACTGACACCCATATGGGATCCCGGGCAGTTGCAAGACAAAGACTTTAGCCACTAGGCTACCATTCTGGCCCGTTCCATGGCTTTCTAAAAGTTAATTACAGAGCCCAGTGAAGGCACCTGCCACAAGATCCCATGGCTGGCTTTAATTACAGCAGCTGCAAATGGTAGCAGAATCAGAATTTCCTTAGAGGCTGGTTTAGGACAACAGGATGGGTCTGTGCAGGCCACTGGTTGGCTCATGAGTTCCCCAACTATATACACTGCATGGCTTTCTATCTATAGTATGCTGGGCCCCCATATAGTGTGCTGGGTTGGGAAGCCCGGGCACCCTCACTCCTCACTGCTGGTGACTGTGGGGCAGAGCTGTGCCCACAGCAACTGTTCGCCTACAGCTGCTGCCTTTCGTCCTGCATGCAAGGATGAGGCCAGAGAGGGGGTGGGCAGCCTGCGAGAAGGTCGGGCCTCTGCTGAGCAATGAGCAAGGGTCTTGGAAATGGATTCCATCCAGCTGCCTCCTACACAGCAGGCTAGGTCCTTGCCTTGGTGTGGGGGGATTCAGGATGATTCTTTTCAGCTCCCTTAGCCCAAGAATGAGGTCATGAAGGCGCAGCTCTGGGAATCTCAGCCACGCCGTTGAGGATGGTGAAGATGACAGTTTCTGCAACAGTGAACACAAGTTTATGAACATCTCCCAGTGCAAGGGGCAAGGTGATACAAGGGTTCCTGGGGATCCCCCTCCCTCTCCGGGTCCAGTCCTAGTGGCCGGCCAGTGTGCTCGGCCACACCTGCAGGCTTCAACTGTATAAATGCTTCATTCACGTTGGAAACGCGGCACTTGCAAACACGGGTGAGTTTTCCCTACCCAAAGCCTGCAACTCGTGGCCAAAAGCTGTTCCAGCAGTTGAGAATAAATTTACAGTTGGAATGTGCTGCCCTGACTTTTGTTGTTTTTTAATTTGTTGGAGCTTTAATAAAAATAATAATGAATCATTGTCCAATAATCCTTTGGCTCTTATTTCTTCCTCTTTTCACATCTTCGGGAAAATGAACTTCTCCATCTGCATGGTCCAAGACCTCAACCTGTCCCTTGGCTTTCAGAGGGGAGAGCACTTCAAAGTCCACCACCCAGCACAGACCCTCCTCCAAGCCTCCAGACCCCCTAAAGCCTATCCAACCCCTGTGAGCACATGGCTGATTCATCACCTCAACTTGACCATGCCCAACATCCTGCAGTCACCACAGCCACAGTCTCCCCATCTGGGGTGCAGCTGCGCTCAACATAAACTTCAGCATCATTCTACAATTTTACCGTGCTGCACATACACCATTCCTCCCCCACCCGGCCTCCTCCTCACATCTGCCCGCCTACTTCTCCCTCCTGCCTTGTTGCCACCCTGGCCTGGGATCCCATGGCTTGCCTCCCGCTCTTACTCCCCACCTGGATGCAGGTAGAGAGAAGCTCTAGTACCTCCTGGGTCCTAGCTCCACTTCCATTCTTAGCTTCCTGCTAATGTGCACCCTGGGAGGCAGAAGCGGATGGCTCAAGGACCCAGGTCCCTGCCACACAAGTGGGACACTTGGGTTGAGTTTCTGGCTCTTTTCCTTGGCCTGGTCCAGCCCTGGTGTTTCAGGTGCGTGGGGGGATTGAGTCCACAGATGAAAAAATCTTTGTCTTTCTGTGTCTCTCTGCTTTTCAACTAAGATGAAAATAGATAATAAAGGTTAAACATTACAAAAATAACCCTTACATGAAGACGCTATATCATTTGGACATGGCCTCCCCCCAGAGGTATCCTCTGCCTTGATTTCTCCTATCTTGCTCATGTTCGTGACTCCGGTCCGCAGTGCTGCCCTGCCCTTAGTCCTTGCGTTGGCCGTCCCCTCTGCTGGAAACTGCCCTCTGCACCAGCAGCCACAGGAAGGAAGCAGAAATCACCTGTATAATTTGTTTAAAGATGTATTTCTTTTGAAAGGCAGAGTTACAGAGAGAGAGAAGGAGGGACAGAGAGAGAGAGAGAATCTTCTATCTGCTGATTCACTCCCCCTGACAGCCGTAACAGACGTGGCTGAGCCCAGCTGAAGCCAGGAGCTAGGCACTTCGTCTGTGTCTCCCACAGGGGCAGCAGGGGCCCAATTAGGTCATCCTCTGCTGCTTTCCCAGGCATATTAGCAGATAGCTGAACTGGAGGTAGAGCAGCTGGGATCAAATTGACACCTATATGGGGTGCCAGCATGGCAGACGGTTGTACGCATCACACCACGCTGCCAGCCCCAGAAACAATCTCACTGAGGCCTTCTTCCCCCTCTGTCTTCCCCTCTGAACTCCAATTCTCCTGTATCCTTTGCCATTTTGCTTTCCTCTCAACTGTGTCACCTACTGAAGTAACACAAGGGTGGGTGTTTGGTTTAGCTGTTAAGATGCTGTTGGGGAAGCCCGCATCGCACATGGAAGAGCTTGTATTCAAGTGCTCCCGGGCTCTGCTCCCAACTCCAGCTTCCTCTCAGTGTACCTCCTGGGAGGCTGTGGTGATGGCTCGAGGACTTGGGTTCCTGCCACCTGTGTAGGAAACCTGAATTGGGCCCCTGGATCTCATCTTTGTCCCACTGGTTATGCAGGCATTCTGAAAGTATACCAACAGATGGAAGTTCCCCCTCCCTCTCTGCAATGAAAATAAAGAAATTCTAATAAAAATATATAATTAAGTTTAACATTTATGTCATTTTCTTAGTTGTTATGCTTATTGTTTGTTGCCTCGTCGCCCAGCTAGAACATAATCTCCATGCTTGGTAGGTGTTTTTGTTTCTTTGGGTGGCAATGCATCCTGTCTGTCTAGAAGCCTTCATACACATAGTCCATGGACACTAGTGTTGATGAAGCATGAAACATCTCTGCCACACATTCTAGGTCCTACAGAGACAGATAACGGGTTTGCATACAGCAAGCTACTATTCAAAGAATCCATATTTGGGCTAAAGTCCTCGCCTTGAACACGCTGGGATCCCATATGGGCACCAGTTCTAATCCCAGCAGCCCCACTTCCCATCCAGCTTCCTGCTTGTGGCCTGGGAATGCAGTTGAGGACGGCCCACTTTGGCACCCTGCATCCGCGTGGAAGACCCGGAAGAAGCTCCTGGCTCCTGGCTCCTGGCTTCGGATGAGCTCAGCTCCAGGCATTGCAGCTGCTTGGGGAGTGAACCAGTGGACAGAAGATCTTCCTCTCTGTCTCTCCTCCTCTATGTATATCCGCCTTTCCAATAAAAATAAATAAATCTTTTTAAAAATCTGTATTTTATACCAACTTGATTTCTTCTCTCTGAGGTGTTGTCCCTGTATTTCCCCCTCTTACTCTGAACCCCTGACAGCCCCGCGGATCTGGACCCTGACAGTCACATGGACATGAACCCTGACAGTCACATGGACCTGAACCCTAACAGTCCCACGGATCTAGACGCTGAGAGTCCCATGGAAGAGAGGCCCAGGCTTGGTGGATGGGTATAGTTTGGCCTGATTTCTCTTTCCTCCTTGAGAGATGAAAATACCCACCTGTACAAGCAGGTAAATACCTGATCCTCAGGGCTCTGATCAGGGCTCAGAGTAATGAAAGGCTGTGATTTTTAAAATTAAGTTTTCAAAAACAGGGGTCAATCCAGTGTTTTTCCTCCAAAGCAGAACTCATGAACAAAACTGATGGTATCACGGCATCTGACAAAGTTTCTCTCTCTTTGGCCATCATTAGCTTCCTCTACTGAGATCCAAATCCTGCCTGTATTTAATTAGATGTAATATTTGGAGTTAAAGGAGAAATGACTAAATTTTCTGGACTCCATTAAAGAAAATACACAGAGGCTCCTTATTTCAACCATCCATCAAGCCTTGACATCCAGAGTATTACATGCTATAGCTCAAATGAAAATATTTCCCTTAAATGTACAGCGCCACTGTCTGTGATATCATTAAAGCGAATCATTAAGCATTTATGCAGCACTTTGTGCCGGAAAAGTGCTTTACAGTTATTTTTATTACTCACCAAACCCCTCGGAGGCAGGTTGTCTTCTATATCTTAAAACCCGAGGCGGGGGGAAGAGACGAAATTACTGAGGGTCTTAAGAGAAGGAATGTCGGATTCCAATGGACCTTGGGAGTAGCAAAGCCAGTTGTTTGAATCCCTGAGCCATTAGCTGAGCTTATCACCATGTAAAGTGCCACTGGATTTGGGTTAAACTTTTTCTTTAATACATAGATCATGGATAGTGTAAATGTTGTGTGTGAACCACTAATCTGGTTCTTATTCTGTTGGTATCCTCTGAAGCTAATATTGAAATCTGTTCTTTTTTTTAAAGACATTATTCTCTTTCATTTGAAAAAGCAGAGTGATGAGAGAGAGAAAAGGGGAGAGACAAAAAGGCACAGAGATCATCCATCTACAGGTTCAGCATCCCCTACCCGCACCAGCTAGTGGCCTTCGCGGCCAGACCAAATCCAAGAGCTAGGGATGCTGTCTGGGTTTCTCACGTGGGTACCAGGGGCCCAAGTGCTAGGACTATCCTCCACTGCCTTCCCAGGAGCACCAGCGGGGGCCAGAATGGAAGCAAAGCAGCTAGAACTTGAACCAGCCGGTACGCATCACAGGCAGCGTGTTAACCCATTGAACCCCAAGGCCAGCCCCTCATGCTGAAATGTAAGGGAAAGGATGGGACCAGACGGGACCTTTAAGAGGTGACGAGACTCAATGGCTCACTGGGTTATCACAAGAGTGGGTCCGCACGGAAGCCAGCTTGCCTCGGTCTCCCAGCATGCTCCCTGCATCTCACCAAGTGACCCCTGGAGCTCGTTCCAAACTCCATCAACAACAAGGGTCGTCCCTAAAGGTGACCCCTCTTTGCTTTATAACTTATCCGGTCTGTTGTGGTGTGTCATTAGCAACATTATCCACAATCACTTCCTTTCATCCAAGGAAGAGAACCAACTTCATGAAGAAATGGCACTAAAAATAGAGAGAGGCTGCACTTTGCTTCGATATGACTCAGAACGGAGCAGGCTGTTCCATGTGGTGAGTCGGGGACTCAGGACCCTCCCATGTCATGGCATGCTTCCCAGAATCACCAAAGCCAGACGTGCACACGCGTGGGGTCCGCTCGGGTCTGAAGCCTCCTGGACTGAGGCTGTATCTGTCTACCGGCCCGCTTACAGCCTGTTGGCCAGTGGCCCATCACACGGCTCCCAGCAACACAAGCCGGGAGCGTTGGGCCATGCAAACAGCACTGCGGCTGCCTCCCCGTGGATTTACCTTTGACTCTGCCTCTCTCTGTGGAGAATCAGAATGTCAGTGACAGAGTTTCTTCAGCTTTGATCCTGAAATAGGTGACACCATCCCCCTCTCTCCTAGCCCTTTATGTTTTCGTTTCTTTGGCGCTTCATGTATTTTTAAAACCATCTCATGGGGTCCCTCTCAGCTGATTCTAGCCAAGAGAAAAAAGCTGAGGATGAAGGGGTGACTCTGTTTTCCTTGGGGTCCACCGGTGCCTGTGAGTCAAGGTCAGTGGCTTGAAGAAGTGATCCCTGTCAACTCTAGATCTAGGCTATCACAGAGGGTGAAAGTCCCAAGTCCAACCTGATGTGTTGGCATATCCGGTTAATCCTCCGCCTGCAGTGCCAGCACTCTATATAGGTGCTGGTTTGTGTCCCGGCTGCTCCACTTCCAATCCAGCCCTCTGCTTATGGCCTGGGAAAGCAACGGAGGATGGCCCAAGTCCTTGGGCTCCTTGCACTCAAGCGGGACACCTGGAGGAAGCTCCTGGCTCATGACTTCAGGCCAGCCCAGCTCTGGTCATTGTGGTCATTTGAGGAGTGAACCAGTGGATGGAAGACCTCTCTCTGTTTCTCCCCCTTTCTCTGTAATTTTCAAGTAAAAATAAACAAATCTTTTAAACAAATGGGACTCATGTCCCCACCAGAACCAATCCAGAGAAGAGTCTTGTCTTGTATTTTGTTCACAATGATCAGTAACATCATTGATGGCCCCAGCCTCATTGTGCTGGTGTTCGTGCAGACCGGAGGTAGGAACAGGGAGACGGGGATGGGCCGGCACGGCTGAGCGGGAGCCAGGGCAGACCCATGCCATTCTCCCAAAATGTTCAGAGCCTGTTTGCAGCCTTCCTTGGTGCTAGTTTTTGGTTCAGCAAAACTTGGAAAGAAATGAGGAACGAAGTGAGAATGGCGTGAAATAAGATCAGGAGTTTCAAGGTCCAGATTGTGGAGTGATTGATGGTGGACACAAACTTGGGAGTCCGCATCCTCCAGGCATGCCCACCTAAAGGGTAATGGCTTCCTATAGTAGCGCTTCTGAAGCAGGCCGAACATGAACTTGCTTACAGACAGGCCTGGTCAGTGCTGCAGCTTGAGCCCATGAGGCCTCGGTCCCTGCTGCCAACTTTGACCTAATTTTGGGAGATTACACTTGGCTGGGCTGCTGGGCTCTTTCTCAGAACCTCTTCTTGGGACAGTGGCCAAGGACTCTTGCTGTAACTGTGTTAGAGTTGGAGGAGAGTTGTCCTGGATCGCTGCCCGGGACCTGATGCCCCAGTTGTAGACATGCGCGTTACCAGCTCCACAGCCCATTAGATGTGAACTCGGGCCTGGCCGACCTTCTCCCACTGCGGTCAACAACAGACAATGTGCTGGTGCCCAGTGAATGCAAGAGACTGGGAGAGCCTTACACCCTCTTCCTGCTCTGTACTCCGACGTGGACTGCCCCTTCGTGCCATTGTGTGCCCTCCAGACTCCCCAGGGCAACCCTAGAACCACCCCCGCTCCCTAAACGTGAATGAGATGGGTCCCACTTTTAAGCTGGTAAGATGTCTACATATAGCCCCTTCCTGTTTAAAAAAGAGAGAGAGAGTGACTCTGAGTTAGGAAGGATACCTATCAGCCCAGAGTGAGGGGTAGGGAGGGGGCAGCAGGTGACTCAGAATAAGGGGAGAAAGAAAAAGCCAAAAGACTGTCCCTGCGAGCCCTTGTGGCCAGGGGTGTTCGGCTTCCTGATCCTGATGGCACAGATAATGAGGGGAAAACAGTCCCTGGAAGAAACATGTCTGCAGATGCCGACCTGCCCCCTGGTCCTTACCCGCCTTGGCCCCTGGTACGAGGGCCAATGGGAAGGAAGACTCTGTCCTCAAAGGGTTTACAGCTTAGGAGTGGGCACTGTGTGCAGGAGTTAGTTAGGACGCAGCCTGGGCTGCCAGCATCAGGAGTCCCTGGGATCCAAGCTGCTTCGGCATCTGATTCTAGCTTGCTGTCCGTGTGCACCCTGAGAGGCAGCCGGTGATGACCCAACTAGGCAGGGCCCTGTGACCCATGTGGGAGACCTCTATGGAGTTCTTGGCATCTAGCTATAGCAACCCCCCACCCCATTCCCTTTTAAATAAAATATACAAATGTAAAAGGTTTACAGGCAAGTGTGCAAGAAAGTTTTTCACCCAAGAGGTGATGTGAGGGCCTGACCCAGCAGCACTGGCTGCAGCAAGCTCACAGAGCAGAATGCCTGGAGGCTGGGTGCTTGGGAAGGAGCACGGGAGAAAAGGCCCTGGCGGATCTGGGAGCAGATGCAGCACAGGGTTCTTGGACCAGAGAGCAGATGTGCACAAGCAGGTGCAGAAGGAATTGGCGAGGGAGGCCTGGCCCAGCCTCGGGCAAGTCTTTGGATGGGATTGAAGCATTCCTGGATCAGGCCACCTCCTGCTAGACGCCAATGAAACCAGCCTCTCTGGAAAGTGCACATGTTAGCCACTGGTTTAGTCTGAATCATCCAGGATGATATCCTGTGACACCAACATAGCATCACTCGGGGTTTCAAACATTGTAAGAAAATACAATAATCATACTACTAAGAAAGTCTGCTTTGTCTTTTTTTTTTTTTTAAGGTTTTGTATGTAGGGCCCAGCACAATGGCTCAGAGGCTAAATCCTTGTCTTGTACACATGCCGGTTCATGTCCCAGCAGCTCCACTTCCCATCCAGCTCCCTGTTTGTGCCCTGGGAAAGCAGTAGAGGAAAGCCTAAGCCCTGAGACCCTGCACCTGTGTGGGAGACCCGGAGGAAGCTTCTGGCTCCTGCCTTCGGATCAGCTCAGCTCCAGCTATTGTAGCCACTTGGGGAGTGGACCAATGAACAATCTTTCTTTCTGTCTCTCCTTTTCTCTGCAAGTCTGCCTTTCCAATAAAAAAAAAATAAATCTTTAGAAGAAAATCTCACTTGGGAGCTGGTGTTGTGGTAGAGTGGATGAAGCCACTACCTGGGATGCCAGTGACACTCTTGCTATGGCGTCAGTTTGTGTCCCAAATGCTCCACTTCCTATCCAGTTGTCCACTAAAGGTCTGGGAACACAGTGGAAGGTGGCCCACGGTGGCACCTGCTATGCATGTCGGAGACACAGATGAAACTCGTGGGTCCTGACTGAGGACCTGCTCAGCCCTTGCCTTTGCAGCCATTTGAGCAGCGGAGCAGCAAACGGAAGACCCTCCTCTCTGTGTCATTCTCTCTCCTTCCCTCTTTCTCTCTCTCTCTCCCCCTCTCTGTAATGCTTTGAATAAATAAATTAATCTTAGAAAAGGTATCTCTTTAGAAAGAGTATTGACAACCACTAAATATTGAGGAAATGTTTACAGCATAAGATCAATTTTTAAATCAACAATTGTTAATGTAAGTAGCAAAGGGAAAAGCCACAAGCTTGTTAGCAATAGTAAATGATGAGATGTAAATTTCACTTATGCTCTTCTCCCATGTTTGCTATAAAAAGGACACAGTAATTCTGTAAGCAGGAAAGAGCCCTATATTTTCAACTTTTAGAATTGTGAAGGAAGCCAATAAGAATTAGCACTCAAAAATAAAAAAGCAATGAGGAGACTGAAAACAGCCATTTCACAAAGACAGGTCTAAAATCGGTGTGACTTGTGTTCAGGAAAAGTTAACCAACACATGAATGCAGTGTGGCTTTGCTAGGTCTCCAAGCTGTTAAGGACTCATGATTTAAACATGTAAACCGTCATGGCAGAGGAGCATGAGGGAGATACTTCACAAGTTTGAAAGGTTTGGGTTCAAGGCCTGGAAGCAGCTTCTACCCTCCAGGCAAGCTCAGCTCAGTGTGGGAGCTGGGCTCTGAGAAGCGCCCAGGATGCTGTGAGCGGTCCCCGAGCCCCACCTTCAGCTGCTTTCTCCCTGCTTTGTCTTCTGGTGTGAGCTCGGGTCATGTGATAGAGAGGAAAAGACACATCAGAGAGCTAGAAAAAGCTCAGAGATGGTTTTGGAACTTTCTAGAAGGGAGAGAAGGATGAACAGAATTGGCAGCAAGCACGACCGAAGGATTTGGGGTTATTTTTTTTTTTTCTTGAGGGAATTCAAGCCTTGGAGGGCTTCCAGTGTGGCTGTGGAGAGTTCGCGAAACAGGAAAACAAACAGCTGGCGTGCTCTGTTTACTCTGCCTCTCTCAAGGTTGCGACAGAGATGTCCCAGCTTGGAAAGCCCAAAGGCCGAGGGGACATTTCGGGAGCACAGGCCCTCTCCAGTCCACCGCATGCATTGCGAGCATTTCTCTGCATTTAGGGAACAAAATGTCCACAAGCTGTCCATTTGACTCCTCCCCCCCCGTGAGGCAGGGAGGCAAGCTGCAAGGTGCAGGCGATAGATGAACAACTTTTCTCCAGATGTGGGCGGCTGAACTGACGCCGGAGGAGCGTCCGGCGACAGGGACTGGCCCTGCGTGCCTTTCACAGCCTGCCTGCAGCCAGCCCTGCCGTGAAGACCACTCTCTGGAGTAGCCTCTCAACATCCCGCAAGCCTCAGACAGAGGCCAGCACACAGAGCCCCGGATGACCGACCATCCACGGTAGCATCATAAAAAAGCTATCGATGTTACAAGGGGATTTAGAGTCTTCCAGTTAGTATCCTTTTTGCTATTAGGAAATAACGGCCATGAATTCACTTGTGCTGTGTGATTAAGTTGAACTGACCCCAGGATAATCTTATGTTTTCAGAATTTAAAATGGGAGCCAGATCTTCACAGGATTAGCCCGAGTGGCACCAAAGAAACATGGGCCTCCTGTGAGTCGCTGTGTCCTCACGGGCAGTCCAAGGAGCACTAAAAATGACAAATTACCTGGCTCCCAAAGAGCTTCGTGTTTAAGAACCTACAAATAGCTATCCATTCGTGAGCGGTTGAACTTCATCAATTATTTGCCCTATAAGCAAGATAACCTCTTTCATAAACAGAAATCTACAAATAACACTTGGAGTGGTTGAAATCTTGCACAGAACACTACCTCGGCATTCAGAAGACACAAAAGCTAAATAGTTTATCCTTTCTTTTGACCTTCCCACATCTAAGTGCTCTCTCTGCGGCTCCGTAAATTGCCCAAGTCCTTTAACGGTGCAAATGTGCTGGTCGCATTCCCCCACTTGGCGGAACTCTAGTCCTGTTAATATTTTGAAAATTACTTTAATTAACCTTATTTCATCTTGCAGTACTCTAAGAACACTTTTATGTTTTTTAACTATGCATTAATTTGTTTCATCATTAACCTTGGGTTTTGCCCTTGGAAATTATGGCAAGCGTATTAGAACGATATGGGTGGTTGCAGTACTTAGGATTCCATAGTTCACTGGGGACAGAATGACAGCTCAGAAGACAGAAAGGAGCAGGTCTGAGTTCAGCAGGCAGTAATTCCCAGAGATGAATTTCAGTTGGCTCATGTGAATGGCCAAGACTTGGTCAGTTTCTCACTCCACAAACTCAGTCCTTCTTTCTAAGTCTGAGAGCGAGGGGAAGGAGAAACAGCCCTAAATAACATCCACCATGACAATCACATGGACTCCAATGTCAAGGACAGACATCACGGAGCTGGTGTCATTGCTACCCCCAGTATCCCATAATCCAGCACAACTTGGAGCCCTACTGCTCAGCTTCTTGACCCAAGTGACTGCTCATCCACTCAGAGGGAAGGAGAGGAGGATGGTTCCAGGGCTTGGATCCCTGTGGGACACCTGGAGGAAGTTGCCCTGACTCCCATGTGGTCCAGCATAGAGTATAAAAACTCTATGTCGCCCTTTCTCTGTGATTTGGACTTTCAAATAAATAAATAAGTACATAATGAATCTGTTATTACAAACAGAGAGCAGATACTGTGTGTCCCCCATGTGTACAACTTCTCTCTCTGTCCGCACACTCTGGGCCACGGAGACTTGCCTTGACTCCCCGCATCTCCAGCTTGCCACCACTCTCGAGTCTGCATCCTGGACATCCTTTTCTAGCAACCCCACAGCTTGCAACCCATGTGAGCATGGACACGCGTCATCAGTGAGTCCAGCCTCTGTTAGCCGGAAGTGCCCCGTGTGATGGAATTTGGCACACTCTCGGCTGATCCCAGCAGCTTGGGTCTGCCCTGGAACCAACTGGTGCGGAGGCCATGTCCCTGCAGGGGGTGCCACAGGGCGATGTGCTGTCCACAGGCCAGGAGAGACTTACAGATTGCTCTGCTCCTGCAAGTGAGCCTGCAATGTCCAACAAGGCTGTGACAAGTTCAAGGTCACAGAACAAGACGCAGCTCCAGGGTCTCTCTGGCAGGCAAACAAGGAGTCTGTGTGTAGGTGACCATCTTCCCTCAGGTGTTCATGGCAGACCCAGCCAGAGTCCCAGGGACTCATCGCTGTGGAAGACCCACTTTGCTCGGAGAACCAGCTTCTGTCAGTGTGGGGGTTGCAACTTCCCTTCTGAAGATCTGCTGATGGGTGGGCTAGGTAGAAGAGGAGGGCAAAGGTGGACCTAGGTGCTAGCCCTCAGGCAGGGGAGCGTCCCTCCAGGAAAGGGTATCTGGGAAATGTAGTCCAGCTGTGTCCAGGAAGACGTGGGGCCTTCCACGGCCAGAACTTACCGGGGTCTCCTACACCCATCTTCAAAGGCACCTGGACAAGGAGTTCTTGGATAGCTGCCATCCTGGGTTGTGGAGTTTGGGGGTGCACAGACATGGTTTGGATTCTGATCTAATTAGCCTGTGGGAGCCTCAGTTTGCTCAAGCAGACAACGGCACTCTCTCATGGGGTCACTGTGAACTTAGAATGAGACAACAGGTGCATAATGTCCGCTGAAGCAGGTTGCCTGGTGCATTCGGCGAGTTAAGCTGCTGCTGGGTGCCCCGACAGCCTAGACCACTGTGCCTGGTCTGAATCCTCACAGTTCCGCTTACTACCCTGAGAGGCCAGCAGATGGTGGCCCAAGCACTTGGGTCCCTGCCGCCCACGTGGAAAACCTGGATGGAATTCTAAGTTCTTGGATTTGGTCTGGCCCAGCCTCAGCTGTTGTACCTGAGGAGTGTACCAGCCAATGCGCTCTCTCTCTCTGGCTTTCCCATTGTGCCATTCTATTAATAGTAGATTCACACAACCCTTACATACTTGATTGTACAAACCAATGGGACTAAAAGGAGAGGCAGAAAGGACACAGGTTTCCCCAGCCCCTTTGTGGCCAGCCCTGGAAGCCAACAGGGCCTGGCTGGGTGCAGAGAAACGGGTCTGTCAGGTGCCAGACGTGCGGGTACTGTCCTCCAATGTGTTTAATCTCAGCACCACTCATCCTGATGGACCTTAGACTTTGCCAGGAAAACCAGGAGCCACCAGTCTCCTCTCACACGTGATGGATAAAAATCCACAGTCGCTCAGCAGGCAGAGGGAGCCAGAGCTTGCCACCCTCCGGACTCATACAGTCACACAGGTACTAGTCATGAAACCTGTTCTCACACTGGACAAGCAGGATTTGGGGCAGGGGTTAATTTTGGGATTCCCTGAATGCTGGTTTGGACTGGCAGTCCTGTCCTTTAAAAATAACCTTCCAAGCCCACTGCGCGAGCTCAGCGGCGATAAGCGATTGAAAGGTATAAATACAGCGACGTCCGGAGCTCAGAAGGTTAATTTTTTTTCCTTTTTTTAACTCCAAGCCATAACCGTCAGAACCCGAGAGTAAAATGGCGCCTGAAATCACAATCCGTGGTCCTGCAGTGCCCCCTCGTGGCCGTTCTGCGGAATCACCCAGGCCTGTGCTTGGGGTCCCGCCCCGGTCATTAGCATAATTCTTGATTTATTGAGTCTGGGACGGGCTTGTTTGAAAGGGGCATGGGAAATGCAGGAAGCTGGGGCTCCTGTCTTTTAGGCTTCTTTTTAAAATCCTAGATGTTACCCTGAAAAAGAGTCGTATCACCTCCCAAAACGATTTGACTTCCGCGCCCCAACAGCGCCTGCAGGTGAATCATTAAGCAGTTTCTCTTGCCCACTAGGGCGTTCTTTGTAAATCAGCTGGACAAAAGACGACCTTTAATTTCAGAGATTAATTATCTCCAAACCATAATTCAACCATTCTTTATTTTTTTGAGACTCATTATTTAAATAAAAGACATACATACCCGAACTGTGGATAAAAGGAAAATGTTTCGAAAGGCTATATATTTTCATCCGGGCAGGGCTGATAGCGATCCCAACAAGGTTATCCGTAGCCCCTAGACGTGGGAGCCGAGCTGATCTCGGGGGATTTCACATTGTTAGTGTTTATGAACGGTTCTGGCTAAATGGTACACACAGCAGTCGGACAGTTTGGACAGAGGGACAGTGAAGCCTTCTATTCCACCTCCCCCACCATGAGAAGACACAGGGGCTGGATCCCGCGCCAGGGGCCTGCGGTGCCTGCGGTGCCTGCGGTGCGGGTGCTGAGGGCGCAGGGGGAGGCCCGGAGACGCGCGCCCTGGCCGCGCCTGCCGCCCCCAGCCCAGCCTTGCCTAGCGTCAGGCACAGGGGCAGGAGAGGGAGAAAGCTGCAGAAGGAGCCTGAGAGGCGGGGGAAGCAGAGGAGACCGCGCCGGGGAAGACACGGCCTCTGGAGACAGGAGCTGGACGCCAGAGAGGAGCCTGTGTGCGTGGGGCGCGCGTCCACGAGGAGAGGCGCGCGGGCCTTGGTTTCTCCCAGATCCCCACCAGCGGGAGGGATTGAGGCCCGTGGCGTCTCCGAGAGGTTTGGGTCGGAGGAGGGTAGGGGAAACCGAAGCAGCTCTGGGGTGAGGGACCCTGCCCAGGCCAGCCGGAGAGCAGAGCATCATGCCAGCACTGCAGAGGGTCCAGCTGTGTCACCACGAACAGGCAGGCACACGTGCTGAAGGAAGGGATGCGGGTGGGCTGCAGGCCGGGAGCTGGGGAGGGAGAGTCTCACTCAGCCCGGGGCTGGGCCGCTGGTGGGGCTGCCCTCACTGCTGCTTTCCAAGCCTGGAGAAGGCAGGGTCCAGGTGTGCCTCTCGGGTGCCCCAGGAGTGGTACTTAGCATCTAGGAGCCTTCCCAGCAGAGCGCTGGGACATCACAGGCCCATGAAGCCATCCCCTTTGTACCCTGCTAGGTCCCTGGAATGCCCACACATTGCAGAGCCAAACAGCAGGCAAACAAGCAGCCACTATGTCCACCCTCCCCTCAAATGTTCTCTCAGGAGCCAGGGAAGGGCCTCAGTTTGCTCATCCACGAAATGGGCACACAATGGTGCATTTACAGGGCACCTTGTAAGGCCCTGTCTGGGGTGCTTTGGTTGATGGTTGATTGTAGGTATGGACAAGAAACTCAACTTCCAGTTCAGCTTTTTGAGTCAGCAGAAGCCACATTTATCTTCTACAGTGAAGCTATCTTAGCATGCATCCACATTTAAGGGTTTTGCTTTTTTGCATCCTGGGGTGGGCCTGGTGGTCAAGGCACCACAGTCTCATGCTGTAGAGACAGGGCTCAAGGTCCTCCTGACCCCCAGAGGCAGTGATGGCTCACTCAGCTGGCCTCCTGCGACCTGTGCAGGAGGCCTAGGCTGAGTTCTCTTGTTTGGAGCTTGGGTCCAGGTTACAGCCCTGGCTATCATGAGCGTTTGAGGAGTTCTCTGTCTCTCTACCTCTCAAATTAATGCCCCCCCCCAAAAAAAAGGGATTCATTTATCTTGTATGAAAGTCAGAATTATAGTGAAAGACCTTCCATTTGCTGGTTCATTCCAGGAGCTGGGTCAGAAGTGGTGGTGCAGCCAGGACTCGCACTAATGCCCAAATGGGATGCCAATATTTGCCTGTTGAGCCCCTGCACACCCCCTCCCCTCAAAAATTTATTTATTTCTCTTGAAAAGGCAGATTTATACAGAGGAGAGATAGAAAGATCTTCTGCCCACTGGTTCACTCCCCAAGTGGCTGCAAGGGCTGGAGCTGAGCTGATCCGAAGCCAGGAGCCAAGGAGCTTCTAGGACTCTCACACAGGTGCAGGGTCCCGAGGCTTTGGGCCATCCCTCAGTGCTTTCCCAGGCCATAATGAGGGAGTTGGATGGGAAGTGGAGCATCCAGGCCATGAACTGGCGCCCAATGGGATCTTAGTGTGTAGAAGGGGAGGATTTAACCACTGAGCTATCACACTGGGCCCTGAAAAACATCTTTAAAACTGCTTCTATATCACTCAGTTCATCTCAGGGTGGCTCCATGTGCCCGGCAGCTGTCACTGGCTGAGGCCCGCTGAATGCTGTAGGCAGTTTCGCGTGGCCTTGCCAGCGTATGTGGGCTCACGAACGCGCAGTCGAGCAGGCATCCCGGTTTCTGCATACAAGTGAGGATATTGTTAGACGGCAAGAATACTGTGAGCGCCCGGGTGAGTGTGCCTGCAGCCCCCGGTCCGCCTGGTGTTGGGTCCTGGTGTTTCCACGTAGTTCAAGTCCTGGTACCTTGTCTTCCTGACCTTGGCTCCTTCCTGCGATCATTGCAGGTAGGCTGTGGCTGCAGGTGCCAAGAGCAGTCCATGTTCCGAGGGGAATCGCAGTCAGGCAGAATTCTCTGAGGGGTGTGACCGTCAGCCCTGCGGTGAATTGGAAATATGGACTGACTTTTTCCAGGACCACAAAAATAGAGTGGGTAGAAGCCAGCACTACAGCATAGCAAAGAGAGGAAGATCTTCCGTTCGATGATTCACTCCCCAAGTGACCACAACGGCCGGTGATCCGAAGCCAGGAGCCAGGAACTTCTTCCAGGTCTCCTACACGGGTGTAGGGTCCCAAAGTTTTGGGCCATCCTCCACTGTTTTCCCAGGCTGCAAAGCAGGGAGCTGGATGGGAAGTGGGGCTGCCAGGATTAGAACCGGCGCCCATATGGGATCCCAGTGCGTTCAAGGTTAGGACTTTAGCCGCTAGGCTACCATGTCTTGCACAGTTTCTTAGCTTTCAAAGTAGCAATGCTGAGCGCCGTTCTTTGTTCAGGGTTGTGAGTTTCTCCCAGCCACTGTCTTAAAGGTGTCTGTCTCATGGTCCTTAGACTCAGAGAATGAACTTCATAAAAAGACATGGAGTTTTTTCATATTATTTTCCAGTTAAAAAGAAAGGAAAAAAATTCTAACAATTTTTTGAGTTTTTGCAGGAATTTATTTGTTGAAAGGAGGGTTAGCGAGAGAAAGAGGGATTTCCTACCCACTGGTTCACTCCCCAAATGGCTACACTGATTGGGGCGCAAGCCAGGAGCCCAGCACTCCATCTGGGTCTTCCCCATGGCTGGCAGGGGCCCAAATACTTGTGTTATCTTCTGCTACTTCCCACCAGCAGGAACTGGATCAGAAATGGAGCAACTGGGACTGGTTTGGTCTTCAACTGGACTTCCATTCTGCCTACATGATTACACGTTTATCACCCGAGTAAGGATGAAGGTTCTGGGAGTGGCTGGGGCAGTGCAAAGAGGAACAGAGTTCTGTCTGGGGTTCTAGAAGGGCAGGTGGGGTCAGCAGCTGCCATGCAATGTTCAGCACCCTGGAGGAAGTGTGACCAGCAGGACACCTGGGGTCTCTGGGTACTCACCTCACTGGGTGTTGTTGGCTGGGAGATACTGTGGCTTGGGCAGGACCCGAGGCCTGGAGGACAAGAAGGAGCTGACCAGGCAGGAATGCAGAGTCTGGATTCTTTACTTACATGACCAGGGGACGCGGGTTCCGCACCTGTCAGTTCTGATGCAGGTGGATTTAAAACAAAACACACAAGCTCCCCTGCCACACACACACACCTGTGCCTTAAGCAGGATGTCAGATACCATCGGGGTGAAAAAACAAAAACAAATCCCCCACAAGCTTGTGTTACCCAGGGAACACCAAACCCCAATCATCAACTGCCAGATCCTTCCATTAAAGCCAGGGTTCCTGCAGGTTGAGGGGGTACACAGTAACGCCTCCTTCACTCGGTGGGTCCCACCTGTCACCCAGGCAGAAGCGCTGGCCATTATGTTCACTTGCTTGAGATTCACAAGCCCCACACATCCCGGACTAGCTCCCTCCCACCTGCCTACCACCAGGCCCAAGGTGAGATGAGATGGGGCAGGATGGGCCTTCCCCTCATTGCCCAGATGGGCCCTGAATCCGGACCTATGGACTTAGCAAGTCATGCTATGCATTGACTTTATTGCAGACGAGTGGTTAGGAGAAAAATAGTTCCAACCAATCTTACTGGTTCCTGGTCAGAATTGCATGAACAACACCGATACCACCTTGCCAAGCCTCCTCTGGCTTTTTCTTTTTCCCCACTCCTCCAAATTCATTTTCAGGTTGTTCGCAAAGCTCATGGAAGAAGACCTAGTTTCTGCTGGATTTCTGGCAGTTCTTAGGTAGGCTGACTTTTTAATCTGCAGCAAAGAAACGAGGCCAACAGTGACAGCAAAAGGGAGGCCATTAATCAGGAAAGCAGGACAATGGTGTAAGCCAGAACGGCCGCAGGCCCCTGCGACAGGTGGCCGCCCTATTATTAGGCGCGAGCTGACCCTCTCCAGCAGTCATGGGATAGTCTGAGCTGGCAGTGCTGCTTTCCTGAATGCTTTTTTCCCCCCTGCTGTTAATTTGGGGCAACCATTTTTGTAAATTCACAACTTCCTCCTGCTCTACAGATTGGCACAATTACAAGCCAAATGTGAGAAATGAAAGTGTCGAGACGCAGAGAGTGTGTTTTGTGCACACAGAGGTGACTGTTCACAGCCACCTTTCTGTCACGCATGCAGAGCCCAAGGGCACATCGGGGCTGGCATTTTCTTTTTTCCCCAGACTTGTGATCTGGACCAAATTATTGCACTGTGTTTATTTTTAGCGAAGACCCTGGAAATGTGGCATAAGGCATGTTAGAGGATCTGGGTTTCACAAAATCAGATCTGAACAAAAGAAAATTTACCTTTGGCCTAAAAGTGGAATGTACACCATTAAATATGGGACTATGTTTTTCTGGAAAACAACTCTTGCACACATTCAGGCTGGGGCCTGTGTTGTGACACACTGAGTTAAGCTGCCGCCTGCAACTCTGCATCCTGCATGAGCACTGGTTCCAGTCCGGGCAGGTCCACCTCTGATCCAGCTCCCTGCTATTGTGTCTGGGAATGTGGTAGATGATGGTCCAAGAACTTGGACCCTTGAACCCATGTGGGAGACCCAGATGGAGTTCTAGGCTCCAGGGTCTTTCCACTGTGGCCATCCGGGGAATGAACCAGCAGATCAAAGATTCTCTCTCTCTGTCTCCACTCCCTTCTCTGTCACCCTGCCTTTTAAATCACTAAAATCAACCTTAAAAAAGCAGGAAGGGGCAATTGTGATTTTGGCTTCTCCAGAAAACCTGAAACACGTGACCTGTTGATAATAAATAAATAAATAAATAAATAAGCAAGCTGCCTTTGGTCTTTGCAAGCAACAACAGTTTCCCCAAGTGCAAGGTGAACATCCAGTTTTGTACCAGGTCCATCCTGCTCCTCCATCACGTGGATTTCCCACTGGAACCACGTAGCACGAGGACACACCTTGCCCACTGTGAAGCTCTGGGGCCTCAGGAGTCCTCACTCTCATTTCAGGGTCCTCCAGGCAAGTTACAGGTGGAACGGAGCACGTCGGACTCCACGGACAAGGAAGTGTATTCTAATGGAATGATACTCAACTGCCCTAACTGGGAGGAGCCACCTGCACCTTGCCAGGTAGCGGATGGCCTTGCATGAAGGCATATGGAGGTTCTTCAAAAAGGACATGGAAGAGAGAATGGGAAGGGAAGTTCATCTGGGTGCAAACATGCTGTAATCTGTGCATAACTTATTCACCATCCACATTGTCCTTGACTTTACAGAGGAACCCTCAGAAACGGAGTCTGGATGAGCTCTAAATGCCAGGGAAGACAGGAAAGAAGTAGGTAGGAAGGAAAAGAGAGAGAAGGAAGGAGATGAAAAGAGACAGAGAAGAAGGAGGAGAAAGGGAAAGAGGAAAGAAGACAGAGCGAATTTTATGATTTCAGTTGGGCAATCCCATTCCAGCCTGGTTCATCCTTGGTGAGCCTTAGCCTCGCCCCATCCACCCATCTGCACGAAAACCCACCCCCATCACGATGAAGTGTTGTTTGCTCTCAGCATAACAAGATAGAAAGTGGCAGCTGAACTGGATTTGCTTTTCCACTAGGCAAAACCTGCAAGAAATTCAATTTATCCCGTGCAGGCTTTGTAAGGGCCATACACCCAGGCTGGCAAGGAGTGAGCATGCGCAGCTAAAGAAAGGGCCCCAGGGGCCTGGAAGCTGCCGCCTCCTACGGGAAACTGCTGCAAATGCAAGCCTTCCCATAGGCACAGAGTCCCCCTTTGCTCAGCACACTACTGCCCCTTTTTCACAGTGATCCTGTCTGGGTAGTGTGTATACGCAGCTGGACAGGTGCAGGTGTGCGTGTTCACCTGTGTGTGTGTGTGTGTGTGTGTGTGTGTGCTGTCTCTGCTGGTGTAATTGAGGGAGACAGTGGGGGGCTGTCCTTTGTTTGTTTTGCAGATCAATCTCACCCCTAATCCCGATGCTCCGCAATGGCTTGCACAGAGGCGGCAAGACCCCCTTGTCACCGCGATGACACCGCATAAATCACAGGCGTGACTCACCCGCGCTGCGGAGGTCCTGCTCGGGGACCGACGCCGCTGACCCTCACTGGGTGGAGCTTCGTTACTCGGCGGAAAATCCCCTGGGCCCAAACGTTATTTAAATGTGTTAGGAAAATAAAGGTGATTTATACGCGCGCCGTGCGCTCAGGCGTTCTCTGCGGCTGCAGGTGCTGTCGCCCTGCATTGGGATGAGCGCCGCAATTTATAGCCGGTTCAAATGACACACACGACACACACGTGTGGCCCCAGCCCCAAATGCCATTGCGGGGCTGTGTGTGCTCAGGGGTGAGTTTTCAAGGTTCAGGCACATAGCAGAATATTGCAGGTTGAGAATGCATGGGTGTGAGTGTAGGTGCGTGTGTGTATGCGCATGTGTATGTGTGTATGTGCCCGGTTGGAAGCTGGAGCTTGTGTCTTTTGAAGTGTGCAAGGAGTAGACATTTTGTACTCAGATGCATCCGTTTCCAATGACAGCAGAATGGCATTTCTGGTCAAAAGAAAAAAAGAAGAAAGTACAGTCTCTTTCTGGTTCAGGGCTGGAGTCCATATGTTTTACCTCCAACTGAGTGCAATGCTCTGAAAAACAAGTTGAGATTAATGAATGTCAGCAGGTCTTCAGCTGAAATGGGATTGATGAGCAGGAGAGAGTGTGGCTGGGAGGTGTCCAGGACTAGACTGCGATCCATGGGGGAAGGTTTGTCGTAGGCCAATGAGGACTTCTTCTCCTAAGGTCCAAGGAGAGCCTTCCCCAGTGGGCCTACCCAAACTCTCCAAAAACCTGGGCTGACCTCAGACCCAGCACGCAGACCCCATGCCAACCTCTGGCACCAGACCAGCAGACTGAAGTTAGGAGCTGTGCTGGGGCTACAGGTGAACACTACGACTCGACAGGTGCCAGGCACCATACCATGCACATCATGGTCCATCAGGGCTCAAGTGAACACCACGGCTGATCACTCGACAGGTGCCAGGTGCCACACCAGGCACGCCGTGCCCCATCAGGGCTCAAGTGAACACCACAACTCGACAGGTGCCAGGCTGCACACCGTGCCCCATCAGGGCTCACTATGTTCAGCAGAGGTGCAGAGTCTGGAGAATGTTTTTCCAGAAACCTCTTTTCGGAGCATCTGCCTGAGAGCAGCTCTGTCTGCCAGCATGGCCTCTGGCTTCCCTGCTTTCTGTATTTCCACAAGATGAGGGTCTTCAATGTGTGTAACAGGAACACACAGAATCCTGTGTAGCAAACAAAAAACTCTTAATTTAAATGACATAATTCAGCCAAGTAACCCTAATTCCAGTGGCCTAAATAATAGGAAAACTAAAAAACAAACAAACAAAAAAAAGAAACCTTTTTTTAAAAATAAAGATTTATTTATTTTTATTGGAAAGTCAGATATACAGAGAGAGGGAGATCTTCCATTCGCTGGTTCACTCCCCAAGTGGCTGCAACGGCCAGAGCTGAGCCAATCCAAAGCCAGAAGCCAGGGGCTCTTCCAGGTCTCCCACGCGGTTGCAGGGTCCCAAAGCTTTGGGCTGTCCTCGACTATTTTCCCAGGCCACAAGCAGGGAGCTGCATGGGAAGCAGGGCCACAGGGATTAGAACTGGTGCCAAGATGGGATCCTGGGCATATACAAGGCGAGGACTTTAGCTGCTAAGCTTTTATGCCAGGCCCCAATACTCTTCATTCTGAAATATTTTCAGATCCATACAGAAGTTTCAGAAATAGTACTGAGAGTTCCTATATACTTTTCATCAGATTTCCCAAAGTTCATAGGTGACACCTGCTTTCTGCTTCTCTTGCTGTAATTCCTTTTCTGAATGGGTTGCCAACACATTATACCTATGCTATCCTTTCATTCATTCCTAGACACTTCAGCACAATCTCCTGAATAGATTGGCATAATCACAGGACAGTCACTGCCAATGCAGAAAAATGAAAATCGCTACAGGCTTAGTATCTAATGTACAGACCTTATGCAAATTTCAATCATTATCCTACTACTCTTTCTAGCAAAATTAAAAATATATGTGTATATTTATATAATTTATAATATAATATAGATCTAATTTAAATGTATGTAATTTTTATATATCACATGTTATTTTTATATATATTTCCCCCATACTTGGCAATTATGTTAAAACTGGGTCTCATTTGCCGCAGGGAGTGAATTTGCTCGCTCTTCAGGCTGTTAAACCGAAAGTTGAACATTACTTCAAAGATCGGTATGCGCTATATCTATATTTATGTCTGTCTTCACCCTGATAATTGAACTCCGATGGTTATAATTAAATGCCTACAATCGGCTAACTCAAAGGCTTTGTATTCTTGAAACAAAACATAACGCCGACTCTGGCTTCCTCATTCATTTCAGTCCGGGGAGCTGAATCTTAAGCCTGCACCTTTCCTTCACTCCCGCTCACAACAGCTGGGCAGGTCTGGGCAAGCGCTTTGGTTCTGAACCCAGGATGACCACAGCAAAATGCCAGGAGAGGGGTAATCTGGCCGGAAAAGACGCTCATCTGCGCGCTCCGGGTTCCTGCCTAAGCTGTGCCACTCGGAGGCGCCGCTGGCTGCAGCTGCTAGGAGGGAAGCCATCTGGCGCAGGCGAGCCAAGGAACCAGCACACACCCGGAGGCTGCTGCAGGACTTAGTGGCGTCCACCCAGGAGGATCAGAGCTCTGCCTTCAGGGTGCTGGTGTTGACAGGACGAGCGGCTGTTTTATAGGCTATCAGGCTCCTCCGGTGGGTAGCGGTTGTGTTTGAGCCACCGCGCGGTGTGAGTGTCCCGTGGTCTACCCAAATCGGTGGAGTTGCGGGGTCCCGGTTATTTTGCTGTATACGCGCCAATCTACGAAATCTGTTAGAAAAACCAAGCGAACAAGGGCTTCTGGTTTTGCCCTTGCTGGTACACAAGGAAGGTAGGAAAGCGATCACGTGATTTCCCTCCTTCAAGACATATCCTTCCAGAAGGTTCGTAAAAGCTCTTTATTCCTAGGCGGGAAATGATTGGAGTCGTAAGAAGGAAACACATGGCTTTCTTCTTAACAGCGTCAAACTGCAGTCTTGCCAGCTGCGTTTATTGCCCTTGATCTAGCAGTGATGAAAGGTGGCGTTGATGAGCTCTGGTCATTCCAGGAGGAAAGATGCCGATCGTGGGAGACTGTTTCTTTTCCCTCTCCAATGCACAGCCATGAGACACCCCTGACTGGGGGTGTGGAGGCTCTTGGTGGGAAGGGGGCCCTCATCTACCTGCTAAGGGGCTTTCTTACAGGCTGAGTACCTTGGAAAACTGAACTTGGGAGAAGCCAAGCAAGTTCCCACGCCCGCGTCTCTCCTAGTCCCTCCTGGCCTGGGTATCCTTTAAAGTAAATTCTTGCCTTTTTTTTGTTTTTTGTTTTGCTAAAAAAAATTTTTTTAAGGTGTTAGCAATCTGTCTTACCTTCTTCCACCCCTACTGGGATTTATGATCCAGTTTGTATTTTACTACATGATCTTGGCAGGCTCCCCTGGTTGAAATTCAAACGCAAGCGACTTGATGGGGGAACAGACATAAAAATATTAATTTGGTGGATATTAAAAAAAATCACACTGGTTGTAAATCAGGAGCTGTCCTCTGACTCCTTTCATCATCTAAATGGTCCTTCTAGCCAGACCACAAATCTTGACGGGGAGCGAGGCCTTGGAAGGTGGGGGTCCCCATGCTGGAGTTTTGCAGACAGCTTCCACCCAACACTTCCTCAAACCTGGCTTTGTTTTCCAAGGGTAATAAAAAGCGAGGACTTCTGGTACAGGCAGGCTAATTAGCTGGCCTCACAGAACAGACTTGGGGCTTAAAGGAAAGTTGGCTTGGTCTGAAAGGAATCAGGTTGTGGAAATGTCTAAACGACGATTAAAAATAGGCCTGCCTGGGAGTCGCGCGATGGACGCTGGACGTCTCCAAGGCCAGGGAGCCAGTTTTGTGGCTGCCTGGTGGACAGAGAACAGGGGAAGGAGGGTGAAGGTGACCAGAAGCAGCAGCCAGGAGCATGTAAGAACCTGCCACGGGGGAGGTGGTTGGGGACAAGGATGTTTGTGTTGCTACTGACACCTTTCTGGATTTTCATAGTTGTAACTAGCTATATAACCAGGCAGGGAGGGCAGTTATACCCTGACAAGGTAGAACTAAGAACAAGTGGCCAAGAATGTCTCTTCCCACAGTGGCATTTTAATGGGTTTGCTCATTTCCCTCTTACAGTTGATCTTTACAGCTGAAAGACTCAATCCATACTTTAAAATTTTATGGATTTTTTTTTAAAGATTGCAAGTGGTTGGAAAGCTACATACTTCCAGAAGGTGCTAACAAAAAGAAAAGCCATCCCCATTATAAATATTCACATATATAAAAGGGTAGGTAGTGGTGATGGAAAATCCATTTGCATTCTAGAAGTCCAAAGTTTTATTCGGTGGCACAAGATCTAGGAAAGCAAGCTCACTTGAAACTCAAACCCAGATAAGCTCATGGTTAAAGTCCCACACTCATCTGTATCCTGAGATTAAAAAAAAAAAATCTGTAGTTAAAAAGGGGATAACTTGTGTTTTGCAGAAAGCAAAGCAAGTTCTCAATTCAGCACATTAGCATGAGAGCCAAAAGGACAAAAGATTGCAAAGCAATGCTGGAAAATGACTCGTAACCCATGATCAGTGTATATTCCTTTTCTGCCATCTTTATGGGCAGCATTCAAAGAGGGCCTTTTTCCTCCCCGAAGAGTATAATGATGCAACATTATTTCATCTTCAACAGAAATTTTTCTACTTGGTTATCATACAATCTGATACTGACAGTGCCTTGGACTTGAAAAATAATATTTTCATCTCCAAGAAATGAAAAACAAGAGGCAGCCATTCTGAGCTTCTGTCTAAAGCAATTATGAGCCCTTCAGACAGGAATTGATTTTTGTTCTTTTGATTATTAAGCTGTGGGTGCAAGGGGATCAGGATGTACGACCTCGTGACATTGACCTCTTCTCGAATTGATTCAACACTGAAAAGAAACTTTAAGAAGCATTTCTGCCATGTATGAAGGTACTTCAAAAATTTTGTGGAAAATGGTATAAAAAGGATGTTTGACACAAAAATTTTTGAAGTCGATTCCTGTGGTAGGTTTCTTTTTTATCATGAAGTTTTTTTTTTTTTTCAAACTACGGCTTTCAAAAAATGTTTACATCAAAATAAGTTTAGCATTTAATACCATTTTCCGCAAATATTTTGAAGTAGCCTTCATGTTCTCCAAATTCATATTGTTCCTTTCTTATAAAGTTCATCCAAACTAGCTGATAAATAGGACAGTGTGTGTGGTTATTGGAATAGAACATAAACACACCTTAAACTATTTGCAATGTCCTAAAGAAATTTTAAAATAAGGAATACTCCAAAAGGTTACGTTAGATGCATTTGGTGCATTCCATAGTCTCTATTAGGCATCTAGAATATAAGGGTCTCAAGCTGCTCCCATCTGGGCAGATATGTCACAAGACCTCTTTTAGGCAATAGTGTTTACACATATGTTACACACTAAAGGTAACTGCTGTAGTAAGCTTACCAGGCTCCTCTGGCTGGTTCATGGTCCCCAGCTAAGAGGCAGCAGTACCTGTGAGCCTATGCATCTATGTGGGCTACCAGGCTCCCTTCTCTCCAGAAAACTCAGGTACAGTACCAGCTGGGTCAACTGCCAGCAACAAGTACACCTACCGTCTGTAGCATGAACTTCAGAGCCTGGCAGCTTCCTCCCATACCACCGTGGACCTGCAATGAGGCCAGGAGCTGACGGTTCCTAGAGAACATGTGTTCGTTCCTGTGTCCCTCCAATAGGATTCTTTCATAGAATGTTCTCTCCTGCCTCTCCGACACCCGGCTCTTTCCAGACCCTTCTGGGTCTTGCCCTGCAGGTTCACTCCAGTTCTTTTTCCTCTTGTTCTGTTTGTAGCCTCTGCTGCGTGCCTGACAGCATTGGCCAAGTCTGACAGCTACAGATATATTCTCTTCCATGATGCTTCTTTGGGTCTCATATGTGTCTTTCACAAGCAATAACATATGCAGGGCTGCTGAAAAGAGGAAAGAAAACACACCTCAAGCCCTGGCCCATAGTAGGTACTCAGCAAACATTCACAGCCCCGTTTTTCTTCCTAAACTACAGTGTCACTTCTCCAGAGCATCATCCTATCTCCAGTGTGGAATACTTCTGAGCATGGTTGCTATTGTTGAATTTAAAAATTTTGATATTTTGTGCTGCATCCTTCTTTGTAACTGGCAGATCACATGTCTCCTTGATTTTTCAAAAAAAAAAAAAAAAAAAAAAAGTGTGGACCAAATGCTTAGGTGGAGATGACTAAGTGTCACATAAATTTTTTTCCAGAAAAATGTGGCATTTAGAAGGAACTGTAACAGGGAACTGTTTCAGCAGATGAGCCACACCTGATCTTAGCCAAAAAGCCAAGAAATTGTGGCAGGTGAACCAAAGCAATTACAAGTACAGCCTACTTCATTCAGAAGGCTGGTGGGAGAAATATACTGTGGGAGAAAACAAAAGATTATGCCTGGATTTCAAAGCTGTCTTACACCAAAATACACCAATATTTCAATCCTATTTTCCCATGAACATTTTCAAGTACACTTATGTAAAAAAGAGAAATAAAAGTAAAGCAAGACAGGGGTCCAGTGGAGCTGTGATGTCTTCCCCGAGCAAAGATGTGGGAGCCCTGGAACGTGTTAACTGTTTGGAAAGAGCTGTGATGGTTCTACAAGGACCACAGAGCTGGTAGTTACCCTGAGAGCGAGCTGCAGCTTCTCCCATCTTCATGCTGGAGCCAATGGGCTCTTCCAGAAGGCGAAATTCCCACCAGTGCATCTTGTACACTTGGAAGCCCCAGCATTGCACCAGACCAGGCCATCTCATCCGAGCAGCTCTCTCTCAGGATGAACCCAGAGATTTCAACACATATGGAGCATTTGTTGTGTTTGGTTTTAGCAAAACAAGACTAAAGTACAATGTGTGTGCATACATAAATGCCATAAAACTAGTGTAGACAGCTGGCAAATCATTAATTAACAGCAGGAATGGCCTTCAAATAGCACTCCAGGGAGGCCACCGCAAGAAGGAGATCCCCCAGACCTGCGTTCAGTTTTGTCCATGAATGACTTAAATTCATCCTCAGACCAAAAAGAAGGGGGGACAGGACGGGAAAGGCAGAGAAAAATACTGAGATGCCGCCGTAGCACCTCCTAGCCTGCCCCTGCTCTCCAGCCTCCAAAAGAACAAACAGGGAGCAAGTCATCCCCTGCCCCCCCACCTCCACCGCCTGCGAGGCGTCCCCCAAACCAGACAGACGCCAAATGAGCAGCGGGCACATGAGGCTGTGCCCAGCACAGGCTAATTGTGCCATAAATATAATTAAAGTCAGCAGGAAGATCATTATGGAGAAAACCAAACTTAAAAAAAATTAGTGCAAGTGAAGAAAATATCATACATTCTTTTTATTTCAGTCTAATTTTGTTTACATGATTCATACAGTTTCCAAGAGGATCCCTGGAGGACATTAGGCCGGCACCACATGCATAAACATTCATATATAACATGCAAATTAGAAACAATCTCAGGATTTATATAGAAATTACAGCCACTTCTAGCAAATTAATTCAATGACCGAAAAAGGGTTACTGTCTCTCTTCAAATCAAGAGGGGGAAATATTGGGCAAAGCAGATTTATTTATTCAAGAGCTTTGCTCCTTGCCAGGAGTTGATGTCCCCTTGGCCTGAAGATTTCCATTTTTTTATTGGATATATATTGGTGATTGAATTTACTTTGAATACAGGAGCAGTCAATGAGGACCATAATGGGCTGTTTTAAGTTATAGCATCGCTAATACAGTCATAAAGTCGATGAGGCTGGCAGAGTCGACTGAGGGAAATGATGGAAGAAGGCAAGTGGCTCGAGCTGAAACATTCACGCTTATTGAATCCTGAAGCCACGAGTCCCCCAGAGTGCAAAGTTACCATTTCCTAAAGAAACTGAGCCCCAGAGAAGAGGCAGTTCTGCCCAAGAAAGCCGTTTCTCCGAGTCGGACCACCGTGTGGGATCTCCATCTAAACACTGCAGCAAGCCACCCCTGTCTACATTTGAACAGAACATGCAGAGGACGTCTGAGTTCATTTTCCAGTAGGACTTTGTGCCTGCATCTTTCGATGGTGATTGTCACCACTGGGAACTGTGGTAGATTGCCCAAACAACCCCAATTCTTTATCTTTCCTGTCTTCATCGTTTCTCAATGTGACTTTATAGTTCTTTTAAAATTATTTTTAAAATAAAGTTTAGAGCCAGCGCAATGGCACAACTGGCTAATCCTCCACCTCCAAGAGGTGGCATCCCGTATGGGCACCAGTTGGTGTCCTGGTTGCTTCTCTTCCCATCCGGCTCCCTGTTTGTGGCCTGGGAAGCAATGGAAGATGGCCCAGGTCCTTGGGACCCTGCACCTGTGTGGGATACCCAGAGGAGGCTCCTGGTTTCGGATCAACTCTACTCCAGCCATTGCAGTCATTTAGGGAGTGAACCAGCAGATGGAAGATCTTAAAAAATTAAATTCAAAATGTGTTATTTGTGATGCAGGTGAGAGAGTAAGAGAGAGAGAACACTCCCGCTGCTAATTCATTCCCCAAATGTCCATGACGGCTGCAATTTGACCAGGGATGAAACAGAGTGCTGGAATTCAGTCCAGGTCGCCCACATGGGTATCAGGGACCCCATATTGAGCCATTACCCGCTGACCTCCAGGATAGACTGAAGCAGGGAGCTGGAGTCAGGGACTGGCGCTAGGGTTCGAGGCCAGGTATATGGGATGGACGTGTCTTAACAAACTCCTGCCCTGTTCTGTGATCCTTGATCTGGGCTAGTGCTGTGACTTGATGAATAAATTGCAAGAAGCCCAGGCTTTCAGGGGCCCAGTGTGCTTCTACTCTCCTTTCCCTTACTGGCCCAGGAACCTGCCTGGGCTAGCCCACTAATGGGACACATAGGTGCCAAATTAAGCCAGTGTTTGAGACATACTCATCCTAGCATATTATTTGTTGTTAATCTGCAATTCTAATGGAATTTCTGTGTGCTCTGTGTCACCTCTATGTGCAGAAGGGACACAACTCTTTTATGAGTCACAACCCAGAAACACATGAGGAATTGCAGGCAGGCCCAGTGCATCTGTGTGTCCATCCCAGCACTGATGAGAAGTGTACCAATGAGTCCCTCAAGCACCTCACCAACTTCCTTGGAACTCATGAGCAAACTCAGAGCATGTCACTAAAGCTGGGTAGTTATGTGTCGTGCCATTGTGGCAATAGCTAACTCCGGGACCATCGTTACAGAAGGTCCTAGGAAAAGAATTCCAATTTAATCTAATCTTTGTTATGTTCTGTGTATTATAATGCAGAAATAGCAAGAAAAAAGTGTACTGGGGACCAGCATAGTAGTGTTGCATGTTAAGCCACTGTCTGCCCATCTCTCATTGACAGCAATTGGGCCAGTAATTTGTATCCTCTTTTTGTAGATGAGGAAAAGCAGGCTTGGAGAGTTCTGGAGATTTTCCTGAGGTTGCACAGCCCAACTAGTGCCATGATGAAGTGTAGAACCTGGATTCTTGATCACCTCACCTGTAACTCATATTGGTATGTTCTACTGCATCCTTTATCACCAGCCTTTGGCCAGTCCATTTTGTGGCCCGGTATTTTATGGCTACAAAATGAATAATGTCTTTGTCTCTGAGTGAGCAGAATGGAAACAGGGTCTTCTTAAATAGGCTGTTAGCAATCCCCAGATAGCCACTAGAGCAGGTTTTGGTGCAGGTGTCTGCTGGCAGCGTAAATGCCTCTGCTGATCTCAGAACAGAGTGTTACATTGTGGAGTAATCACTCCATATCTTGGGCTTAACATCCTGGTTTGGTCTTCTAATGGCACACTGTGAGATAGAACATTCCAGGATCAGCCATGGTCCATTGAAAACCAGGGCTGCTGGCAGGTTGTTGGCCAAGAAGAATAATTAAATGTAAGGGGAAAATACCAAGGCATTATTCCAGAAAATGACTTTTTCTTTGAATCTGTACAATAAAGGCATGCACCACTCTTCCCTTCCCACAAAGTGTTGTTCTGATCTCAATTCTTTGCTTCGGCTGGATTCTGGAAGATCCATGACATTATGTCTGGTTTTATGAGCAACCACCCTGACTTACCCTGATCTAAAGCTTTCATGGTTTTAGTACCCAAACTGACTCAATCCCAGGCAGTGCTGGTACCCCAACCTGGACCTCAGTATGCTGATGGACACACTCACACTCATCAAGAGACAACTCCTGTCTTCCCCACTGTCCACCCTACTCCCCAGAATTCCTGTGCAGAAGAAAGACACAATATGGATATGTGGGAGTACTTAAGGGAAGAATGACTTGCCCTGGCCCCCCTACAGCTGGTTTGCATCCATCTGCCTGGGAGATAAAGAGACCCGCTCAATCACTAATTTTTGTGTTATCTTTTGCCAACGCACTAATTCCTCATGTCTCGTCTTTCCTATCGGTCCTAATGGCAAGCAACCAAGAGTCTCTCGGCGCCTTTCTCCATTATGTACGCTAAATAAAGGCTTATTGTCTGGGGGCCAGTAGAGTACTTTTTCCTGCCCCAGCTCATCTTATTCTGCTGTTCCAGCAAACACTGACTAAGCCACCTTTGAAATATATTTTTTTTTTAGCTTGGCCCCAGGCGGGAAGCCCAAGTCAGAGTCAGAACCTGAAGGCTCTTTCTCAGGGACAGACCTATTTTCCCAGTGATGTGCAAGGAACATTCCACGATGATGGGAACATTCTGCACTGTTTAACATGGTAGCCACAAGCCACAAGGGACACTCCACATGTAAGTCCAATTCAAATGAAACTGAAATGGAAAATTCTGTTCCTGAGTTGCAACAACCATATTTTAGAAGCCCAATAGCTACACGTTGCTAATAGCTACCACATTGGACATCAGTGATCCGGAACATTCCCATTATTTCCACACTTTCTATTAGCCCAGATTGACAGCACCCTTGTGAGTTCTGGAAATAGTCCGGATAGGAAAAAGAGGAGGAAGGCAGGAAATGGGAGTGGCCGTTGCCTTCAACACCAGTGAACTTGATATGTTGGTGTGGAGCTGTGGCAAGGATGCAGTCAGCTTCCTGAAGATGGGTCATCTTCTGTGTTAACTAAGGCAATGATATTTTTAAAGGCTATTTTTTTAAAAAGTATGTACATAAGGGATGGGATGCCACATCGATTATTGGCGTGCCTAGGTTCGAGTCTTGGTTCCAGCTTCCAACTCCCATCTCCTGCCATAGTACATCCTGGGAAGGAACAATGATGGCTCAAGTACTTGAGTTCCTGCATCCACCTGACAGACATGGATTGCGATCCTGGTTCCTGGCTTCAGGCTCACTCAGCCCCACTTGTTGTGACATTTGGGAAGTAATTCAGTGGATGGAAGATCTCCCTCTGTCTGTCATTGTCTGTTTCACTTCACTAAAATAACAATTTTAAAATAAATAAATTAGTCAAAACCCAAAAAATAATAGGTGACAAGATCCAAACTTAAAAACAAAGGCATGCAAATACCTCCTAGGTTGACACTAAGGCCAAATGACGGGTGTGTTTTCTTTTGGCTGACATCCCTGAAGGATGAATTCTTTGCTCCACAAAGTACCTGGAAAGAAATGAACTTAACGACAGAAGTCATAACAAATTCTGCTTTTTGCAAAGATCATGGCTGAAGATATTTCCCAGGGATTTTGCAGGATGGAAAAAAAACCATAAAGACTTTTTATTTATCACTAAAATAAAGTGAAAGTCAAAATGCATCGCTGTGTTCAGCTTCTGCAGCAGCAGTCCACAAGAGAACATGTTGTGGTTTGAGAATGTCACCCACAAAGGGCAAATTCTGAGTTCTAGCCAGGCCACCAGAAGCTGTGTGACCCAGGGCAGGTGACTTATTCTCTCTGTAACCTTTCATTTTTAGTGGAGCACGATGGCACTGCATTGGTCTGGGCCCTGGGCATCTTTAGCCCTCAGGGACCTCTTTGTGACCCATGTTCCTGACTTCCACCTTAGCCCCTACCCATGCATTCTGTTGATCAGAGTTATGACCCCCACCAAAGTCCCCCTTCACCAAAGCTCCAAGCATCCCAAGCCTACATCCCATCTACGTGTCCCAGACCTGGCCAGCCTGTGGGGCTTCCGTGTCCCCAGCCAGGAGGATGTTCAGCATGTAACTGCTCTGTTTAGCATCAGGAGTAAACACCTCTCATGGAAGCAGAGACCCCTATTGATTCCTTGATCGAGTAGGGCCAGAGGCTCCATCCGGTCACCAGTGCAGCACCTCAGCTCAGCCACTCCTCGGGAGTCAGCAGGACTTGAAATCACTCCCTTTCACTAGCCCCCAACCTCATTTCCTAATTGTAAAGCACTAATGAGTCTCTGGCATGAGCAAGGGAATCCAGGAAACTTAGCCGTCACCATCTGTCAATTGCAGGGACCCAGGTGCAACAGAGACTTCTGTGTTCACTTCCTCAGAGGGGCTCCCAAGTATAAAAGCCTGAGATACCCCAACCCCTCCACTCTGCAGAGCACCACAGAGGTGGTGGTGTTTATGAGGCAAATGGCACTGAAGTGGACAACCATGCCTCCCAAAAGTCATCTCCTATTTAGCAGGACCCGGAAAGGCAGCCAGGCTTCCCCAGCTCCTGACTCCATCCACGGTGCCTGTGGACTCACAAGCAAGGTGGCATGGCAGTCACCAGCACCTCTTGGGCAGTCACAAAGCTACAGAATCTGAGAGCCAGAAAGGACCTCCAGAGGACTTTTTCTTTACTCCCTCCTCTAACAAATTTTCTTTCCATCCTCATCTGTTGTTGGTGGTGTTCTGGTTTTCAAATTTTCCCCACATAGAGATCTCACAGTCTCTGTTAAAAGTCTTGCCCGGTGTTGTATCATCAACATTCTTAGACACATCTTCTTGAGGCCTAACCCTAATTTCTTTTCCTCTTATTCAGGCAGGGTCCTCCTGGAACTTTCTAGTTCAGTTGTAGTGGAATATAGAACCCATTCATAGCCATCCAGATTCTCTCTGAGTTATGCCATCAGTTGATCCCTGTTAAAAGCATCATGAGGAGAACACACCCAACCAGAGCTGAGCTACTCAGTGTGCTGCAGGGAGCAAAAAGCTTGTTTTGTGATTGTTGGACTGCCCTGGGTAAGAGCCAAACTCCAAATTCCAAGGACAGTTTCTATTGCATGTGTGTTGCTTTTGCATCATTATCATAAATGTGAAAAACTCCAAGTTGAACTGCTATAGATATGGGACCACCTGTTCTCATCCGCTGCTCTGCTGAACTGGGATAGTCCTTTTAGAAAGAAGCAGCTGGGCCCAACATGATGGCTGCAGTGGCTAAATCCTCACCTTGCATGCACCAGTATCCTGTATGGGTGCCAGTTCATGTTCTTGCTTCTCCACTTCCCATCCAGCTCCCTGCTTGTACTCTTGGAAGACAGTAGAGCATGGCCCAAAGCCTTGGGACCCTTAATCTCCATGAGAGACCCAGAAGAAGCACCTTGATTCCTGGCTTCGGATCAGCTTAACTCCAGCTGTTGCAGCCACTTGTGGAAGTGAACCAGCAGACAGAAGATCTTTCTCTCTGTGTCTCCTTCTCTCTAAGTAAATTTGCCTTTCCAATAAAAACAAATAAAACAAACGTTTAAAAAAGAAAAAGAAGCTGAGGTTCTAGTAGGGATTAGTCTTGGTCAACACAGTAGATGATGGAGCCAGAACAATGGGAGGAAGTTTCTATTGTCCCTGCTGTTTCCCCAGGAAGAGTCTCAAATTCACAGAGATTCTGTGGGAGAAATATAACTTCTATGTCCAACCAGCCTGGTCCCCAGAGATGTTGGTGTCGTGGTGGGACAGACGTCTGCTCTGTCAGCTGCCTCTGGCTCAAGCATCAGGAGTTCCTTGCTGAGTCACGGAACTCACAATGCTGTTCGTGTCCTTGGTGAAAATTCAGGCTTCCACACCCTATCTCATCTCCTGATAGCTCCCCATCTGGGAAGGAAAAATGAAGCAACAGTCCACCCTTTCTGCATTCATCATGCATTCACTCCAAAATGATTCATTGCCTACTTGTTATGGACACTGCACTAATCCTATACCCAGCCACTCCCTGCTCCCCAAAAGCTAAATATTGCAAATGCCTCAGCACCCCATTTCCTTTACAAAGACAATTCCTAGTTATTTAACCAAACAGCTGCCAGTGCATTCAGTTGACAGCAACTGAAAGACCCTTTTGGGACTAGGAGTTGCGTACCAACAGCTTTATGGATCTCCCATGAGTTAACATGTCCTATATAGCTGCTTATTTTCCTTGTCCTGATCAGGGGTATCAAGACACGGAAAGGCCACCAAATTTGCCCAGGGTCACACGCAGGCGAGCTGGGAGTCAGGCAGACTGGCTGTGGTTAAAACTGGACGTTTGGAACACTCTAAATGTGCTCCTGAGCTGTGCGGATGAACAGATGCTTGAGTGTTGCTCGTCCATGATCCGACGCGTTCCTCAAAGGAATCATTGAAGTTACTCAATGTTTGCTTTTGATTTAATAAGCAGAAGATGGGAGAAAGGAGCTGGTTTCAATTTGGGTTCCATTTCTAACTCTCTTTTTGTAAATTTTACGTGGTAAAAGAACAGAATAACCATATAGAAATGGCGAGTAGCTAATGACAGGATGAGATCTTTAAGAACCAATTTCTCACCAATGCAGTCTCCCAGGTTGTAGAATTTTTCCATATTTGCACCCAGAAACAGGAGCTGCTTTCCCACTCTGCATGTTGCTGTAACTATCCACACACTTTGGCATATAACACACGTTCCAATGAGGTGTAGGCAGAGCGTTAGCTCTGTCGATTTCTTCACCGCTCAGAAGTGGAGCTTTGGAAAATATTTACATAATGAGTAAAGTTGCGGGGGAAATTAGAAAAATCTGGGTGGCTTTTTCTTTTTTAGAATAGATTCCTCAGATTTGGAACATCATTGCTCATAGGAGGTGGGTGATAAGCACCTCCTTTCTTTGGGACCGTGGAAGTAGACCTCAGGCAACACAGTTTCAATTTTGGTTCCAGAACCCAGAAACTTATTTATGGGACTTCCCCACCTCCTGCCTCCCCCTAAGAGTCCATGCCTTTGTCCAAGAGTACACATAAGAGGGCCAGGCATTTCTGAAAGTTCAAAATGCTTGTCATCACCTCAACTGCAGCAATAATAATTAATTTCTCCAGTTCAATAAAATGCTATAATTAGTTAAAATAGTTTGGATGTTGGTCAAATTTCTCAAATGTGGGATGAGCAAATGGAAATGCTTGCTTGCTTGCTTTCTAAGCTGTTCTCTTATTTTTAGTGTTTGTGTGAAATGTGGGAAGTGAGTTCATCTGTTTCTGATACTTCCAGGCTTGATGTAGCAGAGTGTTTTGAAGCTGTTATTTGATGTCTAGAGTGCTTCTAAAGCATTTCCCATAAGCTCCAAATCTGGTCCTTTAACGGACAGAAAGTTTATTTTCATGGCATTTAAGGACCCATTTGACACGGAGAAGTGAGAAAAGAGTCATTGGTCGGTTGGTATCTAAGATTCAGCTATGTTTTGATGTTTTGAGTCAGTTTTGTTTACTTATCTACTGGGAGAAAATTGAAGGAGAAACAAAAATGAATGGACTCCTGGATCATTCTTAGGTTTTTATGCTACATCTCAACTTCCCCCTCATAATCCATTTTCTGGCTCCTCCTCTCTGCCTCACAACCTTCCTCTCCATGTTAGGAAAACGTTGTTCCACCCCGGCAGATGAATACTAGTGGAACTCTTACAGGGAGAAGGGGTCAGCAGAGGGGAGAATATGGTATTCCCACTGCCTCAAGTACTCTCCTGGGCCGGGGCTGGGAATGCGTGGGCAGGTGGGAGGGGGGGACTGGGGAAGAGACACACAGGCACTTGAGGTTGTTGCAAAGTCCCTTGTAAATAGGAAGAAACGAATAGAAAAAAATCCCTTTCTGCTCTATCAGGTCGGTGGGCTTTGGCACTGACTCAGGGGATTCTGCGTAGCTCTAGCATTGTGCAGGAGAACAGAAGAAGCCCCAGCCTGGTGTCTGCTTTTTAGCCTTCATTTAAACATTTCACTCACCGCACAGTAGGGATTTCATTGCCCAAGAGCAGTGAGTTGGATCGGCCTAGGTTTAGGGCAGGGTGGACTCACTGTGGACTACACTTGCCAATTTCTGCTTCCCCTTCCTTGATTTTGTTTTGAATTCTAAATAGCCTCTCTGTTCATATCCCCCTTTTACCTGGCTCCCATGCCTTTAATTTTTTTCCCTCTCTCCCTCGCCTCCACCTCTTTCTGTTGATTCAGTTGTGGTGTCTTCATTGGGAAAATGCAGTTTGAACTATTAGAATAGTATTTACAAATATGGCACATGGCAGTGTGTTTTCTGCTTAAAACACACATGCTATCAGCAAAAAAAAAAAAAAAGTGAGGAAAACAGAACAAACAAAAAGCTTTGAGAATATGCGATGTCTCTCACAGGAATTTACCCTTGTACTTATCTGCTGTTGAAGGCTTTAAGCACAAGCAAACTGAAACACAAAAAACTCAGCATCGAAACGGCTCATGACTGGGGATTTGCAGAGTTAATCAAGTTTGGGGGCATTGGAATTAGATCCAGCAGCTAGCCCAAATAATCCTGTGGAAGAAGCCTGGTCTGTGTGAAGATCACCAACACCACGGGAAACTAATTAATATTTTCAACTTTGTACAAACAGAATGTACAAAAAAAAAAAATTTGAAGATCTACAGCTAATTCTGATCAGTGGTTGCCTTTGGTTTTTTGCTTTCTCTTTTTTGGGGGGTGTACTTTCCAAATTTACTACAATGTACATATTTACTATTTTGGTATGGGAAAATTATACATACAATTCTGAAAATACACTAGTCTATTCGTGGCAATTCTGAATGACCAAAAAAGTTTCTAAAATTAGGACTCCAAAATCTTTTCTTAAAGCAGCTCCCAGTTGTATTGTGTTATCCCTCAACTTCATACTTGAATTGGGGCCACAAGATCGCATTCATTCCCTCTGGAATCCCTCGTGGTGTTCTTGTGAACAATACTGGTATCTCGAGTAAGTAACAGAAGATACACCAAAAGGGGAAGAAAAAGACCAGGGCAGTGAGAATCTATTTTTTCCAGGAGTGATATTTCTTCCTATGAAAATATATATCATACCACCTGGCAAAGATGATTTCAGATTCACAATTTTTTCTGACACTGTTGTACACCACTGTGACAATGAACACATAACATTGACTCAGTACTGACCAGTCAGGGACATGAACTGGACTTGCCAGAAAAACACTGTTGACACTCTTTTTGGCTACATAAAATTCATTGTACAGTCAGATTCAAATAACTGTTTAGTTTTGGGGTGATGAACATGACTTGGAAACATCACTTGAGCCCTCTTAACTGAACGGTGTGAGATTATTTTTCAATAGAATTCACCATCAAAACAAAAAAACTTAATCCATTTCACATTTCACAGGGAAATGGTCTACTTTATTTTCTTTGGATGCATTTTTGCCACTGCATGGAAAGTCAGTATTCTGAACGATTTTTAAAATTTTACATGTTTGCATAGTAATTGAAAATCAATTTCACTACCTTCCACATTTTAGTGTTTCAGAACTGTAACTTTGAGGATTTGTAATTCCCTTGCCACATATTACACGATCCTGAAATATGTTAACTATTAGTATAGTCACTCATTTTTTAAAGAGTGTTTTTATTACTTAATTATTGCACTCTGGGCACAAAACATCTCTTGTTTCTATTAAAATACTATATATATAGTTATATATGTGTGTATGTATACACCAGAACACACACACGAGTATATATACATGTGTGTATTTATATACATAATGGTAAATCCATGCCGTTAAGTTAAAAAAAAATACTCATGATGAAAGGAACCTGAAACGAGCAAATCAAACACCCCCCACCACGCTCTTAATTGCCTTTCTCGTAGATGCTTGCTTGGCCACAAAAGCAGATGTAAGTCTTTTAAAATGTAGAGGACTACAAGCTCCTTCCAGCTGTGAGCACAGCCAAGGCATGCCAGGTCTTCTGCGGAGGGATTAAAATTTGAAAAAGCCACTGTATATTCTTGTTTAATTCCTGCATCCTTGCGTCTATAAAAATTGTGCATGAACGGCTAATCTTCCTGCACTCTCTCTCTGCCTAGAGAAATCGAATGACATTACCCACGTCACACAATCCATAAATACCATCTAATGGAATACAGATTGAGGCATTTGCACAAGCGGCAGTTGAGTTTCGATATTTGGAAGGCTGCTCATTTTTATCGTTCGAGTCTTTGTTTAAACGTGTTAGTTGCTACCATAGTAAGTCAGTGGGAACTGAGATATTAAAACTCATTTCTTTCTACATCCCTCTGCCATGGTGAGACATTTGGTTTAGAAATGAACAGAATATATGGAATATTTAGAGTGTATTGCTATGAGTTTGCAACTTAATGATAAACAGCGTTTATTTTATTACCGTAAAGTGAAACGGTAAAATATACATTTTTGCTCAATCTAGCGGCCACAATCAGAGCTAATCATGCATTTTGTTAACTAGTTGGGCTTGTTGATATTTTTAATTATATGTCTTTTGTGGCTTACTGGTATTTTCAGGTGCTATTAATAAAAATCAGTAGTTCTAAAAGTGCAACTGGATTGGAAGCAGATGCTGTTAGTAAAACATAATTGGGCTAAAGGAAAAAGTTTGCAATTTGAAAACAGACCAATGGCTTTAATGTGTTGGTTTGCTGTAACTGTGCACTCTTGCAGGACTGGAAATAAGAATAATCAACAGACACATAATGCTGAGGGAAGGAATATTTTTGTAAAGTTCTGAGAAAATGCATAGGAAATGATTTTAGAGGTGCTGGCACATTATTGCAGAAAATAAGCTCACCATGCAGAATTCCTCAAATCCGACAGTGTGGGCCAGGGTATAATCTTTCCAACAAAACCACAAAAGGCTTTTTTTTTTTTTTTGTCTCAAAGATCCTTTAATTGTGCTTCCAAATGATAATACTGTGTTTTTTTTTTTAAATGCAAACAGGGCACAGTGGGAATTATTTTTAGACACAAGATTGTTATATTTTGCTTCTACTTTTTGCTAGTTTCAAGTGACTGTTATATGCACATATGTTTGCTAACAGTGAAGTTTAAATATATGAGTATTATAAAAACAATAACTTCCTTGCAAAGTAAAACTTGGAAAAGTAAAAATAAGAGTAAAATAAAATAGTTTTGAAAAATGAATATATAGAGTCCAGGTTGAATTCTGTAATGAAATAAAACGAAAAACAACTCCAGTACTAATACTTAGAAAAAGTCGGATGTAAATATAGCAAATTTGGATGTTTCATTCTTAATTACAAAAATCTTTAATTTGTGTTTTTGTTTTCTATTTTTTGAATTAGCATGTGCCACAGTTTCAGCCCCTTCCAACATGTACTGTTTTATGACTGGTAAAGCCTTGTTTATAAGGAAAAAGGAAAAACTGTGATAATTTGAACTAAAAAATTTTCAGAGTTTTTAAATTAGTCATTTATCATCCCCAAGTTTATTAAAACAGCACTCACCTATAGAGTTAACTTTAAAAATTAACAGAAAATGTAGCGTGTTGCCATCAGGTTGTAAAATAACTGTAATTACAAAAAATCAAGTTATAAAACTACTAATGGTTTATTAATCTACCTGACAGAGTCCAATTGAAAAAATAACAATTTTGACAAATTATCAGCTGACATAATGTGTGTTGGCTTAACATGGATTGAGATTGCTTTAACTGCTTACAATATCATAGGCATTAACATGTTTTAACATTACATCACTATCTAGCAGTGGGATAATATTTCTGGATATAATTTATGGAGGAAGCATACCACAATGCCTCAGACCAACCACCTCTTTTTAAGACGAACTTAAAGTTAAATACGAGTTGATTTAAAGGTAGCCAGCACATAAATTGAAAGACTGGATTGAAGCACATTTTCCTACCTGTCCTACTCTTCGGACCGCGTTAGGGCGAGCGCGACGCCGGTCCACACTGACCTAACCAGAAGATGCGTTCCTTGCCCTGGACACAAACCCTCCTCGAACCCTGTTTCTCCCCCTGAGAACAGGTGCAGGTGCTTACTGGCGCAGACAGTACCTGGAAACCTGCGCGGGATGACGAAAAATCGCGAAATGGAGAGGTGCAATCCGTCTTTCCATGCGGAGGGACCGGAGGATCGGGTCCTCTGGGAATTTAAAGTTTAATAAGCCTGGCTTTCAAGAAAGCCCTGCAAGCCTGCCAAACGAAACCCAGCGTCTGTATTTATTTGGTAATCCCAGGGCCTTGTGGATACTCCGGCTCATGCGTCGCCCACTCCTCGGCTAGGAGTGGACTTTTCCGACAGCCGAAGCAGTGTTACCCCAAGTCAACGCACACCTAGATACTTTAAAATTCCAGCTCCTGGGGCCCATGGCCCTCTTTCCCTATCCAACGATTTGGCACTTATTTCCAAAGTCCCCGAAAGGTAAGTAAAGCGTGTTCATTGGGGGGTCGGAAAGCAGAAATACAGTTTTCTTAATGAGGGTTTGGGGGAGAAATAAATGATCATATTTATGAATCATGTCCTTATAGAAAAAAGTGGCCAGCAGGCATCCCTGAGGGAGGGGAGCATTGTTCCCGTTGGGAACCGTTTTAACACTTGAATCCTTCTCAAGCGATTCCGGGGGAATTTGCCATCTTTCCCCGGGTTCCTCAAGACGACCTCGGCTCGCCCAAACAGCGAGCAGGGCCTTGATGGGGGCAGAGGGTGGCTCGTCACATTCCCCCACAGGGGTCCAGCCTGAGGCAGGGGACCGGGCACAGTGAGAGGGGAATTCATCTGAGGGAGAGGGATGCACCGCCATTCCATTTATATCAGGGTTTAACGCTGACAAGCTTGTAAAAACAAACGAAGAGATGCACTTAAAAATGTACAATTCCCTCACAAGGGTGAATTCAAACGAATTTTGTCTGAAAACCGCAGGTTTTCCTCAGACGGGCGGCGCGGGGCCGGCGGCTCTGGGCTGGACTCGCCCTTGACCCACCCCTACCCCCCAGGAAGAGGGGCCGACCCTCCCCCGCCCCCTCCCCACGCGGTTCTCGAATTACAACTCGGACGCTGGAGGCCCGCCCGCTATTTATGCAGCATGTAAAACACGCCCCTCTTTATTAATTCAGCCAATGATGAGAGCGCATCGAGGCCGGAGGCGGGGCCTGGGCGGAGTGGACAACCTCCGTGCGTCACGTCGCTCTTACGTATCCTCGCGCCTTCCCTTCGGCCCGCCCTCGTCGGCTCCACCCACCCCACGCCCCGGGAAGGGGCGGAGAACAGGGCTGGAACCGGCGCGAGGGGGCGTGCTCTAATTTACATGCCGCCATGTTATTGGTTTAGGTGACCTCAGACGCAGGACGGAGGGGTGGGGAGCGTGTCAAAATGAGCTCCACGGATTGGTTCAGCCCTACGATGACGTAAGGACAGCAGTCTAAACGAATGAGAGTGCGCGGCAGACGCACCGCCTCCTCCTACTCGTCCTTCCCTCCCCCTCCCCGCGGAGGGAGCAGCCCAATGAAAGGCGAGTCTGTGCGGCGCTTAAGGTGGAAATTTAAATAACAAATCACAACATCTAGAACCTGAATATTCATAAGGGGGCGGGAGGGATGCGTGTGTGTTGAGGGAGGGAGAGCGTAGCCCGAAAGCCCTCCTGAATGGCTGTTTTTCACTAGCAAGTATTACCTTCAAGAACTGTGGGCGCCGGCTCAGAATAATTCAATGATTATGTTTCCTGCGTATTTCCCTCGTCCTTCTAAAGTTCCTCACCATAATTAGCAAAATTTTCCCCCAATCCCAGTAATTGATTACATGTGTGGTCCGGGTGGCTCAGCTCTGTTTCACTCCTAATATATTATCTGTTGTGTAATTCGAGTTGTGTTTTCATCAATTTTTAAAATGCACAGCTCTGGGACAGATGGAAACCATTAGAGCCTCCGCTCCGCTGATGTGTATAATCTTATTAGTTTAATGGGTCACAGGGCGCAGGCCCTATTTCCTTAGGATCAAAGTGAAAACAAACACGGTTAATATCCCATTTTGCTTGAGAACCACGTCGGATCGGGTTCCCCCTGTCGGCCATGGTCTTGCGGGTATTAGAGAGCGCGGGTTGCCTTGAAGTTAACAGGGAACAAGGGGTCACTGGAGTAAGTTTGGCTTAAAAACTCATTAATATTAACACCAGGTAGCCGGTGGGGAAGGCAGGGAGCTCGGCCGAGTTTATCACCACAGCGTGGCTTAATGAGATTTCAGCTTAGCTTGTTTTCATCTATTTGCTCCAAAGCCAGCGCAAAAATCCTGCCCGGTTCGCCAGCCACGCCGGCTTCTCGGGCTCGGCGGGCCACGGACTCCCCATTTCTCGGTGTGATTTCCCGCGATGCCTTCCTAAGGGTGGTGTCCAGTGGCGGCTTTTCAGGGTTTCACCGACGTTCCAGGGCCGCAGGACCACTACCCTAGCTGGCCTTCCAGAGACTCTCTGGGCGCCTAACGCGGAGGGTCAGCGGGTCCCGGGCAAGGAATCCACGCCCCGGGGAGTGTTCATACTTGGAGCTGGGCTTCGGTGGTCATCCCGAGGCAACAATATATTGGAAGTACCTAGGGGGTTGGGCCAGGGGTCCAGCTCGCTTGGCGGCCAACCCCTCCTTTGCCTACCTCCCGCAGTTAATTCCTCACCCCAATAAATTAAGTGCAGCCACAGTGTGGTCCATTACCCCGGAGTGTGAGGTGACGGCGCCTGTCAGAGGCGGCCAGCCCGAGGCAAGGCAGACCCTTAAATATTCCCACAGATAATAAATAGTTGCGCAAGGAACCCATGTCAAGAACAGGCCCCGTTCGTTAGAAAGCTCCGCATTACTGCAGCAAGTAAACGCACCGACCATGGATGACCGTCCCAGTTCTTCCACCACGCCAGCGGGGCAGGGATCGGGTTCAGCCGGGACCTGGAGGCCCCGGGCGGTGCCCGGGCGCGCGTGCGCCCCTGCAGGGCCTCCCGGAATGTAAACACGGCGAGTTTAGACAGGCTGGGGCCCCGGAAAGAGGACGGATTGCGGAATCCCGAAGCCGGCTGCAATCTTCACAGGAACAGGACGGCAAACTGTGTTCTGTTCGCCTTCTCCTGCTGGACTGGGAACAAGGGTCCCCCAGTCCCGGCACAGCCCCTGGGGCAAGCGCGGGCACGGCTGCGCTGGCAGCCCCGCACCTGCCCAGCTCGCAGACCTGATGCCTTGGGCAACGCAGCTCTCCGGCTCCGCTCCCTGGCAGAAATCCCCACGGCCTGCTAAACATCTGCCCTTAGGGGTTTCATGGTTTTCCAGCCTTTTAGATATGCCTCCGACCAATTTTATTTCTCTCTCGAGGCCCTCCCTTCAGTTCACTTCATTTCTTTTGCTCAATGATAACAAAACTGTTTGGGGGAAGAAGGATCCGTGTATTCCATCCTAGGCACCCCTAGAAATGGGAGAAACAGCCGAATTCCCTATCTATTATGTCCTGGAAACTCACCCTTCTTTTACTCATAGATTCCTTCCTACCCCCAGGAAGCTGTTAAAATTTTATCCCACACCAGCCAACTTTACCGTTTCTTGCTCGTTCTCAAACAATGGAACTAGGCGCGTGCGTGTGTTTTATTATGAGACAAGCCAGGTTAATTTCTCTTGCACGGGGACGGGGTGAAAAGATATTTAAATACAGAAGAGTAAGGGATCATTTACGTAGGGTAATTAATTCACCAGACTCCACTGTTTATATATTTAGTGTCCGAGGACAGCGACACCTCCACTCTCTCCTCCTTCCGGGTGGGGGGATTGATGGGACCTGGTTTGTTGTTTTCTGGAGAGAGGGAGAAAGGATTTGGTAAAGCCGAGAATTCCCAGCAGCCATGCCCACTGGCGCAGCCCGCAGCAGCTGAGGTCCCAAGGAGTTCTGAGAACCTGCGGTTGGGGTCAGTTCAGAATGGAAGTCGGTAGTGGACAGGGTGGGGCCGGCCGACTTTTGGGGACGCCGGTCGCAGCCCCCCCGCACTTGTCAGGGTCACCTGGGGAAAAGCCCGTGGAAAGGCCCCCTCCAGACTTTTTCCGCTGAGGCCCCACAGCGGGTACCTGGGGGCCCACAGGAGGCAGCCCCTCTCTCCCACCCGTCACCCGGGCGCGTCCTTGGCTCGCCCCACCCTGGCGGTCATCCGGTCCCTGGCCAGCACGGGCTAACGGGCCCCTCCGACCTTGCCGAGATCAGAGGCCGCAGGCAGGTCCCGCTGGGGCTTCCACCGGGCTCTGCCCCCGGAAGCCATTTGACAAATCTTAGGCAGGCCTTTCTAATCTTTACTGCACCGCCGAGCTTTGCAAATCTTTAAACGCGCTGTAATGTAACAGCGAGCAGCAGCGCTGGACACATTTGTGGGTGTGGAGGAGTTTTTTCCCCTGTGTTTTAGGGTCGGGCCTGCAAGGCACCCCTCCCTGATCGCGTGTGCAAAGGCCCACGCTCACCCAGGCCCACCCAGCCGCGGCGTCTCTCCTGACCCGCGGACCACCGCGCCGCTCCTGGCTCCCTCCCCGGCTCCCCGCCCCACCTCGAGCTCCGGGGACAACGCACGGCCCGCGTGGGGGAGGGCCGCGTGATTTATGACCCTGATCAACTTTTTAGGAAGTAGACGTTAACCTGAGAGGGATTAGGCCCGAGCTTTGAAGTTCATGGTTTTGTTTTCCTTCAGCTCAGTCCTGCGATCAAACAGTTCCTGTTTGCTTTGACCCTCCTCCCCGTCTCACCCAAGCAACCCCTCCTCACTGATTGTCTTCATTTCCACCACAAAATATGGCCAGCTCCCAGCCCGTGACCTGATCGACCGGGGCAACCTGCGCTCCACACCCCGGTTGGCTTAGAATTGTGTCTTAGGTTGCAAAGTGCAATTTAGGATTGGCAGCCACACATTTGTGCCTGCTTTTAATTTTTTGCTTTTTCTGTCTTTGGGCCCAATACCAACAGATTCCGCCCAGGGAGGACCCTGGCCTTCCCCAGCCCAGCGGTCACTGCAGGAGTGGCCGCCCTGAGAGTCGAGGGTGTGCACGCCAACCCCCCTGCATCTCCTGCAGGTGGATTTTCCTTGGTGGGCAAGAAGAGGCAAATCCAAACCGCACGTCCCGCCCCACTCCCGTTGCCCCGCACTCTCACCAGGGCCCCCTTTATTTCCTTGGCTCCAGATGCCCCCCCCACTACCTCCACCCCCTGACATGGTGCAGGGCTCCGAGGGGTGTCTGTCTCCTGCGGCTCTTGGCCGCAGGCGCCTGCTGGAAAAGGCAATTTAATTTCCTCGGGGGTGGGGTGTGTGTGGTTGCAGCAAGTAAGAACAGAAACCTGTTTTGTTTGGGGGGCCTGAAACCATCCAACTTTTATTGCCTCCACTACAAAGTCAACTCGGGCTTAATGAGCATCCCGGCGGAAAAAGGCCGGGGTTTACTCGGAGTAGGGGTGGGAGGAGTTTTCCTCTTTCTCCGACACCTCCTCTAGGTCCGAGGGCATCGGGAATCCCTCAGTCGCGGGCCCTTCGAAGCTGGCCCTGTCTGCAGCTTGTCAAGTGTCTCGTAATAAAACACGGGACCCACAGGCAACACACGGGACCGCTTCCCACCGCCCTCCACCTCGCCCTCCTCGGAGCCAGGGACAACATTGCCATCCAGTTCCACTCCCCCCCCACCACAAAAAAAGGAGGAAGCAGTAGATCTCCCTTTAAACAACTTTCCAAAGTGTTACAAATAATAAAAAGAGACCCATAAATCCTCGCGGGGACGGCCGAGCACGCCCCACGGAAGGATGAGCTCCACTCCCTTCCAGCCCCCACCGCATTCCCATTGGCTGTTTCTTTGAGGCCCGCCCCCAAGTCCATCTTCTTATTGGCTCGTGAGGCAGAGTGACGTGCGGAAAGGGTGTGGAGTTAGCGGGGAGGGGGCGGAGTCCACCGGCGCGCATGCGCTCGATGGAGGTGGGGGGGGAGCCGTGTGATGGACAGCTAGGGTTGACCAGCGCGCGTGCGCAAGTGGGTTGCCTGTGATCCCGGGAGAGTGTGATGTTGGGGGGGTTGATGATGGGGACGGTGGTGGCGATGGGGGTGATGGGTGGTCCTGGCGGCGGCTCGTGCGGGCCCTGAGCTCGCGGAGCTGTGGTCCCCGCGGCCGCGGAGTGGAAAGGGCCGGTGGCCGGTGTCCCCGCCTCGGGGAGTCCGTCCGGGAGGGATGGGCGGCGAGAGGCCTTCCAGGTGGACGCGGGCGGGAAGCTGTGGCGAGCACCGACCCTGAGTTCCCGATCCCAGACAGGAGGGGACGGGCTTTGCGATCGCGAGCACTGCCCCCTCCGTGTCCTGCGCCCTCAGTCATAAGCACACAGGTTTAGGGTTCTGGTCGCCCTGCAGATCCCCCCTCACCTCCCTACAGGGCCCACCATCCTTAACTGCAGCACAAAAGTAGGAAAGAACGGAGCGAAGCCACAGGGAGAGAGAAAAAGCAGAAAGGAAGAAAAACGAAAAAAAAAAAAAAAACCCAACTTAGCAAGGCGCAGGAGTTGCGGAAAGCCACAAAGAAATGCAACACTTCCACGCCCTTCGTTCCAAGTTGGAAAAACAACTCCCCAGGCGGGTCGGGTCCGAGGGCGGCCGACGCCCGGTGCGGGACGGGGCGGGCTCCCGGCTGCTCCCACCGCCGCACCCCGCAGGCCCGACCCGGGGGCCCGGCCGGGCTGGGCTCGTGCCCCGCACGTCGGGGAACTGACCAGCCCCGGGTCACCCGCAGCAGCCGCCCTGGGGGCGAGGAGGGCTGCAGCCGCGCCGGGCTTCGGTCCTGCGAATTCTGCAATTTCAAACGCGGCGGCTCCTGGGTGGGCCCTGGAGCTTTTCTCCCCTTTTCCCTCTGTTTTAAAAAATTATTTATGTATTTTTTTTAATTTCAGGGCATGCAACATACAAATACAGAGATGTTAGACACCCCCAGTATGCCCCGCCTGTGAGCCCGAAGAGTCGATCCGGAGGACACGGAGCGCCTTGCTTGAAGCGAAATCTCCCCCTTTCAATCCCTCCCTTGATCTAATATATATTTTTTCGCCCCTCACGAGGCCGGGTTTCTGCTTAATTTTAGAACTCAAATTTTTTTTAACTATCTCCATCATGCATTTGGATGTCTTGGGCTTTAAAATGCTCAGAGCGGAGGCAAAAGGACTAACTTCCAGATTCTGTGGCGTTTTTTATTATTTCCTTCACTACTTATGGATATTGTCAGCCACAGACATGCCATAACATTTATGGTCAGTCAGACATGGGAAAAAATAATTCCTCAGTCAGACTTGGACAGTCGCTCCTTTTGGTGTCATCGCACGTCTTTATTTTATTAGGTAAATACACATTTGGAATTTATGTAGAAACGACTTTTCCTTCGTTTGGTCAGGGCAAAGTGAATTTTCTATTTTTCTCCGTCCGACTCCTGCTCCCTCAGCGGCCGCGGCCGACTGACAGGCTGCCGGGCGGCGGCCGACTAGTATGCAAATTTCCAATGATTGACATCTACGAGGGAAACCAATCGCGCTAGAGCTGTGTGCTGATTGGCTGAAAACGATTCGACGTCAACGTGACGTTTTTACGACCTGACATCCAATCAAAGCCATGCATGCAAATAAAGCAAGGAGTCAGGTTACGAGGGCGGCCCGAAGAGTCTAGAGTGCGCCCTCCTGTGTTCAGTGATGGGAACGACAGATATGTGCTCGATCTTGCAACTATGTTATCTCTACCTCGCCTTCGGTGGCTTCCGACACATTGCTGTCACTGGAACGTGTTGCTTTTATCTTTTTTTAAAACAAAGAGCCATTTCGTGCACATACAAGGTGATTCATGTAGACCTCTATGCACGTGTGGACTTGCAAAGCGCAAACTTGATTTCTCACCACACAGGGGTTCGCTGTGTCTGCACCTGAGAAGGGGGCCGAGCTCCTGCCGGCTTTCTCCAGGCCAGGGCTTCACGGAATCTTTTTTTCTCCCAGTTTCTTTTGGAAGAAGTTCGCCCGGTCCGGAGAAGCAGCTTCTTGCGCGCACTCCCACCGCGCGCCGCCAGAGGGCGCAGGACGCCCCCCGCCGCTGCCCTTCGACCGCACCCGGTTCCCCACCAGCAACGAGGGCAAAACATAATATTTTATATTTTATATAACCAAACGAAGTGAGAACATCCTCGCCCCGAGAGGCGACACGTTATGAAAATAACCCTTGTGGAGTGTGTAGCGTGCGTGAGAATGTTTTCTCATCAGGTTCGGCCCGCGACATTTTGGGGGTGCACTCCATGGGGAGGGGGGCTTCAAGATCGCGCCCAAGGCACCAGCTCCAGGGACGGGGTGGTGGGCGGGGGGTAGCTGCTGCTCGCTGGCCTCCTCGACCCTGCAGGGGACGGACACGGCATCGAGGAGCCGGCTGCTGGCCCCTGGGCTGTTCGAGGGGCTCGGTCCGGGGTCCCCGATGGCAGACGGGAGCACTAGGCTTGTCTCGCCCCACTCCCGGGTCTCCCTGGCCGCGGGAATGGCTGTTCTCCGAGGGTCTCCCGCCGAGTGGGGGCCAGACCCCGGGGAGTGCAGAGGCACAGGAGGGGAAAGGACACGAGGGATGGGAAAATCCGTATCTCCCCCCCCCCATTTTCTCCATGTCGCCCCCAAAACAGACCCCAAAGCAGGCCTATTTATGACTTGAAAAACTCCCAAGGCAGCCATCAACCCTCATCTCACAAAACAACCCAAAGCTAGCTGCCTTTTGTTCAGTCCCAGCCCGGGGTGGACTTCGCTTTCAGCCCAGCTCTGCACCACGGGGGATGAGGAGGGCACCCCCGGTGAGCAGCCTCCGGTGGGACGCGTGGCCTCCGGGGGAAGCCGTCCTTGCCACGTTTTCTAGCGCTTTCTGCGACCCCCGAGGTCCGCCCTACGGGGAGCGGTTTCCCAGGCCAGCCCAGAATACCGGGGTAGAACCCCAACTTTGTGATCCCAGTCTCGCTCTTGTCCTGTTTTTCAGGGGGGCACAAAACGAGTTGAAGCGGGGACCGGGCAGCACCGGGCGTCCCCGGGTCACTGCCCTCCAACACGCCGGGCAGAAGACGGGAGACGCCGCGGGAAGTTGAGGCCCGACGCCCCCCGCCTCAGGCGGGCTCCCCTTTTTCGGGGCCTCTTCCGGGCCGATCCCTGGGAACGGGTCTCCCCGGGCGAGGTGGCTTCGCCGCAGTCCGTCCGGCGCGGCCGTAAATTAGCTTCCCCCCACCTCCCTGCGCGGCCACCCCAGGCCCGCGGCCGCGGCTGGGCGGTCGCCTCCGGCGGGGCGGCGGGGGTTCCGCGCCGCGAACCCATCCATCAAGCGCCCCCGCCGCCTCCCCGCAGCCACGGGCGCCGCCCGCCGGGCCTGCTTTGTGTCTCGGCCGCCCGCGCGTCCGGGGCCTGGGAAGCCGGGTCGCGGCGCTCCGGGGTCCCCAGGGCGGGGATTGTGGGGGGCGCGGCGCATTCTCACGCGGGGCCGAGGGAGCCTGGCGGCCACCCTGACCCCAGAGTCGGGGGTGTTCCTGGAGGCCGGGGACGCAAAGATCTAAAGGGGAACCTGGGTTTGGACTCGTGCGGCATGCACAAGGCCGCGGCCTCGGCCTTTCCTCGCGGGGCGGGCCCGGGAGTGGGAAGAGGAGAGCGGCCTGGAGCACATGGAGCCCCCCGGCCCGCTGCGGGGCCTCAGTTTACCCTCTGGAAAGCTAGGAGGTGGTTCAGGAGAGCCGTTTCTCAGATGCGGCCCTCAAGTGCTTTTGTTTGGGGTGGAGAAGCCTGAACTCTGCCTGCCGGGTGCGGTTCTGCGGTTCCCCCGACGCCTCCCCGCGCCCCACGCGCCTCCCCGCGCCCCACGCGGCACCCGCGTGTCGGGGAGAGCTGCTGCCGCCCCCCACCCCGGCCTACGACCCCCTGAACTTCGGAGGAGCCGAGTCCCGGCCGTGCCTGCTGCCGAGCGGCCACCAGGGGGCGGCAGAGCCCCAGGATAGAGGCGCGAAGCCCGAGAAAGTTGGGCTCGGTTACCCTGGGCTCGGATGACCTTGCTTCCCGGTCTAGTTTGCTGGAGGTTGTAAATGGCGTGGATTGTTTTTTGTGGATGATGATGATATTTTGATCTGCGTGTGCTTATCAGGGCTCAGGCAAACGGATGCCAGGAAAGAGAACACTCCCCCTACCTCCTCCCCTCCTCCCCCCGAAAAGCAGGCCAGGTCATCCTGCCAGACCCCAATGGCCAAGGGCCAACATGGGACGAAACTGCTGCGCCTGGCACAGCGGGGACTCCGGGGCTGGGACAGGGGATCCAAGGCAGTGCCAGGGTGGGACGCGCCCGGGGTCTCGGCTGCTGGTTTTTGCAGACGTAAGATTCGTTCGGATGCTGGGGGGGGGGGGGGCGGTGTAGGGAAAGAGCCAGGGCCTGAACACCTCCCGCAGCCGCAAGCCACGCTTAGGCTGTGTCTGCTTGCAAAACCCATACCTGAATTTATCACACCCTGTCTTGCTTGAGGTTCGGGATGAGCAGCCACCATTTGCTTCCAGCTGAGCCTGGGTGAGCGACAGCTACACCTTTCCCCCTCCCCTCCTAGTCCAGCTCCACTGTGCGCTTGTGCGCCCACGTGTGTGTGTTTCTAGCAGTGTGCAAATCTATACACTGCCTGAAACATCAGGTTGATTGCCTGGAATCATTTCTGTAGCATTTCGAAAATGAAGTGAAATCGCTTCAAAGTAGATTCTTCCTCGTGAGCTGTCAGCCCCCTGACTCCCCCACCACTGGATTGTCTCACAGTGTCACCCTTTATAGCATCCCTTAATGGAGTGGTGATTTGGGGACATATTTGAAAGCAATAAAGTATGCTATTGCTTCCCAAACTCTGTCTTAACCATGACCGCGTAAAACTCAAGCAAATCGTTATCTTTCTCATTCCTTTGCATTTATGGCTTTTTTGTCTCATTCCTCAAAGCCCTGCCAGAAAGTTTCAGAGCAAAGAATGCAGCGGGCTCAGTAGGGATTCTGGAATCTCATTTCTGGAGAAGAACTTGAAGCGGCTCCTCTGTGATGGAAAATGAGTTTCGTTTTTACAAAGAGATTGAATTGACTAAGGAGGATGAAATTCAAGAGCAGTCTAGGTTAAGGTGGTTGCAGATATGGAAACTGCTGGGACGGGACCGTGTCTCGGGCGCCTTGGCAGGAGTTCTCAGGAGCTGGGGACTCCTTTTGGCCTGGGAGCCCTGACCATAGTAGCTGCATGGTCTGTGACTTTCTTGGGCTTTGATAAAAGCTGCCCTGCATGCGAGAAAAAGGGTCTGTGTAATTCAGTTGGCTGCTTCCTAGCAAGGAGGCAGGCCATGGCTGAGGTGTGCAGGAGTTCCTAGCCTGGGTATACTGGGGGCTGGGGCAGGCTGGGGCAGGCTGGGGTAGGCTGGGGCAGGCTGGGGCAGGCTGGGGCAGGCTGGGGTAGGCTGGGGCAGGCTGGGGCAGGCTGGGGCAGGCTGGGGTAGGCTGGGGCAGGCTGGGGCAGGCTGGGGTAGGATGCGGTGCCAACACAGCTGGAAGAATACTTAGCTCCTCCACCTTCCCAGGAAGACATCATCGAGGAAAAACCTCAGGTGGGGCTGAGTCATGCTGCTGCACTGAGCTTGGTGGGGCAGCCTGGCCCGCTGGGATCTTCATTTTCCTATTTTTCCCCCTGCCCCTTGGGAAGAGCCAACATTTACAGTCTTCTCCACCCCCGACCCCACCCCAAACCCCCAGGGATAGGGTGCTTGGAGAGACAGCCCACAAAGCAGCCGCCTGCAGGAAGTCATGGCCTTTGGGGAGCTGGTCTGTGCTGTCGCAGAGGAACGTGCCCGGAGCCAGGGAGGTTAATGGCCACGCATGTGCCTGAAGCTGGGAGCAATGGCCTGGAAAGGGGCAGCTTGTGAGCAGTGCTGTCGCTTCTGCGCTGGTCTCAGCTCCCCCCTCCCAACCTCCTCTTGGGAAATGGGGGAGCTGCCTGGCCACTGCACCATTGGAACAGGGGCTGGAGGACACATGTTGGTATCAGTGTGGCTTGCACAAACATCCCATGCATGTGGCCGCATTCTTGCAGCGACTGGGAGATAGGTGATGGGGTCAGGATTGCAGAGCCGCCATGCTGCAGGGCACTGTGGCCCACGCAGCCTGGAAGCTCAGTGGCATAGGCGATTGTACCTCCTTAGAAGCTGTATTTGACAAGAGCAAACAGAAATAAATGGGATTACTTTCAGGATTTCTTTTTTAATGGCACACAATGCAAACTTTCTTTTTTCCTCTAGCTATCTTCAATATCTGTTGTGTAGGAGACCTTCCCAGTATGTCTCTGTGTGTAACTGAGGGCTGGGAGCCTGGCCGCAGCCCTGATGCTGCCCGTGCTGGGGAGTAAGCCAGCAGATGGAAGATCTCTTCCTATCTATCTCTCTCTCGTTCTCTCTCAAATAAATTAAAAAAAAAAAAAAAGAAAAGAAAAGGAATAAACTTACAAGATAGAAACAACCACAAGTTGTGGGAAAATCTGCTGTTTAAAAAAAAGCCATGATGTGTTTTTACAGTGATTTTATTCTATCAAAATATTTGTTTTTACGGGCAAAAATGAATTTATCCTCACTCTAGGACACGTCAGATGATGCCGGTCATGAGTCTCTTGTAACCCCACCTCCTACAGATAATCGCTGCTCAGGATTGGGGGGCTTGCTGCCCCTGCCCCAGATCTTTTCCTGGTTGAGAGTACATCACACACACCTGACTGTCCTGTTTTTGTTCACTCCTCATGGTCTCCCGGCATCTTTGTATGGGACCTCAGTGGGGGCAGAGGTTACAGGGGCCCGCTAAATGGCGTGGCCACGTGGCCCCGTGTTGTGGTCTCCCTCGGCCCCTCTTTGGCATTGTGCCTCTGTGGAGGTAGTTGTCCACCCGCAAAATATGTTGGAAGACAACCTCTCTTGTCTCCATATGGTCAGCCACCCTACCAACCCAGATGTTTGGTCACAAAGCTGACACTCGTGGGTTATGGCGTAAGGGTGGGAGGCAGTCCAGAGCGATTGCGGCTTGAAAATAAAAACCTTGGAAAGCTCTTCACGTCATCTTGTTGAAGCCACACCCCACACCCCTGTCCCGTCCACCCTTCCCACCCCGCCCCAGTATCCCTCTGAGGCAACAGTGGCCACTTGGTGCAGGTATGGGGCCACCTTGGTGAAATCATGGTTGGATTTATTTTCACTTCCCCTTTCCCACCATTTGTCATTTTCACAGGCTTTCGTGACATAAATCTTGTGGAATGTTGGCTCTGCACGTAGCACAAAGCATTCGGACTCTCCCGTTGCTGGCTGATGGGCCAGTGTAAGCAATCAAGGGTGGCAGAGACTGCGGCCGGAGAGGACTGGGCGAGGGGGAGAGGGGACCTGGACAGAATACCTGGCGAGTGAGCATGACAGCGTTTGACTGCTGATCGCCAGCTAGCTGCAAAGCCTGCCGGTCGCCACACAACCAAGAATTGTTCTTGTCATTTGTTTTCTGTCCAGATGGGAAGACCTGAGGATTGTGCCCAAGCTCAGTTTGCCTGTCTTCACACAACTCCCATTCTGTGTGGTGCCGGATGTAGATTTCTCTCCTTGTCCGGAACAAGCGTGAGGACAGAGCCTGTCTGTGGTGGGCCTGAGTTCCTGTTAAGCGGACTTCCCAAACACAGCCCACCTGTGGGGAAAGGGGCCTCTCCCGGCCCTCTCCTGGCCTTTGCCCCTTCTGTCACTGGGAAGGTGGGGAAGCATTGGAAGGCACGTGAGGTTGGGAGCTTTTTGTGAAGTTGGGAACTAGGGAGCCAGGAGCTCTTATTTCTCTCGGTCCTGCTGGGTTCGGGCATTATTTCCACCAAGTTCTCTGGGGTCCTAGCAGTTCCGAGTGGGGAGTCTGAAGGCTGCTTTGTTTCTCAGCGGGGCAGTCTGTAACACAGAGGGTCTTTGAGCACAGCCCGCGCAGGCGCTGTAGGGGCTAACATAACTGAGGCATTCATAGGGCGCTGGAGCAACGTGGCTTTCCAAATGGGAGACGAACTTGTCTTTCCACCTAGGCGCTGAGCCGCTTGCGGTTTGGATGCGCCCATGAGATGTTAAACAGGCTCTGTGGAAAGGGCTTGCTGGCCTCTGCTTTGACTTTCTCTTGTCTTGTCATTTTTGGCCTGAAGTCAGGTTTTGGTCTATCCTTCCCCCGCTTCGCGCTCCTTGGGCGGAGGCCAGAGCCAGGGGCCCATTCTCTCTGCCGTGTTGACAGCATGTTTCTGAGCTCGCACCAAAGGCCACAAATTTTCTGTCAGACTTTAAGATACACAGCCTGACAAACTCATCTGCCTCTGGCGATTGGCAGTATCCTTCCTGCAAAAGCAAACGCAAATAGTTTTACAGAAATAAGGGGCACAGTGTGACGGGCATAAAGGATCGTGGCACAGAAGGTGTGCCCAGTGCTGAGGTCCTGGCTGGGCGCTCTGCTCCTGTGCTGGGTTTGGTTTCTGGTTTCTTTTCGCAGCCCACCGCTGTGCCAGGGTTGTCCCCAGCTGCGGGAGCCTGGTTCTGTACCGGATCCACAAATCAGCAGCAGATTCCTTGGGCAGAGCAGGTGGGTGGCAGCCAGTACCTCCAGGATGGTGTTTGGAAGAGAGCATCCTGGTTTTACATGGTGATTTTATTTTTTCCTGCTGGGTGAAAGGGGTGATGACTGTTAATGCCTTTCCTGCCTTAAGAAACTGTGAGATGCTGCCTCTTGCAGATGGTCCCCAATTGAATTTTTTTTTCTTCCTTACACTCTCTCCCCTTCCCCTCCAGGGAAATTGGAATAGGGAATCTGTGTGTGTGTGTGTGTGTGTGTGTGTGTGTGTGTGTGTGTGTGTGTGTGTCAGAGAGAGAGAGAGAGAGAGAGAGAGAGAGAGAGAGAGAGAGAGAGAGAGAGAGAGAATCTTTTATTCCTTTTATTCACTGGTTTATTCCTCAAATTCCAAAAGAACTGCATCTGGGTCAGGTTGAAGGCGAGAGCCAGGAGCTGCAGCAGGGTCTCCCAGGAGGGCGGCAGGGACCCAAGTTCTTAGGCCATAATCAGAGCTTCTGAGGGCCCTTCAGCAGGAAGCTGACACAGAGGAGCCAGGACTCAACCTGAGTGTCCCAAATAGTGGCTCAACCTGCTGTACCCCAATACCGTCCCCATAAAACTTATCTTTTTAGCATTTTAATCAGCATAGTTTCAGTGCCCGCAGAGAACTGGATCGCTCCTGACAATTTCTAGGATTTCCACTTGAACTTCAAGTCCATTGTTGGGAAAGAAGAGAGAGAAATAACGAGGGCACTTCAAAACATTCATGGAAATGGAATGAAAAGATAAGCTGATACTGGCTTGGAAGGGTTCTGAAATCCATGAATGCAAGCCATCTTTAAAAAGCTCATGGAAAATGTGTATTTTGAAAAAAAGTTGTTCCTGGGTTTCAAGCTTTTTTTTTTTTATGAAAAGAAATTTATTTTTTTCACATGGCTGTTTGGCTCAACTGCTTGGGATTCCTGCATCCCGTAGTCTCTGGGATTAAGTCCTGACTGCTCCTGGTTCTAATTTCCAGCTCGTGCCCAGCCAGGGGGATGGTAGGTGAGGGTCCCACTGCTTGCTGCCCTGCCGCCTGTATGGGAGAGCCAGTTGTAACTCTGGGCTCTCAGCTGCCCAGCCCTGGTTGTGGCAGCCATTTTGAGAATGAGCCAGCAGATGGAAGACTTTTGTCTTTCCATCTCTTTTTCTCTCTGCCTTTGAACTAAAATGATTGACTCCATGTCTTGGTCATGGTGAATGGTGCTACAGTCAACATGGAGGTTCTGCTGTCTATTTTCATATGACGACTTCATTTCCTATGGATAAATATCCAGAAGTGGGATAGCCGGCTCATATGGTAAATCTGTTTTTCATTTTTTAGGGAGCCTTCCCTACTATTCTCCATAATGGCTGCAGTAACAGGATGTCTCAAAATACCCCATGTGTGTGTTGTCCATTCATAGAGGGCAGGATTTCTAGCCAGAGTGGCATGCATCTTGGTGGGGCTCCATGGGTTTGGAAACCAGGCCTGCAACCCTTTATAGTTATTAGTAAATACTCAAGTTAAACTACTCAACCTCCTCAAGGAAAAAAAAAAGTAAACATTTATTTGGGGAGAGGAAGGGAGAGATCCTATTGGTTGGTTCATTCCCCAAATGCCGAAATTAACTGAGGCTGGGCAAGGGCTGGAGTGGAAAGGTAGCTCAGGTTTCCATGTGCATGGCAGGATTCCAACTACATTTGTTGTTGTCCCTGAATCCAGTGGAGGGTGGAAGTCAGGATCCCAAAACCAGGAACTGCACCCGGGCATCCTGATAGGTGACCTGGGTATCCTAACCAGTGCCTTCACTGCTAGGCCATATGCCCACTCCTCTTGGACTCATCTATGAGATGGGGAAGGTAACGTATAGTGCATACAAGGCGTGTGGCCAAGTGTTGGGCCCCAGAGTGCTCGCTGCTTATTGGATGGAATTATCATTGTTGTTGTTGCTATAGTGATGTGCTACGTGAGTTTTAATTAAACACCAGAACTATAGACTTTTGCTTTTGCACAGGGGAAGTTGAGCCCTGTGGACTTAGAACCATGGGTCTTTGGTAGAGCCATTGGGACGTAAATCTTTTGCAGAGTTAAGCTCACTTTGCCAGAACGGGAAGATGAGCATGAGTGATTTGTGAGGTTGACCAATCTGGGGAAATTCCTGTGGTCCCCAGGAAGCCCGGAGAACCCTGCCAAGGTTTCTTGTCACCACTGTTTGTCTTCCACCTTCTATTAGTTCAAATTTTTTTCTCTTACTCCCTGAACTCAATTATTACTTTTTGTGTGTTTGTGAGTAATGTCCATAGAATATATTTTCCTTTGTAAACAAAGTCTGTTTTCTCACCTCTGGAATTCTTCTTACTGTAATACTCTCTTCCATCCTTGAATTTCATTTTAATAAACATAAGGAAAAGTTCTCATGCGACATCTGTAAATGCTGCTTTTTCCATTGGGTAGGTTGGCAAACTGAGCCAGTGGAATGCACATTGCTTATTATTGTATATAATGTGTTGTGTGTTATACACTAAGTCATAAATACTCTTAGTTTGGGTTATGACAAATCCACGCACCAAGTAAAGCATTGTGGTAAGGACTGCCTGCTGTCCACTGTCCCAGGACTCTACTGATTGCACATTCTGTGTGGAAGGAAGGCATTTATGCATGTTCCCAGCCTGTGAACATGGCTGGGTGGTTGCCATTGCACCCCGACAGTATCTGGGATTTTCCACCTAGCAATGAAAACCCATAGCTGTGAAAGTTAGACCAAATTATATGCAGTAAAAGGAGACAGCCAGGCCCTTCATCTAAAAATTAACTGCTTGAGGAAAGATGAGGCTATAAAGTTAAACGGTGTCATTTCATCTGTGGAAATGGCTGTCCCTTCTCATATTTAACATTTACCTTAGGACGTAATTACCTGCCCACAAAACCAGCTTGTAAATGGGGAGCGTTCCTAAGTGTCTCTTCTTGGGCCCTGCGGCTCTGCAGTGGGCGTGGCCAGGCTCAGGAGCACAGAAAGTCTCGCTGTCCAACCTTTATCCATGTGCATCACTGTTCTCATCTCTGGGCAAGGCGCCAGCTCTCCTGTCCTGGGATCTGGCTGGAATTCTCCTCCGAGAAGGATGTTCTGGGTGTGTGTGTGTGGAGGGTGGGGTGAGAAATGAACCCAGGGTGCGGAGGGGCCCCTGTTGGAGCTGCCAAGGGGAGCCCCGAGGAGACTTGTTTGGTCTTGGCCTTGGCTAGCTGCCTCTGGAGCTGGTGTTATTCTGAATGTGGATGTTTTCCGTGCACTAAGCAGGAGTATCGGATAACTGAAGACTGTCTTCCCAGTGGCGTGCTGTTTTTCCTTTCGTCAAGGACTATGACTGTCTGGAACTCAGTTGCTTAAGCCTTTCTGGTCCCCACTGCTCTTACAAGCTCCATAGAAGAGGCTGATATTGAACTTCTTTGTTTTTTTTTTTTAAGATTTTATTTTACTTTTATTTGAAATACAGATTTACAGAGAGAAGGAGAAATAAAGATCTTCCATCCACTGGTTAACTCCCCAAATGGATGCAATAGCTGGAACTGAACTGATCCTAAGCCAAGAACCAGAAGCTTCTTCTGAGTCTCTCACAGGTGCAGTGTCCTAAGTACTTGAGCCATGCTTTGCTACCTTCCCAGGCCATAATACGCAAGGAACTGGATTACCAGTGCCTATGAGGGATGCTGGCATTTGCAAGCAGAGGATTAGTCTGATGAGCCATCACTCAGGCACCTGACGTTGACTTTTTTTTTTTTGGACACCAAAGTATCTTTATTGCTGATGAAAGAGTATGTTGCTCTTTTTTTTTTTTTTTTGAAACTTTTTCCATTTTTAATTTTATTTTTGACAATCTTTACATAGTTAATTGGGGTAAAAAGGTTCAAGGGCTACAGGAAAGTGGGTAACAGTATTATTTCCATATTGTTTCCTTCATGTATCTGAGGTAAGGGGGGATATTAAGGGAGAAGCCCCACCCAGTCTCCCACCCACCCCAGGTCGCTGATGTGGGGCATGTTCCAAGGGTCTTGTTCAAGTGGTTTTGATAATTCAACAGTTATGAATCGCTACCAGTCTCGCCACTCCAAGCACGATGAGGTTGTTGAAGAATCCACTGATTGACACAGACCATCTTAGAGTCTCTGTTTGCCCAGTTTTTCACTGCCAACATATAGCTGAGGTGGTTGATTGACTTGTTCTGATGTTGACTTCTTTTTTTCTCTGAACTTTTCTTATTATCAAAGAGGCTGAGACCTTTGGTGGTCTTCTCGTCTTAACTGGAGAGAAACTCCTGTGGAATAACACCAGGGCTGACCATGCCAAATATTTGCAACCCTAATGGTCCCTAGTCCTGGGGACAGAAACAGGAGCTCTGAGATTCCTTCAGGACACTCCAGGAAGAGGGGGCACCTGCTTCATTAGAGGCTCAGTTCCAGGTACTGGGGGACTTGAAAACATGGGAGATCTGGGTCTTCCCCCATGGGGTACAGTAGAGATGAGGCAATGCACACAAAAGCACAAAGCAATGTCGTGGTGTCAGGTGCTGGATGATTCGGGGAAGTGCCTTTGGAAGGTCAAAGTCAAGACAGACTGCTCTCAGCCTTTAGATGGACCAGGCTTCTTGGCAGGTGTGGCAGTTAAACTCATTGAGCAGTGAGGGCATACCGCATACCCAGGAAAAGTAGTAACAAGTACAATGTGATTTTTGATTTCTTATTTGAAAGAAAAATGATAGGTACATTAAAAAATGGAAATTAAGTTCAGAGGAAGATCAGAGTGAACCCTTTGCTTAGCTCCCAATTCTAGATTTTCTGTACAAGACATGCAACTTAATATGTATTTATTTATTTGAAAGGCAGTGTGACAGAAGCAGAAAGAGGAATGTTCCATCTGCTGGTTCCTACCCCAAGTGCCTACCACAGCTGGATCTAGGCCAGGCGATGATCCAGGAATTCCATCTGGGTCTCCCACCTAAGTGGCACAAATCTTAGTACTTGGGCCATCACTTGCTGCCTCCTAGGTTCATTAACAGGTAGTTGGTTTGGAAGTGTTGAATTAAGTGTTCCAGTATGAGATTTAGGCCTCCCAAGTGGAGGCTTAATTTGCTATGCCACAATAACCATATCGGCACATGACTTTTCTTTTCTTTTTTTTTTTTTTTTAAGATTTATTTGTTTTACTTGAAAGGCAGAATGAGTGTGTATGTGTGAGAGAGAGCTCTTCCATCCACTGGTTCATTCTCCAAATGGCTATGACAGCTACAGCTGGGCCAGGCCAAAGCCAGGTGCTTCCTCCAGGTCTTTCGCATGGTTCCAGGAACCCAAGGACATGTGTCACCCTTTGCTGCCTTCCCAGGTGTATTAGCAGAGAACTGGATCTAAAAGGAGTTGAAACAGCACCAATATGGGATGTCAGGGTTGTAGGCAGTGGCTTAACCTGCCACATCATAGTATTAGCCCCTGACATATGACTTTTAAGCAAGAAAGTATGAAAAAAATGCAAAGCAGAAAAGCAAATCCACATGGATCTGCGGCCTGGGAAGCTTTCTGCTTCACCCTGGAGTCATTTGTCAGGTCCCTGTGTCAGATGAATACAATCTCCACAGTCAGAAAACATGACCAGCCCTCCCTTTGCAAGTGGCTGACACAGGGCCTTCCCTTGTCCGTAAAGGAGCTCCTGGTGGGATAAGGCCATCACTGTTCCCGGAAGGTGAAAAGGATGCTTTCCTGGTCCTGTGAATAGAACCTCTGTACGTCTCCGGCTGCCCCTCTGCCGGAGCAGGCGGCAGACACTTGGTGGCCACAGTCCCGCCTTGGGGGTAGGAGTAATGGATGGGGCAAGTGGGGGATTGTGGCTTTCGGGTTGTTAGGGTGAAGCTGCTCATCCATTTCAGCGTTTGCCTAAACCACCCGGGCGCGTTCTTCCTGAGTCAGTGAGAATCCTGCAAAGCAAACAAAAGACGCCCATTGATCCCTGCCCTCCCAGTAACTGCTGCCAGGGTGAGGCTGTCTCCACAACTTGTTGACATCTCTTGACAATTTAAATATGTCCCGTGCTAAGGGCCTGCAATCCTCTCAGAGAGCAGGGGGAGGCATGAAAAGGCAAACATGATTTTTTCCAGCAAACTCCAGCACAGGATGCAAACAAGCGTGTCCAGCGATGACATGTTAATGGTGCGTTAGGAGCTTTTTCCATAGGGCTTGCAGGCTTCCCTTGTGCACAGATCGCTGGTCAGCTAGATCCCTGTGGGACCCGTGTCTCTCTGGATTTAAGAAACCAGGAGGCAGTGATGCCTGTGGATTTTAAAACAAAGGTGTGTTAGGGATTGCTGGGAGGAAAGATCTCAAAACAGATGTGGGGTTCAAGTTGGCAGCGGCACCTGGAAGTCCATTTTGCCACTCATCTGCACTGGATGCTATGCAAACTGTGACGAGGGCTCAGCAAACCATGGCCAGGGCTGTGAGTAACTGTGACCAGGGCTCAGCAAACCATGACCAAGGCTTGGCAAACTGGCTGTGGCCCAAATCTGTGTGCCTGATGTGGTCAATAAACTTTCCCTAGAACTCAGTCCCTTCCCTGGCTGCCTCTTCTCTCGGTAACAGAATTGGGTGGTTGCTTAGAGACCACGTTGCCCTGCAAAGCTGAAAACATCTCCCACCTGAGCCTTGCCAGAAACCAACACTCGCTACACACCTGTGCTCTAGATGAGCGTTCAAGGACCAATTGTGATCCTCTTTTCAAGTTACCAAAGGGAGCTTTCCGAAGCAATTCTGTGATTTTAGAACAATCACCCAAATAAGTGTGGGATTTGAGTTGGGCTTGCGAGACATGGGATAGCCGCCCAGCCAGCTTGTGGAACCTTGTCATGCCTTCTACATCAGTCTCCTGTTTCCCGAGATGTTGGTGCTCACAGCTTACGGATTCAGCCTCCTGTGACTTCAGGGATCATGGGAAAACTGTGGGGTTTTATTTCCGTTAGAGTTTAAGTTGGAAGTGTAAACGCCGAGTGCCAGCTTTTGGCTGGTGTTTAGGTTAAATTGGACTGTAACCCTCTCAGAACATAGGTAGCATTAGGGTAAGTCAGACATTCTTGTTCTGGCATTCCAGAGTTAAGTTCAAGCTTTTTGGACTGCTTAGAGCAAGAGTTATTCTTTATAGCTGGAAAAGGATTTCAACTTTAAAACACCAGACTGCTATACTTGTTAATATTTTCATTGTTTAGGTGGAAAACTCTACAATGATCTGTTATCTTCTGCTATAAAAACCCTTCATGTAGGTCTGTCACACACAGATTTTCCCAGCTGAGCCCCAGCACCCTTCCTTGTTGTCTCCCACTTCCTACTCTCAAGCTCAGATAACTCACAGAGAGAACATGTTCTTCACCTTGGATTCAATACCAGGAGGTTTATTGTGTTGAGAAAGATTCTGAGGATGCATCCAGCAGCAGTTGGAAGAAGCTCCATGACGGATGATTGATGACTCTGTGAATTTGGGGGGGCCAGAGGAGTGATGACAGCTCACCCAGCATGAATGTTATTCTCCTCAGGGACTACAGGGGCCCCAACTTTGCAGGGTGGTCATCTTCTTCGTTGTCTGAGAACCATCAGTCTGAGAATCCATGTTGCTGGGCTGCGTCTTGGCTTCCTCTCTGACTCTGCTACCTCTGGTTCATCTTGTTGTTGTGTTTTTCTTTCTTCCTTTTTCTGGGATCCTCTCACTGTAAACCTCCTGGGAAGCCCATTGCTTTTAGACCCTTCTGGTCACAAGGTTGCTTGTTTGTGCACACGATTGTGCAGCCTGCTTTGTTTCACGTTCTGCTTTAGGAAACAATTTTTCTCCCCTCATCATTTTGAGAATTCTGTTTGTTAAAGCCTTTTTAAGAATTCGTGTTTTTATTGTATTTTAAAAATCAACCTGTGGAAGTCTAGAGCAAGGCTTTTCAGCATGTGTGTATACACTCTATATGTGAGAGATAGCATGCTGTATTTCTTTCCATGTCTGGATTAAGGTACTGAGTCTGATCTCCCACTCATTCCCTCTGTTGCAAATATCAGGATTTCATTATTTTTTTATGGCTCAGTAATATTCCATTTGCACCTATTTACATGTTTTTTATTCATTCGTCTACTGATGGACACTTATGTAGATCTGTATTTGGCTGTTGGGAATTGGGCTCAATAAATGTTGAATGTGCAGGTGTCTTTTTATATGCTGACTTCATTTCCTTTGGAAATATTCCCAGAAGTGGGATAGCTGCATTGTATAGTAGATGAGGAATCTCCTTACGGTTTTCCATAAGGGTTAAGCTAACTAACAGTCTCACCGATAGGGTATTAGGGTTCCCTTTTTTTTTTTTGTACATCCTCATCAGAATTTATTTTTTGTCTTTGAATAATAACTTGTCTAGTGAGAGTGACATAATACTTCATTGTCATTTTTATTTGCACGTCCCTGTGGTTAGTGATCCTGAAAATTATTTTCAGGTTGGTTGTCATTCTCTTTTGGACTCCCTACTTACACATTTCTATTTTATTAAGTGGCTTTTCATCCATTTATTCTGATGTTCAAATTGCCCCAGATTCGGCCAGTGGGTCCCCTTTCAGCTTGGTTCCTGAGTTCTTTCTTTGTGCTCCTATCATCTTTGTGAGGCTTTTCTATAGCATAGACCTGTCCTGCCCTTGCTTTAATCCTAACTCTCCGGTTACACAAGCAGGACGTGCTCATTATCCATCCTTTTGCCAGAGTTTCCCCAGTTGTCTCTGGCTTGGATGAGTCTTGTCTCCCTAGTAGATCCCTCAGGAATAGTGGGTGTTTCATTATTCTTGAGAGCCTGACGCTTCTCCCGACATCACTCCTTGGCTTAGCTTGGTTGGGATCCACATTTCTTTGCCTTTCAGGACAAGCTACTCTTTGGGGATGCTGTTGGCATAGAGGAGGGTAGGATTGAAAAGGTTGAGCCACGCAATTCCAGCACATCCAAAGCTGATATCCGGACATGGTATAGGTAATATTTGTTTGCATTTCATTGACAGAAGGTGTATTTCCCAGTGTTTCTGGGAAGCATGCACTGCCCACGTGGAATTACAAAGATAAGGAGTGGTGACACTCTTTACAGGACGGGGAGAGGGGAGAATGTTCAAGCGTATAGTCAGTCTTTCAGTGGGAGATTTCATGGACCTGAGGACCTGAATTCCCAGGATTGCTGCTTGGGTCCATCTTGAAGGTGCGGCATGGACCTCAGAGAGGACAGACACTGCTTTGGAATCTGAGTAGAAGGAGTATTGGGAGTTTAGAAACCTGTGTTTCAGTCTGTGAGAGCCACCCGTGAATGTTCTCCCACGCTGACCCACATTGGGTCCAATGCAGCTTTATTAACATCTCCTCCCCGAAGAGCTGTAAGGGCCAAGTTGAGGCGGGGGAGGACCCCTCGGTTTGCCTGAATTCTGATCCAAGTAGATCAGCGGTGATCATCTCAGGAGTTCTCCCTGCCCTCAGACATCCTTTTTGATCCCCACTTCTAACCTGTTGATAAGAAATTATTATTTGCCATGCGACTCTTCCACTAATAAAATCAAGAACCTCCATCTGGTTGTCTTTATGTCCCTCTCAGTATGATTATTGTCTTGGAAACAGATATGTGAATAATAAATTGCTTTTAATGATGATGAAAACTTGCTTACCGAGTAAGGGCTGTGTGCATGGCACAGTGCCTTCACGCTGTGAGCTTTGGCCATGCGGAAAGCAGTGAAGTACAAATCTAAATTAGGAACACATATTTTCTCTTAGGAGCATCAGGTCTGTAATGCATAACCTCAAAGGCAAGAAGTGCAGGTTTTTGGGCTAAAAGATGGAGAAAGCAGCCAAGTACCCAACTTGAGGGTGACCTTGGACAGAGTGCATACGTTTTCTGATATTTTTCTTTAGGCTTCTCACTTGCTGAAGAATTGATACTTCCTGGAGTCTTTTGCAGAAGTTCTACCAGGAAAGCCCAAAAAGAGGAGCAATGATGGCAGAAAGACAACAGTTTGCCACGTAGGAGGGTTTAAGGGTCAATCTTTTATTCAAATTATGTCACCTTTCAAGCATCAGTTTTTTCATTTCTGTGGTTCCATCTCTTTAACATGCAATAAGGCATTTAAACCATTTGAAGTGTACACTTCGGCAGCACGCTTATGTTGTGCAGCCATCAATCATTTCAAATAAAAACTCTATACCCCTCAACAGAAACTCCCCATCACATCTCACCTGCAGGTTCAAATAGCCTCTACTTCCCCTTCTGTCCATGACTTTGCTTATTCTATGCATCTCATATCAGTGGATTCAAGCAATACTTGTCCCCTGTGTCTTATTTGTCTTAGCATAATGTTTCAGCATCCATCCACATTGCTGTGCCTAGAATAGCAATAGAGTTGTTGTTTTGTGTGTTTGTGTTTTTAAGATTTATTTTCTTATTTGAAAGGCAGCATTACAGAGAGGAGAGAGAGACAGAGAGTGAAAGGAAGAAAGAAAGACATCTTCCATCTGTTGCTTTAGTCTTCAAATGGCTGCAACTATGGGAGCTGGGCCAGACCAAAGTCAGGAGCCAGGAGCTTCTTTCTGGCCTTCCACATGGGTGCAGGGACCCAAGGGCTTGGGCCATCTTCTACTGCTTTACCAGGCCATTAGCAGGAAGCTGGATGGCAAATGGAGCAACCGGGACTCAAACCAGTGCCCATATGGGATGCTGGCACTTAGGCAGAGCCTTAACTCCAAGCAATACTTCTGCTGTCTTTGCATCTAGCTTAGGTCTGAATCAAACTGAATCTCACCTGGAGGCTATACCAATTTATAATTTAGTGGAGTTAGGCTTGTCCTGGCTTCATGAAATGGTTTAAGTTGGTGTTAGATAGCTTTGCAGAAAACTCCAGCACAACACTGGAGATCATAAAAAACAGACATTTGCTCCTTTTCATGGCTGACTAATACTCTATCATATGTAGGAATGAATATCCCATAGTGTTTATCTTTTAACAGACTGTTGGGACTTTGTTTCATTTTTTGGCTATTGTGAATGAATGTTGCTAAGAACGTTGTGGTATAAACTTTTAATGAAAGTTTCCAGTCCAGCTGTGTAGTCCTGAAGTTCTGCTGCAGCTGAGCAGAAGTAGGGCATCTAGTGAACAAAAAACGCAGCTAACAGATGGTGAAGTTCTGCTTTGAGATTTTACAGGCTGCATTGCTTTCCATTTTTTCTTTCCTCCAGGAGAACCATTTCCTGGCATCAGTTTCAGCTCTTACCACTGCCTGGATATAGTGGCAGGTGTAAAGATGAGAGACAAAAACCATAAGACCAGCTATCCCCTGCTCTTTTACCTATCATTGGGGCTGTTCAGTGTTGACAGAGTGAAAATATCACAACAGTGTGACAGTTCCTTTATTTTTAAAAAATGTCTTAAATGATTTATTATAAGGCAGAGTGATGGGGGTAGAGGGAGATCTCTGTCTTTTCTCCACTGGTTCATTTTCTACATGCCCACAGCAGTTGCGGTTCAGCCTGGCCCCAGCTGGGAGATTGGAACTCCACTCTGGTCTGTGGCATAGATGGGAGCGATTCAAGTATTTGAGCTGTTACTTCTGTCGGTGGCTCCTAGGCGCACTGGCAGGAAGGTGGATAAGAAGCAGAACTGAGACATGATCTCAGGTACTCTGATGTGGCACGTAGGTGTCCCAAAGGTCAGTTGAAGCTGCTGCCCTCTGCCTGTCCCTGTTAGCCCTCACCTGCCCTGTGTAGTGTTTGACCCACTGAGCTCTCTGGGTTGTATTTCACCCTTTGTTATATTCAATTTTGTAACATGATTAGATTTTCATGTTGAAATTGTGTTTGCTAATAGACTGACACGGTTCTACTATGATTTGAAGCTGACTGCTGTGATCTGGGAAATCCAGGGTAGGTACTGTGGAGGCTAGGGCCTGCACTGGCCAGAATCATTTGTGGGTAGTGTTCACAGGAAGATTTCCTGGTGATGAAGCCCACGTTGTCACTCATTTAGGCAAATTGTATGATGATGGGTGTGGAGGTGTGGAAAGCCCGGCTTCTGCACAGGGGCCCCAAGAAGTCCAAAGCTAAAGGAATTGCTGTATTTTGAAAGAGATTGTCCAAGGTGGAGTGATCACACAGTCACATAGGCTGGTTTCATGATTGCTTCCATTCGCGATGCCTTTTGGGCTGTGGGCATCAATTGGGATGAGCTGACAGGTGTCTGGAGGGACCTGCAGCTGGAGCATTTGTCAGGTGACTTTGGCCTAGAAGAGGTGGAACACACTTCTACTGCTGTACTTGGTGAAATCAGAATCAAACGGACCTGCCCAAGGGGGCTTCCACAATTTTTAATTTCATGACAACAAGTTACCCTGGTCCCATAAGTGGTTTAACTGAGTTTAAATCAATTTATGTAAAATTCCACTGCAAGATTAGCAAGATCCAAATAAATCACAAAACTATAGTCATTTTCATCTTCTGGGAAATTATGGTTTTAAATTAGTACAGAGAGAGAGTCTCCATGGTTAAAAATGACAAAGCAAACAGATGGAGTCAACTCCTAACCAGGTTCCAATTTTTTATTATGATACATTCATTTTTGAAATTTATGAGTGTAATTAATTATGAAGCTAATCTTACAAAAATATAGAAGAGAGAAGAATTTACCCATAATCCAGTGCTCTAAAACAGCTACTGATGTATTTGGGTATAATGCTTTTATAGTATTTTCAATGTAACTCTTTAGCTATCCTTCTTTAAATGTTTATAATCATAATGTAAGAATAATTTTATAATTTTAAAAACATTTTAATACCGAATCAAAGCATTTTCCACGTTTCTATGTGATCTTCACAGCCATGATTTTTTTCAGATTTATTTGAAAGAGTTACACACACACACACACACACACACACACACACACCTCTTCTGTCTGTTGGTTAACTCTCCAAAAAAGCACCGACCGTTGGGATGGGGCCAGGCCAAAGTCACGAGCCTGAGACTGCACCTGGAGCTCTCATGTCAGTTGCGGGGTCCAAGCACTCGGCCTATCCTCTGCTGCTTTCCCAAGAACATTAGCAGGGAGCTGAAAGTGGAGCTGCCGGGGTTTAACTGGCACTCCTAAGCGATGTCTGCGCTGCAGATGGCGCTTCATTTGCTGTGCCACAATGCCAGCCCCTGTGGTCACAATTTTAAGTAGTTTTCTAGAAGGAAAGCTCACTTTCAGTTTTATCCTCATTTTTATTTTAAGCTTTTCTTTATACATTTGTATTTATTTTAAAGACAGAGAAATCTTCAGTCTGTTGGTTTCCTCCTCACCTGCCCAGAGGAGTGGTAACTGAACCAAGCTGAAACCAGGAGCCAGCAGTGCGGTCCGGGTCTCCCAAGTGGATGTCAAGCACTCAGTCACTTGGATCACCACCGCCCTCTTCCAGGGTGTGCACAGGTGCAAGCTGGAGCAGGCACTTGAACTCAAGGACTCTGACATAGGATACGAACATCCCAAGTGGCATCCTAGTTACAGGATCAAGTACTGGCCCCTCACTTCCAGTTTTAAACTAAACTAGAGCATGACCATTTGCCCATTCATCAGTCAAGGTTTCAGCTCTTCTTCAGCAATTCTAAAACTCCATGGCATGTAGGATTCTACAGTTTTATTGGGGGCATTTGGAGAACCTGAATCATAAGATTGGAACCCAGAATAGTCAATTAGCCCAGGAGTTAATCTCCTCAAATGAGGATCCTAGCATAATAGTTGTCCCATATGTGTAGGTATGAATACCTACGTTACATTTTCGAGGAGCTGGGAAGCAAGTTGGTAATGGGTACCGAAACACATGTGCTTGAAGGGAAGGTACTGATAAATGAAGATTGGGGTCTAATCATGAGCTTCGGTTTAGAAATGTCGGCTGGAGCAGTGCTGCTGAGAGAGGACGTGGCTGATAGGGCATAGTAGAGAGTGTGTTCACTTGGAAGATCTGCCGTCTTAGTGATGTGGCTCTGCAGCCATCCTTTCCTCCCAGCATGTCAGTGCTCTCAGCTGGGGTCTCCTGGGGAGGTGGACTCTCTGGCCCTGAGCAGGGGCAGGATCTCCATATGACAGGCATTGGCCTCTGCCAGTAGGGATGTAGAAACAGAGCAAAGGGGCCGAGACTTCTTTATGTCATAGTTGATTCAATACAGTCGTTCAGTAGATGTGGCAAGGAGCTTTGGAAGCTCATGTGAGAGTGGCTTGGTAAAAGAGTGGTTTGGTAAAAAGCAGAAGTAACATAGATGATGGAGGTAAGAGAAGGGAACTTAAGAAGAACAATCTTATATGAAATGTCCCATGAAAAGGTAAATCAACTAGAGGTGGGTGTTCTGCTTGCTGGTTAACATACCTGCCTTAAAGAGCCTAGGTTCAATTCTCTGCTCCCACCCCTGACTCCCAGCTGGCTCAAGCAACTGTGTTCCTGCTGCTCACATGGGACTGAATCCTGGCACTACCAGGAACCACATGGGCATATAGAGTGGTGAACTAGCAGATTGGGAACTCTCATTGACTAACAGAGAAAATCATAAAATATGAATTGATTAAATGCAGACAAGGTCTCACGTTCTTATGTTCTTGCTACATTAACACAGCCTATTCACATAGCACCGGAGATGATGGTTCCAAATTCCCATGAGTCTTTTGACTCCTGAAAGGTAGCCAGCGGGGTTTCCAGAGGTTGAAGGGGCCTGTCTTAACCAAGTGCCTGCAGATACTGCTACAGAACATGTAGCAAAATATTAGTGTTTCCTATTCAAACAAATAGGATCTGGTCCTGGGACACAGGGTTATCTAATTTTCCTTTGCAAAGATAACATTGGAGAAAAGCACAGAGTTTAACCAGGAAAAACACTGAGCAGAAGGCAACCCAGGGATCCAAACTGGGACTCCCTCCCTGCCCAGGAGAACAAGCATAGCATTGTCCAGACGATGCAAGCCAACAGCATCTGCTTCTTCAAACTTGCACCACACAAAAGTCTTACTTAGTCTAACTCTGTATTTTCTTTTCCCTTCTCTGTGCCTCTCTTCTTCGTTTTTTTGACCTCCTGTTTTTTTTTTCTTTTTAAACAGAGCTATCTAAGTGGATGTCGAAACAGTCTGAATGTTAAGAAGGAGTACATTTCCTGTGTCAACAAACACAACTCAACTTAAAGAGGCTGCAAAGCAGTCTTTCCACCGGAGAGAAAATGGTCATTTTCGTTAACTGAAGTAGCCCAAGGATCCCAGGGTACACGGACTGGCCATAAAACAGGAACGGGACCACACAAACACACCTCAGACTCCAGGAGGGCATGTTTGAAAATAAGCAGATCTCGAGAAACTCGAGGCAGGGGACCAGCATCCAGGGGTCTTTATAAATACCCCCTCTGAAGTCCAAGTCCCTTTTAAGATTCTTCCAGGTGAGCACATGGCCCAGTAGGACTGGAAGCTGGTAAACCTAAGCTGCGCAGAGGAAGACAAGAGGCCTGGAGAGGTCATGACCTTGAGATTTTCATTCGATGAGAACTTCCTGGGCTGTGGACACAACTGCTTGGTTTGACACACGTTCTCTTACTAGGGGATTTCAAAGACAGCATCTAGCCTTCCCCAGAGAAGTCCTGACTGCAGAGACGGGGTGCTGAGAGAGACTTTCCATCCTTCCCAGATATAGCTGTCTGCCAGTCAAGAGCGCTTTCTTGTCCGTGTGTTGGCGAAGTTCTTGTTTGTCTGAGATTTCTAAAGAATTATGTTCAGAACAATCAGTTAATTTTTAAAAAGCATCAGGAGGGATGCTAATGTTCTAAAATGTGCTTTTCTCTCTGACCCTTGTAGTAGTCATTCTAATTGCTGATGAAGGGCCGTGGGAGCCCCTTTCCAGACCTCTGGGGCTAGTGGAACTTAGGGCAGGAAGGAGAGACCCTGCTGTGGTTGGCCATAGGGGTGGGCATTGTGCCTCTCTGAGAGACGGAAGTCAAGATTTCCTTTGGGCTAAGTGGCAGCTTTGAGTGGTTGCAAAGAGAGCCCAAGTTTGTTTAATTAGGAGTAAAGTTTTATGAGTTAGTCTCTAGCGAGGCAAAGCAGCAGTAAACACAGCATGCTGATCGTTAGCTCAGCAGTTTCTTCATTCTTTCTCATGCATGCAAGAAGGCAAAGAAGAAGAAAAGAAGAGGCGTGGTGTTCCAAATTCTGGGTGTGTGTGTGTATGCATGTGCGCGTACGCTTGCATGCGTCTGATTTTGTTTTGATCAGACCATCTGGCGTCCAACACACCCCACGGCTGTGATGGCAAACATTTACAGCATGCTCACATGGTTTCTGCTGTGTATACACATATTTGTAGAAGACTCTGTGTCTAGAAAATGGTGATAAACAGACTTCTCTCTGCATTTTTAACACAGGTCATTTTTTTTTTTTTTTTTTTTGCAGATCAGACTTATTTATTTTTTGTTGAGGGGGGAGGTGTCTTATAAACTCAGGTGGGCCAACATGCCAGAGAGACACGCGCAATCTGGGAATGATCAGTGTCATGTCTGAGGAAAGCGTTGCCTTTCTCCCCAAGTTCAATAATATGGACAAAACATTCGGGGGGCCATTGCGATGCGATGGTGTGCTGAAAAGTGGATTAAACCTCAATTCAGTTGCGCCATAAATAATGCCTTCACTAAAAATGTTAAAGGTGAATTTGCAATCATCTTAAAAACAAAGGAGGTCATTTACCTGATTTATTAGGGGAGAGAAAAAGTAGCGTGATGTGTGTTCTGCGGATTTCATGTTTAATGGCACAGACTTTTGGGGAGACTGCTGGGAACTTGGGGGTGCTAAACCCAAAGCTCTGAATATGCTGGATGGATTTTAAAGGGGATTGAGGAGAGAAACAAAAGCCTGCATCAGCCAGATATCCCCCTCCCACCAACCAAGCACCCCAACAAATAAGCCAGACCAACTCCTGGTGCCCAGGAACCTGGCCATTGTTCCCCAAGGGGATCCTGACTGTCAAAGACCACTCAATAAGGGAGCACTTCAAACAATTTATTAGGAGGCATTTAGGGAAGGTTCCTGGAAGCCAGGACGCCTGCCACGCCTGCCTCTGTTTTGTTAAGAACCTACTCCACTGCGTGGTTTTGCGTCTGGTCCCTTAGTTGCAACCTACACGTTCCCTGTGGGAAGCCCCGTTCTGGGGTGCTTTCTGCAAAGGGTCTCTCAGTTTCTGTTATTGGTGGGGTGTGGGGGTGCTAGGAGGGATGTCGCTGGCTGGTCTGATGGAGGTGTCACCTCTAGAGTGCTCAGTTTCCTCACCTGTAAACAGGGGAGCTGCTCCCTTAAGGTCTTCCTAGCTCCTAGCTCGGGGTTCACAAGGAGTTGCAAGAACCAGTTTCCAGGCAAAACAACCAAGCTCAGAGGAACAGGGTGGAAGAGTGTGTGAATGCCATGCCACCTGTGCCGGTTAGTTCTGAATGGCACTAGAGACTGGCCTCTCTCCGATAACTAGATCATGATCATGATTGTGGGTGGGCCAAGGCCAACTCCAGTTGGTTCACTCTCATTGCATGCCTGGAGCACCTGGCATAGAGCAGGCAGGCAAAAATACTTATCAAGTCAAAGCCGGAACCAGGCCATAAACCTCGGGTTTCCAATACGGGATGCTGGTGTGCCAAACAGTGCCTGAGCTGTTGTTGCAAATGCCCACTTCTCTGTTTTCTATTCCTCTAAAGTGCAGAATACAATATACTAAATTGGTTTTATAACTACTGTGTAATTAAAAACAACACGCCAGGTTATGCTTTGAGGTAGAAAGATGAGGGCTGTATATACAAAGTCTTTTATCTATTTTTGTTTTGTTCTTTTTCAAAAATAGCTTTACTGAAGGATGAGTGTGCTTCAAACACTTCATGAAAAATGCAGATCATAAAAAACTTTTTTTTTTTTTTTGCATGTCAGATCAGTGCTCACACACCTGTGAAGACAGCAGAAAATGGAACAAGTACTTGAGCTCCTGCCACCCAAGTGGGAGACCCTGATGCAGGTCCAGGTTCCTGACTTCAGCTTGGCCCACCCTCCATAGATGTGTAAAAATCATGAAGACAAACGATGAACCTGCAATGTGAGTCACTTTTAGGGTCAATGTTATTATTTGTTTTAAACCCCATCTCGTGCTTTTAAAAGAAAATGTCAGTGACATGTGTGTGCATCCCCAGATGTGAGGCCGTGGGTGTCCTCTCGTCCTCCAAGCATCTTACAGCACTTGATAGAGGACTTGATTTAGTGTTCGCTGAAAAGCCACCTTTGACATAACCTGGTTTCTGGAATTTCCTGGGTTATTGGAACCATGCAGTTTTTCATCTTCTTGGCCTTGTCTCTGACATCCCACACTGACGCGGCTGTTCCTTGCGTGTTTGCTACTCCAACATTCTGAGTGATGGGTGCACACAGGAACCTGGAGCCAGGGCAGAGGGCAGGTGCTGCCACTCAAAATGCCTCTTCAGCTTCCCACACTGTGGTGTCAATCAGAGCTGGGGTGACAGTGGCCGTGGTGGCAGCAGATATCTCAGCCCCAACCCAAGGTAGCAGACGGAGTTTCCAGATCTGGGGGACAGTAACAGGGGGTCCCCCTTTTAAGCAACAGGCCATGAAAATAAGTCATCAGGATGGTACTAGGAAGGCAGACTGAAGGGCAATCTTTGTATTCAGGGAGATTTGGGGTTGGAACTCAAGCCTTGTGAAACTGATTTTAGCGAATGTTGTACCTGCTAGCACCTAAGGCAGACCATGGAGAATAAAGCAGAAGAGGTTTCTGTCCTCATGGAGTCTCCATTTCTTGGGTAAGGAAGGAGATATCAAGTCTCCATTGAATATGACAGTGGGGAGACAGCACAGAGGGGTGTTGTCCTGAAGTGGCCAGAGAGGGCTTTTGGTAAGGGGTTGCCACCTAAGCAGAGATCTGAGTGACATGAGAGACTTGGCTGGGAATTGCTGGGGCTGTGAGTGCCAGGCAGCAGCAGAAGATGAGGCTGGACAGGAGGTCCACTCTGTGCCTCAGCTTGCCTACTTTATGCAGGTGTGAGATCACAAGATGTAGAGGAAGTAAAGTACACTTAGTCAAATTCTGGCTGTCTTTCTCCTCCCCGAGCAATGGTCAACGGAACCATCCACAACAAGCATGACCTGCTTGGCTCACTGGGCTGGCCTTGCATTTGGTTCTTTTCTGGTCTGGGAATCTGGGGAATTCAGTTCATCTCTATTTTTGAAAATCACCTGGTATCCTGGGTGCTGACTTCAGTTACTGGTGGCAAAAGGAGGTGGGGCACAGAATGACGTCAGGAGGATGCTTTCTGCATGCATTTGCAGTTTGTCACTGGCCATCACACCTGTTTTTGCTTCGGCTTTGCATGAGGCTGGCACCAGAGCCCAGGTGTCGGATGACCCCTCCAGTCCCTCATAGACCTGTGGTTCAAAGACAAAACTGTCAATGGCACTTTAGTCTTCACAGCCTATTTTACTTCTTCTTTTCTTCTGTGCTTCTTTCTTTTGTTTTCTGATACTGCAGGCCAAAATTCTCCAGGGAGTAAATAATAATACAAATACAAGCAAAGCATAGTGTGCCCAGCAATGTGACCTGTGGAGGTGGGCAAGAATTTAGCCCAGGGGTGAAGACACTCTTGGGCTGTCTACATCCCACATCAGGCTTTGAGTCCTGCTTTCTTTGTCCCCTCTGGCTTCCTGTTAATGCTCACTCTGGGAGGTAGCAGTGATGGCTTGAGTCACTGTGTCCCTCTCCCCCATGTGGGAGACCCAGATGCAATTCCAGGTCGTTGGCTTTAGCCTGATCCAGCCTGGACTCTTGAGAATATTTGGGGAGTAAACAAGCATGTGGTTCTTTGTCTCTCTCTCTCCCCATTTCAAACAATTTTTGTTTGTTTAAAAAGAAAATCAGTGTAGTTGGAAAGCAGTGAGACCACTGGTGTTTGGTCCCTGACTCTGAGTGATACGATCACACACACTTCTTGATACAATCAAAGGCCACGTAAAACTAGAGAGAAACGGAGCCTGCCACGGGCAGCACTTCTCTTTCTAATGGTCAGCCTGGTTTTTGCCTGCAGAGAGCTGAGCTTTGATGTGAACACAGGGCCATTGCTGTCTTCATACTCCTGGAAAAGCAGATCGTTCTGGAATCATTGCACACTGCATATTCTACTCGTAGATCCAAAGAGAGATTAATTTTGAAAATCAAGAAGACCTCAGAGACCTGCAACTAGATTTTTTTTTTGGAAGCATTGAGAGGAAGAGGAAAGGAGTGAAATGAGGTTCATTTTAATTCAAGATAAAGTTGCCAGATCTTCTGATTTTCTTGGGTCTCTAATTTTCAGGTGCAAGTTGAAGCACCAGGAGTTAACCTGTGATTTGCCAGAGTGACTGACACCCAGACTGGCTGTAGCTGTCTGTTCACTTTTTTTTTTAAAAGATTTATTTATTGGAAAGACAGAGTGACACTAAGAAAAGACGAGACAAAGACAGGAAGGGATCTTCCATTGTTGCTCCTCTCCCAGTCCCCAACAATTGGGACTGGGTCACGCTGAAGCCAGGAGCCAGGAATTCCATGTAGTTGCAGGGTCCCATGTATTTGGAGATTTTTCTGCTGTTTTCCAGACACATTATCAGGGAGCTAGCTTGGAAGGGGAGGAACCAGGATTTGAACAAGCGCTCCTTGAGATGGTAGCATGACAAGCTGTGCCGTGCCATGGAGCTGACCCATTCCAGGAGCTGTTTGCACATGCTCGTGTCATTGAGTGTATGTGGGGAAGGAGGAATAAGGAGAGTCTAGCAGACAGCCAGTGGTGGTTCCAGAAGGGATTCTGGGGTTGCTGTTAGCAAAGAGTGTTCCTTTGGCTCTTGGAATGGTAGAGGCAGTTACTTCAGAATCAGGGAATTTTAGATCTCTGGGCAAATTGCTCTAGAGGAAAAAAAATCATTCTCAATTTGCCTTTGGGAAATTGAAAAAGAAAACTGAAAAAGTTTTCAGTGGCCTTGAGATGGCTATCAGCTGTCATCTTACTTGAGCGACAGCACAACAAGTATCCGTTCTCTTCCCTCCTGAAGGATACATCCTCAGTGACAAGCCACCTGGGAAATTTCTGGAAGGCTGCCAAGGGCTGAGGAAGATAGGATCTAAATAAGGAACATTAAGTGAATAACTTTGTTTTTATTAGAAGTTTGAAATTTGAGAATGGTTTATCTTACTTTTTTATGCATCTATTTTCTTCCAGAAGAGCCTACATAATTTCTTTATTTGGTACAAAAATTTCTTATTTTTCTCCAATATCACTACCCTAAAACATCAGACTCAACTTCCTTCTTTTTTTTTTTCTTTTTTCTAATAGCTCCCATTTGGTGACCAATGCTACAGGCAAAGATACTGTCTTAACACTGAGGTGTGTTTTTTTTTTTTCTTTCACCTAAGTTAACCATTGAAAGACAATGGGAGAGGGAACAAAAGTGTTTTCCAAGAGCCAGAAGTTTTTTTTTCTTTCATTGTATCAACTGAGACCACACAACATGTATACAATCCACTTTGTACTGAAGCATAATGTGGCTTTTATAATGCCATGTTCACCAGTAAATTCAACTTTGAGTCTTAAATCAAATTGGTACAGATGCAAAAATCATGTCAAACTGTTGGTACCTGCTCCTGACCTTGTGGAGGCTCCTCCAGACTTTGACTCTATACTTTTCCTCCCTAATGATCTGGCATTTACTCCTATCAAGAGAATACAATGGCGTTGTGGAGAAGTGGGGAAGTGAAACAATGATTCAGAGACCACAAGGGCCCGTTGGAAGATTAATTTGTATGAGGTACCTGAGAAGTTGGAAAAATCTCACTGCATTTCTGAATACACATATTCATTTTGAGTGGATCGCTGTTCCTCTTGTGCCCTGTAAAATTTCAAAGAATGTAGTTGAGGTCTGGAGATTTCCACAATGAGATTAAGAGCGGTAATAAACCCAAGAAATAGTGGTTTTGTATAACTGTTGGGCATGAAATATTTTTAGTACTGCAATGTCCTGGTTTTCAGTCTAGAAACCAAGTAAACACCTTGTAAACATTCAGAGGACATTTCTATGAATGCTCTTAATAACAGGGCATAAGAGTTTATATCTAAAAGGGGCCTGCGTCTGTTATTTATACTTGGCATAACATATGAGTCTGTTTTAGTATTTATTTCACAAACCAGTTGGTGAAACAACTAAATTTTCTGTGGATCTGGGTCTCATTTTTGTGTTTTATTTAGGATCCAACCCACTTTGACCTCTCAATAAACACTTGCATTTTTTGTTCTTTGGATTTCATGACCCAAAAACCAAATAATTTAACTTCTCTATTTTTAAAAGAAGTTGGATCCTTTTAGTTTGTTTAAAAACTTGAAATATTTTCTTGTAATGTGTCAGTAATTCTGTTTTCTTATTTTAGAGATTTAGTTTTATTAATTTTTTTTAATTAAAAAAATATTTTATGTATTTTTATTGGAATGGCAGCTTTACAAAGAGAAGATCTTCCGTCTGCTGGTTCATTCCCCAAATGGCTGCAATGACTGAGCTGATCCAAAGCCAGGAGCCCAGAGCTTCTTCCAGGTCTCCCACATGGTTGCAGGGTCCCAATTCTGCATTGTGGGCCATTCTTTACCGCTTTCCCAGGCCACAAGCAGGGATCTAAATGGGAAGTGGCATAGCCAGGGCACGAACGGGCACCTGTGTAGGATCCCGGCACTTAAAAGGTGAGAGTTTTAGCCAATGAGCCATCATGTCAGGCCCAGCTTATTTATTTGAAAGGCAGAGGGACACACATACATACAGAGAAGGAGGGACAGAGAGAGACAGATCTCCCACTGATTCACTTCCCAAACGGCTGTAGTGGTCAGAGTGGAACCAGGTTGAAGCCAATGGCCAGGAAATTCAGTTGTCTTCATCAGGAATGGCTGGAGCCCAAATACGGGGGCTGTCTTCTGCTATCTTCCTAGGTGAATTACCAGGGAGCTGGATTGGAAACAGAGCAATTGAGAGTTGAACCAGTACTCTAGTATGGGATGCCAGCATCACAGGTTTTACCACAAACAGTCCCATGTCAGGCATTTTCAGGTGACGGTAGTAAGGTTGTTTCCTGCCCCATTCTTGAAGTCTGGGTCTGGGCTCATTTGTGACTGTTTGGATGGAGATAGGGAGCACATGTCTTGGGAGGTGATAAGAATGGAGACCTGCTATCCAAGATTTTGCTTGTTTCAGGCTCAGAGTTGTGCCAGAGTGTATAAGGAGTAGGAAGTGACAGGAGTCAAGTTAAAATCAAGGGGGACCTAGAATGCAACCTCACACCTGCACCTGAAGCTCCATGGACCGACCCCCCTTGAAATTGCTGCACTCTGTAAAGGCAGGTTAAATGCTCACCTCCAGGGTTGGTGTTAGGATTAAGCAAAAGGCTTTACACAGTGGCGTGTGAAATATAAACAGCTATTTTATTCTCATCATCTGGTTATAGAAGGATCTGGTCCCCTTGAGGGATAGATAAGGCCTAGAATTTGGAAGGTCTAGAATTTAATGACTTCAGCACATTTTGGTTTCTCCATTTCAAGGTCTTCCAAATTCCACATATATTAGCAAAGAATTCTTTACGTGCTAAGTGGCAATTTCATTTTTTTCTTAAGATTTATTCATTTATTTGAAAGTCAGTGCTTAAATATTGAGAGAGATTCTTTGTCTGCTGCTTCATTCCCCAGGTGGATGCAACAGCTAGGGCTGGGCCCCGCTGAAGTCAGGAACTTCATTTGGGTCTCCTAAAGGAGTGGCAGGGGCAAGATACTTGTTGCATCTTCTGTTGCTTTCCAAGGTGCATTGGCAGAAAGCTGGACTGAAGTGGAGCAGCCTGGATAGAAACCAGCACCCATACAAGATGCCGGGGTCACAGGTGGCAGCTTCACCCACTGCACTGCAATGCCTGTCACAGGTTTAGGTTTTCAAACAGTAGTGTCTTTGTTTTTTGTGAACTGTGTTGTTAAGGTACTAACGGCAATTAACACCATTAACTGAAGTTTACAACTTGGTGAGCACGTGAGTATGTGAGCTGATCATGACCATAGACAATGAACTCATCGCAGCCCTCCACCCCCATTTCCTCCTGCTCCTGCATGTCACTGCTGTGGCTGCCCACTATTGCAACCTCCTCCCTACAACCACAAATTGGCTGTTTGCCAGTATGACCAGTTTGTGCTTGACTCAGTTGTACAAAGATAGGATTGTCAGGATCAGATCCAGCTTATGAAATACCACAGCCTGGGTAAAATCAAGCACAGAACTCTCTTGGTTTTGGAGCTTTGAGGTTGAGCTCCAGAGACCTAATTTCCAGAGCTCTTTTCTTGACTCATCAGCAGCTGCCATCTTGTTGTGCTGGTGTCACCTCTTCTCTGGGCTAGTTTGGGATTTGAGAATCTCTTTGTTTTGTGCATAACATTTTTTCAGTGATGTGATTTGCATTTGTTTCATAGGCAACTTGGGAAGAGGATGGAAGCAAGGCAAAAGGGAATTTTTTGATTTGGTGATGTAATCGTTGATTTCGCCAATTGGCATAAACATTCAGTGAAGTATGCCTGAGACTTGCAGTGTCGTCCCTACAACAACACACACTTGGGCCCAGCAGTGTGGCCTAGTGGCTTAAGTCCTCGCCTTGAATGCGCTGGGATTCCATATGGGCACCGGTTCTAATCCCGGCTGCTCCACTTCCCATCCAGCTCCCTGCTTGTGGCCTGGGAAAGCAGTCGAGGACGGCCCAAAGCCTTGAGACTCTGCACCTGTGTGGGAGACCTGGAAGAAGTTCCTGGATCCTGGCTTTGGATCGGCATAACATCGGCCATTGCGCTCACTTCCGGAGTGAATCATCAGACGGAAGATCTTTCTCACTGTCTCTCCTCCTCTCTGTATATCTGACTTTCCAATGGAAATAAATAAATCTTAAAACACACACACACACACACACACACACACACACTCACTTCACTTCAAAGAAATACCAAGAAAAACTGAAGTCAGTGTGGTTTGATCTTTCAGGATTTAAGGCTGAGAGAGTGGCCATATGTAGAAATGTAACTTTTCATTGTTCCTTTCTCTGATTGCAAAATAATCTATGTGCATGATGGAGCTATATAATCCATAATATGAAAGATCTCTATAATCTGTTCACCCAATGAAACACAACTGGTAGTCTGGTGAATTGAAATACCCTCATATTGGTAAAGCAGTATCTTTAAGTAAACACAAAAGGTCTAACTTTTCCTAAGAAAACTGGACAATCTCTCTTTGAGAATGTTTCATCACACCATAAGACTTCAAATAAACTACAATGTAAAGCAGAACAAAATGAAAGTTCTAACATCAGCTAACTTACTCGTGTCCTGTCACGTCAAAACTTGTGAGGTAGGCACCCGTTTTTAAATGCACAGAAGAGACACACCCTTGACAACCAGACCAAATACAACACGTTGTTTCTCGAGAAATTGTTCAGTTTTCTCAAGAAAAGTTAGAGCTTCTGTGTTTATTTGAAGATGACTTTATTTTGCAACCTGTTAGGTTTCTTTTTTTGATACAGAGCTTCTTATAAAATATTATTATTAGCTTTAACACTTCATTCCAGATAGGCTTTGGGAAATTTGTCATATGAGATCTCTTCAGGTTTTAAAAATTTATGATACATTATACAAAGCTACTTTTAAATGTTTATCTAGGACCTGACATGACGACTCAGTGGCTAAATCCTTGCCTTGAATGTACTGGGATCCCATATAGACACTGGTTCATGTCCTAGCTGTTCTGCTTCCCATCCACCTCGTTGCTTGTGGTCTGGGAAAGCAATAGAGGATGGCTCAAAACCTTTGGAGCCTGCCCCCACAGGGCAAACCCGGTTTTGGATCAGCTCAGCTCTGATGGTTGCAGCCACTTGGAAAATGAACCAGTGATGGAAGACCTTTCTGTCTGTCTCTCCTTCTCTTTGTAAATCCACCTTTCCAATAAAAATAAATGAATCTTAAAAAAGATTTCTCTGATTTATTTATTTTATTTGAAAGATGGGAGAAGGGAGAGAGATTATTCCATTTGCAATTTGTTGGTTCTCTCTCCAAATGCCTTAACTAGGCAGGATTGGGCCAGAATACAGCATGGAATCCAATCCAGGTCTCCCAAGTGGGTGGAATGGACCCAAGTACTTGAGAAATTACCTGTTGCCTCCCAGGGTGCACATTATCAAACAACTGGAATTAGAAATGGAGATGGTACTTGAATCCAGACTCTTCAATATGAGATGCAGGCATCCCAAGTAGCAGCTTAACTGTTGCACCAAAAGACTATCCTTACTTTTTCCTTTTATTAGAAAAATTCCAGAAACTAGTTTACCACATGGACAGTCTTGGAAGAACTGCACAAATTCTAGCCTTCCTTAGCTGTTGAATAGTTGTTTGATTTTTTCCTTGGTCATGTTTTTTATCTATTAGGATTTCTTCTGAATTCCCTGAAGATGTTGGTGCACCTTGCTCTCAAAAATGATGAACTATGCCTGGAAGTAACATGGTTCCTTTGTTGTGCTTAGCAGTAGTTGTTGGCATTTACCAGCAAGAGAAAAATGGAGGAACCAGATCGCTCCTTCCTATTTCCTAATCTGCTGGACAAGTTCAAGGTGGAAGGTGAATTATAGTTCACTGTCCCTGAGGCTGCCTCCTGATGGCCTATCGTTATTGTGCATATTCTGCAGCACGAAAAGGAATTCATCAACGAGCAGCCTCTGATTCTGTATACCAAAGGCCACCCTGTTCCCACAGTCCATTCAGACCCAACTATCTCATGTGTTCTCTTCTCATTAAAATTCCAATTGAAAGGACAACTTATTTACTGACTGTTTATTCTTCTTCAGAAAGTAAAGCTGCAAATCTCAACGCTGTGTATATGCAGCTTCAGACCATGGGGGAAAGGAAAGAAGGTTGTTTCTAGAGGAGAAACGTCAGCATTTTTCTTGTGGCACTTTAACTGGGAATAGGATGGTTGTTCAACCTAGAGAAGAGATCAAAATGAAACAAGCTGGTGTTTTCATCCTTGCCCATTAATGGACCATAATCCGGGCCATAAAAACCCACCACTTACACTTTGGCAGTCTTACTTTCCCAGGAAGCTTTATGACCAACTATTAGCTTGAGTCAAGACATCGCTTCTCCAAGTCATGTTGGAGCCAAGGCCATGGGTGAATAGAACGTGTTTGTGGGCGAGTTGGGGCTCTCCTATGGGCTCATGTGCGGTCTTTGGAGTGGGGAAAATCGGCTCAGCCTATTGCATTCCAGATGTAACTATGGCCAAAGAAGAGGGAGAATTCTGAAGCCCGGGTTTTTCTGAGAGTGGCAAGACGATACATATTAGTAAACCACTTTAGGAACGTTGTCTTCACTTCCAGTGAACCCAGCATGCTCTGGAGCAGCTGAAGGTCAGGACCTGTGGGCTCACTGGGAATGCTGCTATGTATCAGTCTTCCCTTTCTCTCCCTTCAGGCTCTGTCTGCTTACCTTTGTGCCAATCAGATCAACCCTGGCCATTCTCCACGTTGACATTCAGTCTGTGATTTTCTAAGACCTGGCTGATTTGTTCCATCCATCGTTCCGATAGCGTCTTCCTTCGTGCAGGTATCCTAGGTTTTTGATAATCTGTAATAATAGGGAATGGGATTTACTTCAGCAAAAACCTGTGCATGACTGCTTCAGGGAGTGTTCAAGTCAAAAGTGGATCCACTCTGTGAACGGCCTAGTCTAGGGCTAAGTCATATTTCATGTTCAACTTATGAAATGCTTATGTTCAAATTCAGCGGTGGAGTGGACTTCTGACCACTCCTGTAACTTAATGAAACAAAAACAAAGCACAGTAGGAGGTGAAGTAAAGATGAGGAGGTCTTGTTTTTCTAAATCTTTGAGTAAAACTCTGAGATTATGTCCCCAGGCGCTATGCACATGCCGAGAAGAAGGCTGCCTTGCTGTCCTGGGTACCTGCAACAACAGCAGGTGAGCTTGCTACTCAGCCCTGCCTGGTTTGCTTATGGAGGATGGAGTGAGCATCACCTCTGTGTCTGAGATGAGATGGGGCAGATCATGTAGGCAGGAGGCAATTACCTAGCTTGGAATTGGGCCAGGCCAGTCAGATTTAGTTGCTCGTTTTGTAAAAATGACCAACTGGCCTTTTGAGACTTCAAGTGGTCAGGCTGGCATTAACTCACATCTCATCCCAGAAAGATACCTTGGGGAATGAGCAGGGCTGTGAATGTCATGCTCTATGCCCAGGTTCTGAGGGAAGAGTGTAGGTACCAGGTGGAGACAGGCATTGATTAGGCCATGGAGAGTAAAGTATATTCTAGAATGAGCTGGAGTTCCCACAAAGGCCCCATCCATCAGGATGGAAGTTGGTCAACACCCGTGCAAAACGGGAGCAGCCCTCACCACAGAGGTGCTGAGAATGTTCTTGTCATTTGTCTGCTGGTCTGGTAGAGGTTGCGGAAGGCTCACCGATCACCCAGCAGGTTGCTAGCAGGTATGATGGTGTGATGGCACATTGTGTGTCAGCTCTGCTTAGTCTCAAGGGGACGTGCATGTCAATGCCCATGTTAGTGGGGGCACATCCAGATGCTGTTGTAGCACCAGTGGATCTTTCCTTGGTTGCAGGGAATGTAGAGCCATCAAAACAAGGAGTTTACATAACCCATTGATGGTGGCATCCATTAACACAGGTGGATCACCAACATATCCAACGTATTTCAAAATCCACCATGTTTTGTGCGTTACATGATGTCACAAATGAAAAATTCCAGACCTGACCTCAGGTGAAGGGGGGGCAGTCAAAATGTAGCTACACTTAAAATTACTGTGTAAGTTTACCTCCTTTACATGGAACATAAATGCGTCTTATGTTTAGATTCTGATCCCACTCCCCCAAATCCCATTATGCTTATGCAAATACTCCAAAATATGAAAATAAATCCCAAGCCCTTCCAATTTTGAACATTTTTGAATGAAGGATTTTTGAACCTGAAAAATATTTAATCTTCCCTTTTTCTAAAATTTTTGCTTGTGTAAGAGGCAGAGAAAACTCTTGCTTGCTGTTTTACTTCCCAAATGCCCACAATAGCTGGGGTTGGGCCAGGCTAAAGCTAGCCCAATTGGATTGAAAAACAGTTAAATTTTGGCTACTAACAATGACATCTTTTTTTCCTCAACATTTACTCTATTCTCAAGGAGATTAAGCTGCCTTGTGATTCATTCCTTTTAATCAACAGAAGAGAAAACAAAAGACAGGTAACTGTAACTTTGAAGGAATATTATTTAAATACTTGTTTAAAACCACCCTGCCCAATACAAATTTCTGAAACCCCAAAGTAGTTGCAAGAAACTAGCTTTTAAAATAATATTCATTTATTTATTTGAAACTCAGAGTTACACATACAGAGACAAAGACAAAGAGAAAAAGAGAGAGAGATCTTCCATCCTCTGAGTCTTTCCAGACAGCCACACTGACGGGGCTGGGCCAGTCCAAAGCAGGAAGAAAGGAATTTCTTCTGAATCTCCTACATTTTGGGAGGGGCCCAAATGCTAAAGTCATCCTTTGCTGATTTCCCAGGCCATTAGCAACAGAGATCTGGATTGGAAGTGGAGCAGCCTGAACAAGAACTGTCACTCATATGGGTGCCGGCGCCACAGTCAGTAGCTTTACTTGCTGTGCCACACAGTTGGCCTCAAGACACCAGTTCTTAATAAATCAGTTGATTTAGAAAATGTAGTGAACTGGGCATTTAGATACATGGGTTATTCAGCAAATGATTTTCAGTATATGGAGGATATGGCAGTCCCTTGGAGCCTGCAGGGGATATCTGGTACCATAACAGAGGAAGGAGGGCAGAACAAATTGATCAACTACCCCAGCCAAGCGGTAGCAGCAGATGTCTGGGCAAATGGAGACTCTAAGGTGGACTATGTCAGTCAATGGACCTTGGAAGTAGCTGCTCATCCTTAGAGTGGTGAGATCAACAGCATTTCAGAACTATTGAAACCACCCAAGCGGAACCCTCAGAGCAGGCTCCACACTAAAATCACGGGATGACATTGGGTGGCCATTTCCCATCTCTGGGTACTGAGGCGATTGAGAGGTTGGATGTGTGTTCTCCCTTTATCTCCCCCCTTCCCCCAGATACAGGAAGAAGGAAAAAGAAAATGTGAAAAAGTGGGTCTCACCTACTTTTCTCCTAACCCTTGACCCTTCCCAACCTAATTAACTATATAAGCATCATCAAAAATAAAAGTTTATAAAATACCATATGTATTTTATTTGTGTTTTACACATTCTGTGCAGAAGCAAATGCTCAGACTGAGCTCTGGAATTTGGCAGGAGCCCTTACCTGGGCTTAGCTTTGTAGAAAAAGCTCTACGGTGCTGCCTGTTTTGCCGGTCTCAAACAGGAGCAACACAACCCAACTTTTCTCTGGTTTCCACATGAGCAACAGATGATGTTAAAAAGATGGCACCAACTCTCCTGCCACCCAGCTGGAGGAGGAGGTGAAAGGTGGATTTTGTGGCCTCCCCAAGTTCTGTAGCCTTGGAGGATTTGACTACTGGGATTCTTGGGCTGTGTTTTGTCAGACCCGTGGCTTGGCCCAACTGTAAGCACTAGATGGCTTCTCCCCTCATCACAGTTTCCTACCAAGCCTCTATATAGCTTCCTCAAGGAACTCATTCTTTGCAATTCATCCTGCTGGTTTCCAAGCACAGCATTGTAACACTGGTGTCCTACATTATAGCAGTCAACCGAGATTCCAAGCCAGGTTGCCACACATTTGACCTTGCTTTGCACAGACCTTGTGTGTCTGGTTTGTAAACATGACGGTGCTGAGCTTTTTATTAAAGTATAAGTCAATTTGAACGTGGATTCTCCTGTCAATGTCTTGACAGTAATAAATTGGAGGCACCAACATCACACTGGTTAGCATCTCTTGAAGACAAGCCTTTCTTGCAAGAATGTCATGATGCATGGGTCTTTCTCAGGTTTTCCTACATCTCACACCCATTACAGGTGTAGTGTTATAGATCTCATTCCCTTCTCCATAAAACCTTTAATAAAGCAGGACATTCTCAAAACAAAGAGTATTTTATTCCCAGTCCTCTTTGGTGGCCATCTCAGGAAATTTTGTTAAGCATACAAATGGGCTGTTAACACTGGAGACATTTTTTAAACAAGGCTACCAATCACTTGCGTCCCTGGAGGGACCAGCTCGAATTGCAGGATTGTGGAGTTTGAGGGGAAGCTCTTGTGGCTGCAAGAGCTGTTCTGCTTTGGAGCTATGAAACTTTGTTTTTGGAACAGCTTTTTATGGATTGGTAATGCCACAGCAAGCTGGCAACCAGGAGCTGAGTCAGTTTCTTGTGATTCTGCTCACTTTCCATTCAATGTCACCATCATCGCAGGTCACAGTAGTCTCAGGGGTATCCTTTACCACTGACGTAGCCAAGTATGGTACAAATTAAGCTACCCTGAGGAGGTACAGAGCACTCTTTTTTTGGCCCTTTACTCTTCAGAAAGGCAGACTTGCCCCTTACCATATGTATTTTATTTGTGTTTTCCACATATATGGGCAAGAATAGTTAACCCAGACAAAGTACTGGAACATTTTCCTACCACAAACTTGGTGACATATATGAAGATCAGTGCTGCTTGGGGGCTGTTTTGTTTTATTGCCTACCTTGGGGGACAGAGTTCTATTTTTAAGCTAACACTTTAGTTTTGTTTGTCAATACAATTTCAAACTTATAGTCCTATCTACAACATTGCAATGTTTTTACAGTGCTCCAAATAGAACTTTCAGGAAACTTTGTAACTATTAAACATTGTGCCAAGGGGTGGGCATTGGGGTTTACGTTACCATTTGGGATGCCCACATTCCTTATCAGAATGCCTAAGATTGAGTTCTGGCTCCACTCCCCATTAAAGCTTCCAGGGAGGAAGTTCAGGTGACGGGTCAAGTACTTGAGTCCTTGCCACACATGTGGGAGACCCAGGTGAGTTTGTTGGCTTCAAGCTGGTCCAGCTCCTATGGTTGCAGGTGTTTGGGAAGCAAATCACCTGATGGGAGATTTCTATCTTTCTTTCTTTGTCTCTTCTGCCTTTCAAACAAAAAGAATCATCTTGGATTCTCAAAAAAAAAAAAAAAAAAAAAAAAGAACATCTTGGTTCCGGCGCAGTAATTTAGAAATGTTATCCACTTGCTTTTCACTGCAGAACCATTTGGTTTGGCCACTTGGAAAATGGAAAATGGAAATTGTTCCTACTATATGCACATTTTAGTCAGGATTTTTTGGTGGTGTGATTTGGAAAATCACAATAAGTGGTTTGCATGACAAATGAGTAAGAGAATGAGCACACACATGCATCATGTATTTCTGAAGCAATAATTGAACTTGAGGAAGTAGTTCTTTAAACTATAGAGTGGGCAGGTAGGTGAATAAGAGAATCCTTCAGAACCAGGAGCACTGGCAGGGCACACAATACAGAAGTGAGTTCACTTAGGGAGCCCCATAGTGATAGGGAAGCCATCGAAGAATGGCAAGAAGAAATAATTAGGATGTCAATAGATATTTTGAAAGTCATGGTTCAATACATTCATAAACCAAGAATAATAAACCTAATGTGGGCCAGGCGAGGTAGGTTAGTGGTTAAAGTCCTCACATATGGGCACCAGTTCTAATCCTGACAGTCCTGCTTCCCATCCAGCTCCCTGCTTGTGGCCTGGGAAAGCAGTCAAGAATAACCCAAAGCCTTGGGATCCTGCACCCACATGGGAGACCTGGAAGAGACTCTGGGCTCCTAGCTTCAGAGCACATCAGCTCTGGCCATTGTGGCTGCTTGGGGAGTGAATTGTCGGACGGAAGATCTTCCACTCCTCCTCTCCTCTTCTCTGTATTTCTGACTTTGCAATAAAAATAAATTAATCTTGAAAAAATAAACATCATGTGTGCAACAGAAAGGATTGTTTACGGCTAGTGCTGTGGTGCAACATGTGGGTTCACTGCCTATAGGGCAAATTTTCTGTATCAGAGTGATGGTTTGAGTTTTGGCTGCTCTGCCTCTGATTCAGCAACCTGCTAAAGCAACTGGAAAAGCAGTAGAAGATAGACCACATACCAAGGTCCCCGTAATCTATGTAGGAGACCTGCATGGAGTTCTTGGCTCTTAGTTTTGGCCTGGTCAGGTCCTAGCTCTTTGGGCAATGAACCAAGAGACAGAGGATGTTGCCCCCTGCCCTATATCTTTTTGTCTCTCTCCATAGTTCCATCTTTCAAAGAAGTAAAATAAATAAACTCACACACATATTTAAAAAAAGCAAAATACACTTCATAGTAATAACAATCTGTTCATAAGTCATAACCTTCTTCTAAAAAGTTAGTTCTGGAAAGGCAAGAGGAAGAACCCCTGCTACTCCTTCCTTTCCATGGAGACATTGGTGAGTAGAACATGAGGTTGGTCACCTGCTGTGAGCACCTTTCCATGCTGTGGCCTCACTGCCAGATGTTCCTATGTCAAAGAACAGTCCACACAGACACACAGATTCCAGTCACTCAGATCTTCCTGGAAGAGTGCTCCCTTTCCATAGCAGCATCCCCTTGCTGAATCTGCAAATAAGTTTAAAGAATTCACAAGTCCCCCTCCCACGTTTGTCTGCTTACTTGAATCAGTTCTTAGATCCATTCTTCCTAAAGGACACCCCCTTTAAATCAGAAGAGGGGCCTTGATGTTTCCTTTCTATAGTTATTATTTTTTTTTCTAGAGGAAACTGGGACTTGTATTGTTTTCTGGTTGCAAATCTTCAAAAAAACAAAAACAAACAAACAAAAAACAAAAGCCAAAAAACCAACCATTTATTTCTGTAGCATTTTCTGGTAGCAAATTTTCAAAATATTTTGTTACGTAAAGTTCCAAGCTCCCTGAAGAAGGAAAAAGAGACTATCACCAACTCAGTGTCTGGGTTTCCTAGCTTTCACAGTGATGAACATTTTACAGCGTTGTAGCAAGTCTTCATAAAGTGCAAGGGTCAGGTGTTTTGCTCTTAGATGTGTTTCTGTGAAAATTGAGCTGCTATAAAATTTGGGGGATCTTGCTCTCTAGGAAAATGATCTTAAGGGAAAACATTTGTTAAAGGGAACCATGTCTTGGCTCCCCGTTTCTGTGTCACAATTAAACATGTTCTACCCACCCCGCCTTCTCTCTCTTTCCTTTCACTTTAGCAGGAGATTATATATATACATATTTTATGAAACGTTGGACCAGGGAGTTGTCATTTTCCGAAGGATCAGGCAAGGTTGATGGTTTCACTGGCAAAGCAGTGAAGAGTGTTTTAAAGGCTTCGACCATAACTGTGTGTGTGGTTCACCTTTTATGGTCCATCTGGTAAGAAAAGACCCTTGAGCTTCTTATTTCCAACTTTGGTGAAGGTCACACCCTGAGCCTGTGATTGCCCACTTTATGTAGATGCCTGATCGTCCAATCAAGGCTTCAGCGGTTCAGAACTCAGGTCAGCCTTGTTCCTGTCAGCTACCTAGACTCTGGAGCAGACAGCCTGTGCCCTGGTCACCTGGCCCTGACTCTGGGCAGAGCTGAGTTCTTGTGCACTGTGGTGGATCCTTCCAGAAATCTTCCCAGTAGCTATACCTCCCTTCCGGAGGGATTCCTAATCCTTGATTGTGTGACAATGAACTCAGTGGAATTACTGCATGCCCTCAATTCCCCAGGGAGATGTTCATAGCAATTTGTGGGGTTTGGGTTTTTGTTTTTCTAGTTCAGGCTGGCATCACGTTCTTCTTTCTCCTTTTCCTTCTGTCTGGATGGGTCACTGGAGGACAGCCTCTGTCTTGGGACCCTGAGGGTACACTGAGAGTGGAAATGGGTTGGGGTCAACCTGGGGGAGCCATCTCAGGATACCTCTTTGTGTTTGAGAATGAATCTCCCTTCATCAAGTTGCTAGGGTCTTGGTTCTGTTCCATGAGTAGGAACACAATTTCAAGTCTCGCTGTTTCTTCCATAGCCTTGGCTGATGCCGTTGTGTATGTTTTACACTGGGAAGCTGTTTGAGGGTACACGTAACCAGGATCCAACATGGGTCTCCAAGCAATGAGACTCTCTCTTGAAAACAACCCATGCCTTCTTTGGAGAAGAAAAAAAACACTGAAAACATTCCCTGAAAAATTGCTCATTCTTTGGGCTGTGCTTTCAGCCAATTAGGAAACAGAGCAAACTGCTTAGAGAGGACAAATTTCCTGAACCCTGTCAGAGGACTGGGTCACTAATAATTTTCCATCTTTTACTTGGGAAGATTTAGAGAGAGAAGTCTATAGAGAAGGCAGGAAAAGATGCTTTATTTATTTGTTCTTTTAATCTTGAGAGCAAGAAAGAGAGAGAACATTTCCACTTGTTGGTTCACTTCCCAAATGTCTACCACAGCCTGGGTTGGGCCAGGTCAGAGTCAGGAGTTTGTAACTCAATCTAGGTGTCACATGTCAGTGGCAGGGATCCATGTGCAGCCATCACCTGCTGCCTCCCGGGGTACGCCTCCGAACTGAGAGCAGAGCCAGCACTTGAACCTAGACTCATCCACATGGGATGTGAGCATCCTGAATGGTGGGTTCACTGTTGCCTCAAATGCTCACCCCATTAATGGTTTTTAGATCTCCTGCAGGGCCACATTCTTTCATCATTGTATATACACTCTCAACATTTATTTGCAATGGTTAAATATCTAATGATTTAGGTTTACCTAGTTCTACCTTTAAGTGTTGTTGGTTTTTTTTTTGTGTGTGTGTGTACTTGAGATGATTAGAGTGACTTATTCTGGGATGAATCTATCAGGTCTGGGATGGCTTTTACTGATACGCGTGCGAATGCTCAGAAAGCTATATAGAAAGGACTGCTCTTTTCGAGAAGTGACAGATTACCTAACACACTAATCCATGCTATTGGACAAATTGGCTTGAAAAGAAAGACAGCTGGCTTTGTGCCAACACTTCTAAAACTGTGAATGGCAGTGACAGAATAATGCCTGGGGGGCAGTGGTGGTTGCGGAGGGGAGGCTGTGTGACAGACCTGGCTCTGGGCCAGTCAAGGGGATTCGCTCCAAGCACTTTCACTTCTGATTTTTTTCTGTTTCCCTTTGGCATGCAACAGGAACATAAGGGCCATTGACATGGGACATTGTGTAAATCTAAGCAGGTAAAAAACAGAGCCGGGTTTTGGAGACGGAGGAATTTTCAGCGATCCATCTTGAACCCAGAACTCTGGCATTGCTCGCTTGCTCTGAAACCTCCCCCTGTTTCAGCAGATAATTTATGACTCCCGAATCTTGGCATTTGGTTAAGACCCAAAGCATTTGACAAACCCATATTTTTCCAAAGGTTTTTTTTTTTTTTTTTCCCCAAGAGTTGGTTTCTAGCAGGAGGAATTTATGATGGGTTGATTTAATCCTTGCTTTTTGGAGGCCTCTAAAAGAAGTTCTCTCTATAAACAACAGAATGGCATGTGGAAGATCGCAGACCAGCGATGGGGAGGATGTCAAGCCTGCCTTGTGGCAGGAAACTCAGCCATGCCTTTGCAAGGCCTCAGTGTGCAGGCCTTGCTTGCATGTCCTCTGGGCCAACCGTGCTGTCTGCAGAGTTGGCTGCTGTCCAGCCTTACCTGATCCTGTCTTGCTCCCATGCCCACATTGCTGTGTATTCACTTAGTACAACTAACCACTGTGAAATCACTCACAGGCCTTGGAAATCACATGTGGAAGGTGATTTATTTATGTATTTTGACTAATAATCTTAACTTGTCATTTCGTTTTTAAAATTTGATAAACGGACTGGGAATTTGAAGAAGGAGCTGTGTGTGTTAAATTTATAACTCTACTTCCTGGCATTCGGGGGTTGGCTGTTGCTCTTGAATTTCTTTCTTTTTGTCAGGAATGTGTGTGTGGTGTCTCCTCTACACCTTCTTCTATTTTTTCCAGTATGCCCATGTGTTGCTCCACAGAGACATTTTTGAGAGTTGGAGGTTTCATGAGATGTCTGATAGCTTTCAAAATTTTGTACAATTTAGAAAAGAGGAAAACCGAAAAAAATCTTAGTATAGGATTTTTTTAGTGCAGTTTTTGTCTTCTATTTATTTATTTTGGTGTATAAAGATACTTCACAAAGTTGACAGAAGGTGGAATGAAAAGTTAAATGTATTTAGATGCAAAAAAAAATTAAAAGAAATCCATGCATTTTTTTTTTTTGTACAATGCAGTTTTTCATGAACTTTTGAAGACCCTTTGCATTCACACTGTATCACGTTAGGTGGCATTTCAACAGTGATTAGATTATTTGGTGAACAAAATAGACAAATTCCCAAACAGATTTCCTTCTTTGTTTTCCCCAATGTTGTCACCCGTGTGGAAGTCAGGGGTGGCCAGGATTCCATGTCGCTTTGAACTGAATAGGCATGAATGTTTCGTAAATCTTCCCTGTGTGCTTCTCTGACCACAGAGAACGTTTAGGGCAGATGTGGGACAGTATCGATATTTCGGGTTACTGCTGATAAGGCTGCTGCTTTTTTTTTTTTTTTTAAATAAAATGTACAGTTGGCTGCAGTGTGCCTTCCCGGCTTCTGCCCACACACAGCCCTAGGGCCACAGACCTGCATTCAACAGAAACTGCTGCTGATGCTTCCAATCTGAAATCCAAAATGCTCAGAAATCCGAAACTTTTTGAGTGCCAACCAGCTGCTCGCAAAGTTTTGGATTTTGTATTGCAGAGTTTCAAACTAGGGATGCTCAACCAGTAAGATCTATCGATCTGAGAAATTTCAGATTCGGAGACATCCTGGTTCTAATATTTCAGAGAAGGGCTACCCTACCTGCATAGCCAAAGAAAATTAGAGACAGGATCATTATCTGGATAATTCAGATAAAAAATTACTTTGCAGGGAAATACAATCACAGGATAAATGGTTTCATGTAGACCAGGATTTGGCTTTTTTTTTTTTTTTTTTGTAAAGGGCTAGATAACAAATATTTCGGACTTCACAGATTGGTCTCTGTTGGAACCACTCAGCTTTGCTATTGTAGCACAAAGATAGCCAGGGAAAATGCTTTTACGGGGAGGCATGGTGATGTCCCAGTAAAATTTTATGTGTAAGAAAAGGCTGGATTTGGCTGTGAGCTTTAGTTTTCTAACTCTTAGTCTAGTCCAACTTCCTGTTTGGTATGAATGAGCACACAGTCCCAGGGACATGAAGTGAATCCCCCAGTAGCCATAGATGTTTATGGGAGTCTTGATTCCTTCTCTATTGGCTATCTGGTGCCCCAATTTCTTCCCTGGGCAGCATCCTTCACACTCCATGTGGATCTTCATTCTCCTAGTTCTGTAAATCTAAATTTTCAAAATTTATTCTGCCTTGTGGGAGTGGCAAGCGCCAGCATTCCTGTGTCCTTATGTGTTTGTATTGATCAGATCAATTCTAGCTCGAGTGGATCAAAATGTAAGCAGTCTGTTGCATCTCTCGGTTACTCATTTCTAAATGTGGAAGTGTTTCTATATGGTCTTTTCTCTTTTGTATTTTCCCAAGCTCTCTTCATATATGTGCTGCATGAATCAGAGCTTGGGACCGGCTGAGAAGGAACTGAAGACCTGTAGGATGAACGATGCAGGATGCAGAGGATGAAAGCTGGAAAGCTGGTGCCTTCTGGAAATCTGAGAGGAGGACATGGTCTGGGATGTCTGGAGAAGGAAGTCACTGAGCGTGTTTACACTGAGTTAGGCTGTGCACACTTTTTGAAGCATACTCACGTGTTGTGGACAGATCATTGCTTTTATCTGCCCTGTTTGTCCTCCAGGAGCTAAGTAAGCACTGGGGCAACCAGCCAAGAGAATTAGAATGCAGCTGCCGTGGTGCTGGAAGTTCCACTCAAAACGAAGTGGAGTTCCACTCAAACAGCACCCGGAAGCGGAGATGTGAGTGGAACAGAAACGATCAACTTTGGGTTTTGAACTCCTCCTTTGACTCTGTCAACCACTCCCCAGCCCCCCAGCCCTGCCTTCAGGATTGCTTCTCTTGATTTTGCTTTAGTTATTTTTAGCAACCTGAGAATTGGACAACCACAATCAAACAGTCTGGACTGGTTTTTTTTTTTTTTCCATCTTGTTGATAAAAGTATCTGTCTGCAAATGTCAGGTTGTATATAACATCTCTACTTTCGTAGTCAATCTGTTTCTTTTTAAATGAAATTGGTGTGGCTTGAGTCTTCTCACATTGGTTTTGTTCCCAAAGGATATTTCAACGTCTTTTGTGGAAGAAATGCATGATGCTAAGCAGAACTTCATGGGCTGGGGTACCACTGATAGGATGCATGTATCCAACCCCACCTATCCCGCTCTTTGCAGACCAGGTGACTTGTCACAATTTTCAAAAAGAACTACAATTTCTGCAGATGTTGAAGTCACGGGAGGAGGAACCCAGCAGTGAGAAGTGTATTTGTTGCTGCAAGCAAATTCTTTGAGTTTTGGATACATAAAACCACAGGACCAGTCTCCTCTGGCAAAGTGAAACAGAATGTTTGCAAAGTGAAACATGACAATGTTCACAACAGAAAGTCAAGTGGAAACTGGAAATGAGTTGAAACAGCCTTCGCAAACCAACTGCACATTTCAAGGCAGAATGATCCCATTGGATACATTCATGTTTCTGCGAGACTGTCTGCAGCAATCTTGATGAATGACGTTTTTTCCAAGGGTCCACTCTGTGCAATGCGTTATGGGTCAAAATGGAGACAAACTCGTGAAAGCAAACTCTAATCATTTTGATCCCCACAGTCAAGATCTTCTTGGCTTCTTTATGAGTCAGGTATAGTCTAGTTCACAAATCTCAAGTGTGCTGGCTGCCCCGTGGATTTGGATACGTGTAGACACGCTTGGAGCCACTGCTCATAAGATTTACACTCCACAAGACTCCCCAAATGAATATCCTCACCACCCCTTTGAACACTGTCACCGCGGATTAGTGTTACCTGTCCTTGAACTGCATCTAAATGGAACCATACTCGACCTGTGTACTCTGTTAGCTCTGACTTTTTTCACTCCCCAGTACATATGGGAGAATCATTCCTCCTGTGGACTAACAACACACATTTTCTAAATGGTTGTGTAATATTCTACTGTAGAATTATGCCACTTTTTGCCCCCTAAGCATTGTTGCTGCCAATGAGAACTTGGGTAGTTTTTAATTTGAAACTACTACACCTTAATGTGCTAGGGATATTTTTGTGTATGTCTTTGAGTAGACACGTTCACTCTTCTCTTTTGTTACTATAACCCAGACAGAGGTTTCTGGAATCAGAGTGTAGACATGGGTTTGGCTCTGATAGATACTGGTCGAAAGCTTTCCAGAGTGTACCGGTTCCAATCCCATTTGTTCAACTTGCTCTGTATCCTTACCAGCACCAGGGACTGCACACCTGTCATCGCGTGACCTTTTTGTGTGTACGTGAGAGTTCTCTGGTATTTCCCTCTTCTTTTAGGACTTCTCTAGAATTCAGCTGCTAGACCTTCATTTTAATCAGTTTCCTAAATAAAGCCTGTTCTCCAAGTACCATCACATTTGGTATTTGGTATTTAATACATAGCTATAAGGACACCATTGTGTTCACAGCAATGGTCTTTTATCGAGGTCTCAAAGGTTTTAATTTGTGTCATCTTTTATATGCTTGTTTGTCACTTGGATATTCTATAAAATGACTGCTCAGTAGGTTTGCCCAATGGCAGGTGTTAGGTTGAGTCATCAAGATACTTCTTAATATACCCCTGTCGATGTATCTGGGGTTTAAGTTCCAGCTCTGCTCCCGAGTCAGACTTCCTGATAATGAGCATCCTGGGAGGCAGCAGGTGATGGCTCCAGTACTTTGGTCATTGCCACTCCTGTGGGGCTCCTGGAATGGGCTCCTGGCTTTCACCTGGCCCAGCTGTTGGGGGCATGTCAGGAGGGAACCAGTAGATAGGAAATTTCTTTCTTTCAATATCTTTGCCTCTCAAAAACACAAAATAAATCACCAAATTATTTTTATCCATTAAAAACTGCCGAGGCTATCATTCTTTCTGAATTTTAGAAGCTCTTTACGTTTTCTAGATGCTATTTGTTTTATAGATACTAGAGGCACACGATCTGCTCACAACCTCCAGCGGCTTGCTAAATCTGCTCATTCATTTTTATGGTGAAAGTCTAGGTTTTCAAGCTTTAATAGTGCTTTTTGTTTCCTATTTAAGAAATTTTTACCCACAACAGGTGCATTATAATATTCTTTTGTTCTTTATTTCATAACCTTAATTGTTTTAACTTTCGCATTTGAGTCAGTGATCTATCATGAATTAATTTTCACATATTGAGAGTTAGGATCAGTGTTAATTTTTTTCTATATGAAGATCCATTTATTGAAAACATCCTGCATTGAATTATGGTGAATTTTTCTTGTAAATCTGATAGCTGGATATGCAGATGTTTCCCCCAGTGGTTCATCTGTCTTTGTGCACTGGAATATTATTGTAACCTTTGAGCTTTGTGATTTGATAATGTAAAATTCTCCAAACTTGCTTTTTAAGATTACTCATGGATGACTCCTATATGTTTTCATGTACATTTAAGAGATAGCTAGTCAGTTTCTACAAAAACCTGTTAGTGTTTTTGTTGGGACTGCATTGAACTTATAGGTTCATTTAGAGTGAAGTGATATCCTAACAATCCTAGATCTTCTAGTCCTTAATTTAGTTATGTCTTTCAGAATTTCCTTTAGAAATGTTCTTGTAGTATTGGTGCATAGATCTTGCTAATTCTGAATTAGATCTATTTCTAGATATTGTATGTTTTTGGTGCTATTTTATTGGGTAGTTATTAAAATCTAATTTTCTAATTCTTTTCATAAATTAAGCATTTTTTTGTTTCCAACAAAGTTTCTAAGTTATGCTAATAATTTAGTAATCTGTAATTTTATTTGGAATCTCTCTGTGTACTTAACTATGCCTTTAATGAATCATGTTTTATTTTTACTGTTCTAATGCTTTTACTTCTATTTATTTTTCTTGCCTTATTTTTGGGGGGCAGACCTTAAATAACAATATTGAATAGGAGAGATAATGGAGCATTTATTTTGTATTGTTCTCAACTTCAATGTATAATGTCAGATGAATTTTGTGGCTGTCTTTGATCAGATTAAGAACTTTACTATTTCTGATTTGTTGAGGGCTTTCTTCGTAAGTCATGAACAGTTGTTGAATTTTATTAAGTGTTTTGTCTATGTCGTTGGGATGAATACATTTTTCTTTTTTATTATGCTAATGTGAGAGATTATAATGTTAAGCCAACATTGCATTTCTGGAATAATCCCACTTGGTCATGATGAATTATCTTTTATCTGTTTTATTGAATTTCTTGCATTTGCTGAGGATTTTTGAAACTGTAATCTTCCTTTCTTACCTCAGGGTCTGATATCAATCTTATGCTATTCATAAAAAAATTAGAAAGTGTTTCTTCTTTCTCTATTCTCTTTAAATATTTGTCTAAAAAGTTCACAAATGAAACCAGTTGAGTTTGTGGTTTTCTTTGTGAGATGTTTTTAACTTAGATCCAAGTACATGCAAGTTTTCTTGAGTCAATTTGGATGAATATAGTTTTCAGGAAATTTGTTCAGTTAGTATGAGAATTTCAAATCCATCATCATAAAGGTCTTCATAGTATCTTCTTATTTTCTTTCAATGTCTGTGAAATGTTTGGAGATGGAGACATATCCTTCATCCTCAGTCTTTCTACTCTGTTATCTACACATTTATTTAACATATTTATTTATATATATTTTTTAAATTCTTATCCATTTGTTTTAATTTTATTTGTAAAGAAGGCATTCACACACACATACATACAGATGGACAAAGTTTTGTCTATCCTTTGGCGATTCACCCTCCTCGGATGTCCACAACAGTCAGGACTGGACCAGGTACAAACCAGGAACAAGCTCAGCTGGATTTTTCTACATGAGTGAAACAGACTCAAATACTTGAGTCATTCACTGCATCCTCCCAGGACGCACAATAGCAGGAAGCATGATTAGTACTTGAGTAGCTGAGATTTGAACCAGGCACTCTGATGGAGAATTTGAGCAGCAACTTCACCAATGCACGAAACGCCTGACCCTCATTCATATTTTTTTAACATATGCATTTAGGAAGCACATTAGTATAAACACTGTTTTAACTGCATCTCATGTTTTCATATGTTATATTTTCTCTTGGTTCAGAAAATTTTCTAATTCATATTTTGATTTCTTCACTGACCTGAAGGTTGTTTAAACCTGCGTTGCTTAATTCCAGACGTTTGGCGGTTTTCTGCTTATTTTTCTGGTGTTGATTTTCATCCAACACCTCTCTGGTCGAAGAAGAGAGTCCAATTTCAAGTCTTCGGGGATTTGTAAAGATGTGTTGTATGGAGCAGTTTATGGTTGATTTTGGGTGGTGCTTCATCTGCATGTGTCCAGCACGTGCCTTCTGCAGATTTGGTGTGGGTGTTCCGACTGTGCCACTTAGGTCAACCAGATGATCACATTGTTCCTGACATTCCAGTACTACTCCTTCATCTGCATGTTCTGTTATTTCTGGGAGATGTGCGTCAAGGCCCTGCTGAGGCTGGACTGCTATTCCAGAATGTCTGAATGGCATGTCCTGGAGCTGCGGTCAGAACTCATGTGGGGAGCAAATGTTTGACCCTAAGCCTTGGACTTGAGTGGACTAGCGGTGTTCCAACAAGCCAGGGCCTGTGGTGGAAATTCATCACATTATGTGGTGCCAAGTCCACCTCTGTTACGTCATTGACTTTTGGTTGGCTTTGGAAATTCCTTTCGTCTGCTATTTCTTTTTCTTTCTCCAGTCAGGCTGCAAAAATGCTTACATTTTCCAAGCAACAGGGTCTAAATGAGGCCAGAGAGGAAAGGAAACAGAAATAATGACAAACACAGGGACTCCTACCTGTGCAGATTTGTCTCATCAGCAGAGTCTTATTTGGGGAATGGGGCCTGGATACTGTCAGAAGTATGGGTTCAGGGGTCATGCTGTGCCCTTTTTTCTGTAGTTAACACACTTTCCACAATAGGTTCATCTGCTGATATCACATCATCTATGGTCGTGGGTGTGGTTTGTGTGAAGGACTAACAGGTGAGCAGAGATTTCTTGAGAACCTCAGGGTGGGGAAGAACAAAAATTTTTGAACTCAGAAAGACCTGAAATGAATCATGTTGTGACATTTTCTGGCATTGCAACTATGAGTCTCAAATTCTGGTCTAGAATTTGAAGCCAGGAGCTTCATCTGGGTCTCCCATATAGGTGGCAGGCGCTCGCACTTTGCTTGTGAGCCTCAGTGTTTTGTTTTTTTTTTTGGTCTTTAATGTTTATTTATTTAATTGAAAGACAAAGTGGCAAGAGACACACACACACACACGCACACACACACATTTGTTCCACTTGCACCGGTACACAGAAGGGGCCCAAAGCTATAGCCCAGGTGCCTTCCCAAGGCTGTACCTTCCCCGGGGGACATCTTTGCTGGGGGAAAAGGCCGATTCTAGGTTAGCAGTTTTGGAGGTTCCGCATTTCTAACCAGCCCACCAGTGATGCGACTGTTCCTGCTGCTGCTGCTGGTGTGACCCCGTGAGCCACAGCCTGCAGTTTTTTTTAAATTAATAAAGTTTTATTGGAACACATTCATTTATATACCAAGGGGTCTTCAAAGAATCCAGGAAGATGCATATTGTTTCTTAATTCTGTTTTTCCATGCACTTTATTGCAGTGGCAGTGTTGGATAGTTGTGTCAAAGACTGTATGAAGCATGTGGACATCCTAAAGCATTTACTCTCTTCTCTCTGTAGAGAAGTTTACTAATCCCTGGTGTTAGCAGGACCTTTTGGTGTTGAGAGCTCCTTATTCACATGTCAGCCCAGCACTGAATGATTTCCATCCTGGGGTTTTGCACATCTTGTTTCCTCTGTCCCAACATTCTGTCCCCTTTTCTGTGCACATTTCCCTTGTTCTGGTCTCTGCTGAGACGTCACTGCTGTCAGGATATGCAGACTCATCGATGCTCTTGAGTACTTCTGGAGTCTTGAACTCGCATCATCATACTAAATGACACCAAGTGCTTTAATTAGGTCCCCTGTTTAGATTACAGTCTTTTTCACGGACAGCAATGTATTTGTTAACTCTTGAATGCCACACTCTTGCCCCACACTATCCATATTTAAATTTGACAACCTTGTGAGGACAGCATGATAGCTGAACTAGTTAATCCTCCACCTCCAAGCGCTGGCATCTCACATGGGCATCAGTTCATGCCCCGGCTGCCCCACTTCCCATTCAGCACCCTGTTTAAGGCCTGGAAAAGCAGCAGAGGATGGCCTAACGCCTTGGGACCTTGTACCCCAATGGGAGACTTGCATGAGGCTCCTGGTTCCTGGCTTTGGATTGGCTTAGCTTCAGCTATTGTGACCATCTGGGGAGTGAACTAGTGGATAGAAGATCTTTCTGTCTCTCCTCTCTGTAAGTCTGACTTTCCAATAAAAATAAATAAATCTTTAAAGTTGACACGTTGTGATGACTTTGGTAGGCATCCTTCTCATTTTTAAGCATTCTGAACTGGGGAGATCGTGACATTCCAGGGTGATTCAGTCTAATCTACTTTCCAGGATCTCCTTGAAGAGGGTGAGATCCTCAGTAGTCACCTACTGTAGTGAGACCAGCTCCACCGCTCCCACCGAAGACTACATGCACACATGCATGTAGACATATGCCCATGTGAGCGCACATACATGAACTCAGGCACACACACAGACCCAGGGTCTCTTTACTAGACTTTTACTATGAAAATTCTTGAGAATTTGAGAATGTATCTAATTTTTCTAGAATCATTGGTCCTGGGATGTTAAAGATATGTGATAAAAATTTCAGCATTATATTTCTATATTTCTTCCTGTTCTGTAACAGAGAGAATAGGCCAGTTCAATGGGCCATTTCAAGAAAGTGATGGGCTGTTGGGTCACTGCTTCTTTTGGGAGCCCAGACAGTGACTGGCAAAGCTCATTTCCACTCAGCAGGGCCAGTGGAATCCTGAGCACAGAGCTGGAATCTGGCCAGGGAGCGTTTAGGGGCCAGCTCGGGGTCTGGCTGTGGGACTGGTCCCTGCAGTCACCCTGTATTCTTTCTTGAATAGAACATTGTGTGCTTTCAAGGTGGCCCCTGAGCAGTGTGAGGGAGGCATCCACAGGCAAGGTTTTAAAGTTCTTAGCCCAGGGGCCCGGCGGCGTGGCCTAGCTAAAGTCCTCGCCTTGAACGCACCGGGATCCCATATGGGCGCTGGTTCTAATCCCGGCTGCTCCACTTCCCATCCAGCTCCCTGCTTGTGGCCTGGGAAAGCAGTCGAGGTCAGTCCAGAGCATTGGGACCCTGCACCCGTGTGGGAGACCTGGAAGAGGTTCCTGGCTCCTGGCTTTGGATCGGCGTAGCACTGGCCGTTGCGGTCACTTGGGGAGTGAATCATCGAACAGAAGATCTTCTTCTCTATCTCTCCTCCTCTCTGTATATCTGACTTTGTAATAAAAATAATAAATAAATCTTTTAAAAAAATAAAGTTCTTAGCCCATACTGATGGAAAGTTGGTGAGATGATCGGGGGAGGTGATCTGAACTAAGCAGGTATGCCTCCGACCATCTCTTCTTGTATTCTTTCCTGAGATGTTGAAATCATTGCTGCCATGTTGGCACATCACAGAGCACTTACCTCTTCTCCCCCAACCCTCAGACCCTGCCCTTGCTTCTAGCAGGCTCCACTTGCTCAAGTTCATGGTGGACTATCAGAACCTATGTGTGTGTCTGGTATTGCTGCTTTTCCATGATCACAGATGAGTGCTTGTGACTTTCTTTTAATATCACAGGTATTTCCCATGCCATCTCTCTGGCTCTCTTTTTGAAGCCAGAAGAAAAAAAAAACCACCAAACTCCTTAGGAAAAATTATGTAACTCTAGAAACAACAGCCAGGGCTGGAGAAATCCTCTTGTGACAGTGAAAATCCAAATTCCAGATGTTACAGGGTTTTGATTCTCCAGAGAAATGTGTGCAAGGAAGGGAGAGACTAGAGTCAGAGTAGGAACTCCTTAGTGATCTGCCCACTTCGATCTGAGCAAGTTCGAGGGCTCAGCACAGACTTTTGCAGGAGGCCCCAGGCACATGGGAGAGGAACTGCTCCTTCATCCCCACCTGTGCCCGGCCTATTTCCCTCCTATTTTTTCCAGTAAATATTTATCACTGGACATTTGAGGTAGAACCAACAGGACAGGCTCTTCAGAATAAATGGCTTGTTTACTTATTTATTTTCTCTTAGGCCAGGCTGAATATGTCAAATGAGTGACTTCGGGATTTTTTTTTTTAAGTTTGGCTTCCTTTTTCCTTTATGGCATAAGTTAGCTACCCATTGATGGGATTTTTTCAGGCCACACACATGCTTTTCAGTTTTGGCAAAAAGAAAACCACAGCTCATAAATCACATTCATAAATATTTAGTGTACTTGAATGTGTTAAGGGGTTTTAAGGGAAAGGAAAGAAAACTAAGGTTCGGTTCAAACATCCCCAAAGTTTAAGCAGAAGTAAATAAAATTGCTTATTTCTTTTTTTCTTAGATCTTGAAAGCAGTTGCTGAGAAACCAAGATGAATGTTGGAAGCTTTCAATGGAATCAAAGAAATTATATTTTGCTCCCAAACTAAAAGTAAGGAAAAAGCCTCTTCAATAAAATTTTGGATTCGGTGTTCCTCAATGACAGGGTGAAGAAATAGTTGCATTTAAGAGTCCATGAATTATGGAGAGAAAGACACTGATCCAGGAACCAAGCAGTGATCCAATATGGAGTCACTGTGGCCAGACAGTGGGCAGAGCCGGGAAACGGGTTTCCCTCCTTCTCTTCCTAAGGCGAAGCCAGCCCTGTCCTCTTGTGTCCAGAATAGATTAGCATTTCGTTTTAGGAGACTCTGAAACACAACCACCTGAACGTGTCAGAACAGACACTGGGGCCACAGTGATGTCGGCCTTGGGAAAGGGTCTTAACATTACATGTTGTCCTCACCTCTAGGTCGATCCATCAGCTACATTTACATATGATTTGCTAAAACACTAATTGTACAAAGTTTTTAGGAGTCTCCCTATTGCACAAAGTGAGATATTCTTGTACTGACTGCACTTCCTCTCAAGGTCATGGGTGTGTCAATTCCACGTGACAGTATCACTTTTTTCCACCAAGAACTCCAGGATCTCCATTGGTCTATAACACAGTATCTCGGTCTCAGTATCCTTGACTTTGGAGCTGGGTGACTCTGCTGTGTGAAGCTGACCAGTGCACAGGGGAGTGGTTAGCTGTATCTCTGACCTCTACCTGCTAGAGGACAGTGGTACCTGCCTGACTCCATTCTGGATGCTGAAGATTTTTTTTTTAAGATTTATTTTTATTGGAAAGTTAGATATACAGAAAGGAGGTGAGACAGAGAGGAAGATCATCGGTTGGATGATTCACTCCCCAAGTGACTGCAATGGCCAGAGCTGATCTGATTTGACGCTAGGATACCAGAGCCTCTTCCAAGCCTCCCATGCGGGTGCAGGAGGCTCTGGGTCGACCTCAACTGCCTTCCCAGGCCACGAGCAGGGAGCTGGATGGAAAGTGGGGCAGTCGGGATTAGAACCAGTGCCCATATGGGATCCTGGTACATTCAAGGCAAGGACTTTTAGCCACTGAAGATACTACCACTGAAGATACTTTAGACTGAGTGACCCATCAGCATGCTTACTCTTCCCAGCACTGGAGATGGCACCTGCAGATGAAGGCACCTGCAGATCTGATGTCTAATGAAAACCTACTAGACAACTCCTCCTAGACAATTGTCTTCCCATATGATCCCCAGTAGCAGAAGCAAGAAGGAGCTTTTTTTTTTTTTTTTCAGAAAAGATTTATGTGAAAGAACTGCACAGATAGAGGGAGAGATACATAGAGAAAGAGACCTTCCAACTGCTGGTTCACTTCCCAAAGGGCCACAATGGCCAGGACAGAGCTAGACAGAAAGCAGAAATTTCCTTCAGGTCTCCCCCATGAGTGGCAGGTGCTCAAGTTCTCAGACCTTCTTCCACTGCTTTCTCAGGTGCATGAGCAGGGAACTGCACCGGAAGTGGAGCAACTTGAGCTCAACCCAGTACTCATATGGGATGCTGGCCTTCTTAACAGTAGCTTGATTCAGTGTGCCACAATGTTGACCCTCTCTCAGACCTTTTATATTGCATCCTCAGGGGGCTCCACTCATAGTTACCACTGAAGGCCTCACCTCCCAATATCATCCCATTTGGGTGAGGATTTTAATATGGATTTTGAGGGAATGTAAGCATTCGGGTTACAGTACCCCTCATCCTCTCAACCATGATGAGCAAAAATGTTTCCAGACATCAACACATGTTTCCAGGATGGGTGGTGGGAGTGAAGCCATTCCTGTCTGAGAACCACTGCTCTACTGAATAAACAGTGAGGATCTTTGTTTCTGCACCACTCTTGCCCAGCCCTTCGGGGAGGTCTGTTGCTGCTATCCCAAGCCATATGCTTACCTGTGTGATTTCTTTTCTTGAAAGGCCTTTCCTCCAACTCCTTCTTGTCTAAAGCCCCATCCCTCTCAGAGGTTCCATCCCCTCTGATGCAGGTAGTGCTTATCATCTCCCCTGCTCCTTGGAGGTGTTTAGGGGTAGCTGCGATTCTGGGCATCCACCCCTGCCAGAGAGAGCCCTGAGAGGGGCTAAGGAGCCACTTCCTGGAACAGCCCCTTAGGATTGTTGACACTCAACAGGGGCCATGCCCAACCAGGCTTTGCAGGAGGTTAGGGGTGGTGCTTGGCTGTCACTCAAATAGGCTGATGTCAGATCAGATGGGCGTGAGAAACCTGGCTACCTGGGAAGGTTAAGGAAATGGAGGACCAGCCTCATTGCTTACTGAGAGCTTGGCACTGCATAACCTGCTTCCGGCAGCCAGTGGCAACTCCAAGGAGGTGATTGTGAGGTTAAGCACCTCACCATCCCATTAGATTGTCTTCAAATTATTTCAAACACTATTACTACAAGTACTTACAGTACTTATTTCACTTACAGTTACCAACTGTTCCGATTTGCCTGGGATGCTTTGCAAGAAGGTCTTGGGACATGGGGCTATTAGAAAGCAGGGACATGCTGGGAAGTTTAGTGTCCCTTCTCCCCACCTTATTATTTTAACTCTCACCACCATAATTACTGCAATTCCTCATGTTTTATTCTAGGTACCACTTAAATTTTCTTTTAAATTGTAAGTAAAGGCCACTCAAAGTTACTTTCTATAAAAACTTTTTTTTAAAATCTGTAATGTAAATTCAAGAAAAATTCTTGCGACACAAACACATTTCGAAAGGACGTCTATCCTTCATGAAGTTCCTCTTGTGTGTAATTCTGGAACGTTCATTGCCAAGAGAACCTTCATTCTGATACTGGACTAGGGCCCAGGAGATCTGGTTAGGACAAGCAGTCTGGGCCTAAGTGTCTTGGAAGTCTCAACATGCCAATGGGTGTGGTTAATATTGTTTTTCTGCAGCTTATACTTCTCGACTGAAGTCCATGGGATAATCCCACCTGCACGGCCGGGATTACTGTTGACCACTGTTCCATTTAGAAGACACTGTGAGTGCTGGATGATTTAGTTTCTTCACCTGAACTCTCCAACAATAGCAAAATAAGCCAATAAGACCTGCTTCATTGTATTTATCTGAGTAGACTTGGCCACTAAACTGCTTACCTTGACTTCAAGTTTTGTGTCCATATCTGACAGGCCATATAGCTTTACATAGATGAGTTAACTCTCCCAGCCCCCAGTTTTTTCATCTATAAAAGGGATAGCATTAATGTTCTATACTCGTTAGTGATGGGTTTATGCTAAATGATGTGAGAGTGTGCTGAGAAGCATATAGGATTCTGCAAATGAAAGTCTTTGTATGGAAAGTGCTTTCTTTGAGTGACATTCTAAAAAAGAGTATTATGTTAACCTTATCCTGGATTTGTGTTCCAAATCTCATGATGCCTTAGCACTTAATCTTATGTGCTTGAGACGCTGTGTGGCATAGCTGTTATTTTTGGCTAATGTCATCATTCCATTCAGCAGAGTGTGGGCCCTGAGACAGCACGTGCAAATTGAAGACAATGGAATGCTGTATCCTCCAACTCCACTGAATGCCATGGGACTTTGCTCAGTGGCCCCTTGTTACTGACTCTGAGCTCTGGGACTCCAAGATAACAATTACCCTGCAGTAGTAAAAGCTTTCATTACAGCTGGACAATGGTGCTTTTCCCAACCTTAATTCAACCTCAGAATTTCAGCTTGATTAGAAAACCAGTGAACCCTGTGCTTCCTATGTGATGTTTCAACTTGGGAAATGAGGGTATCAGCTAGGAACACCGTGTGTGTGTGTGTGTGTGTGTGTGTGTGTAGCTAGGAACACCGTGTGTGTGTGTCTGTGTGTGTGTACTGTAGAGGTGGTAGCGGGTAGGTAGAAATGGGGCAGGAACATAACAGCTTTTGATTCAGACTAACCTGATTTTGTGCCTTTGAGTTAGTACATATTGACTAAACAGTGCTGACAGACATCGCTAGTATTTTTCTGGGTCAGTTACATGAATAAAAATATTGTTTTTGCTTCAAAGATGTCACAACAGGAAAAACCCAAAGAATACTTGGAAGATGGTTCAGAGAAGGAACAATTAGCTTAAATCTTCTGGAAGAGAAGCAGTTACTGGGAAACAAGGTGTGGAGGGCAGACATCGTGGGGGGGGGCGGGTGGTGGCTGCTGGTCAATGAAGACCACTGGAAACAAATGGTGGCATAGTCTGAAGTCATGGTGAGAAACCATCCACATGTGTGGCTGCAGAAGGAAGGGAAGATGAGCTATACATTTTGAACCTCAGGAGCTCGGTCCTCCAGCCACTGGACAGGGGTGCCCAAGGAGAGCTGACTGTTGGCTCTGCAAATACAGCCTTGGCCTCCCTCCCCACTGTGCACTCTCTCCTGGCTTCTCCATTCCATAGTTGTCCCTGTCTGCAGGATCCCAGGCTATCCTTCAAGGCCCACATCATTGGATTCTTTCTCCATGAAGCGAGTCGACTAGAAGTGTTTTGTCCAACCCAAGCCCTGGCCATTTTACCTTAAATTTCTGAAAATATCAACTAACGTTATGTTGTTTTGTGTTGCTGGAGGCTATCAAGCTGGCATTAAGATGTGGACAGAACCTGGGAGAGACTCCCTCTTTCTCCTGCCTTTCGATGGCCTCAGGAGTTCTCTGCCTTGCTTCCACTCACTCACCTTCTCATGTTTCTTTTTTTTCCATGTCTTTGCTCTTCGTGTGTCTGTCCCTGTGCCCAAATTGGCCCCTTGCATGAAAACTTCAATTCAATTGGATCCCAATGACTTCATTTTTCCTTGATGCCATTTATAAAGACTTCTTTCCAATAAAGGTCACATTCTAAAGTACTGGGTATGAACTTTTCAACAGAATGCTTTTTTGGGGGGCAGTGAAGTGGGAGGCACAATTCAATCTTAACATTCCTAAAGTTGTGAGTTAACACTCACAAGAGACTGAGAGCCATTTATGTAGCATAACTTGAGCGAGCCTTTTAATCCATCTCCTTCTCAAATCTTTGCCCCAAACACACTGGAATTATTCTAGCATCCATCATTTTGCCACAGAAGATGTCCATTATAAACTATCCCCTGAGGTTGGGAAGCATTGAGATCCAGTTGACTAGACGGCTACTTTCAATGCTGGCATCTCACATTGGTCTGCCAGCTGAAGTCTCAGCTGTTCCACTTCCAATCCAGCTCTTTGTTGACGCTGTGAAAGATGGCAGTGAAAGATGGTGTTTGTACTCAGACACCTTCATTCTATGTGGTATGGAATGAGTCCCAGGCTCTTGTCTTTGGCCTGGCTTGGTACTGGATATTGCAGTCATTTGCAGAGTAAACCAGCAGATGGACAATCTCCTCTCTGCCACTCTCTCTCTCTCTCTGTCACTATCATTATGTCTTTCAAATAAACAAATCTTTACAAAAATATCTTTGATGATTCATTTCATATGTTTAAGTGACTGGGCCGTGGTGTCCAGGTATCAGTCATGATGCTTGTCTGAATGCTTCCTTGAAGGTGTTTTTGGATGAGATGGGGATGTAAATCGATGGACTTGACAGTCAGGGAGTTGACCGTCATAACGTGCCTGGATCTCATCCAACCAGATGAAAGGCTACAGAGAGAAAAGGCATACCTTATACCTTCTCCCTGAAGAAGAGGGCATTCTGCCTGCAGAGCACCTTTGAACTTGAACTGACGCATGGGCTTGTCCTGGAGCTACAGCCTTGTTTGTTCATCCTGTAGATTTTAGACTTGTCACCCTCTGTCACTGTATGAACCAAATTCCTAATTCTCCTTTTCTCTTTATACATTCACATCTAAGAGGCTCACTTTCTCTGGAGAAGCCCAACTACTCTAAGAGCCTCTTGCCCAAGTGCTCCTGAGACAATTGGCCTGGGGTGGGCCAGGGGACAAGGATCAGGGCAGGGCTACTTTGAAGAGCTGGCTGGGGACTCCCACATGACCAGGGCTAAACATGCTGGCCAGAGTGGCTCTCTTTCCTTCAGATGTCAAGTAAAATTTGCTTCAAGTCACATCCCTGCGGGTTGAACCTTGATATTGCTGTACCAGACTGTGTAACCTTGGACTTGAGATTTGTTTTTTCTTTTTTTTCTGTTTTTTCTTTTTTTTGTAGCCAGGGAATTCTGTGCATAGCACAGATAACAACAGTATGGTTCTCAGATGGTCATGAGGGTGAAGCAATGTCAATGGAAATGAGGCGTAGAAAGGCATATTTTTAATTTTTATTAGGTAGGATGCGTGCACAGTTCATGTCTGTTACTTTTGAGATTATATGGCTCTAGAAGTAGAGTGGTCTTTCTTTCTTTCTTTCTTTTTCTTTCTTTCTTTCTCTCTTGCTTTCTTTCTCTCTCTCTCTCCCTCTCTCCCTCCCTCCTTCCCTCCCTTCCCCCTCCTTTCTTCCTTCCTTCCTTCCTTCCTTCCTTCCTTCCTTCCTTCCTTCCTTCCTTCCTTCCTTCCTTCCCCTCTTTCTCTTTTTTGTTTTAAATAGCAGGCACTAACCCTCAGCCTCATCTCTTGGACCAGCAGCTGAATCTCAGCAGTTTGCCTGGCATGTCTTGGAGCCCTGGGTCTGACCTGGTTTTGGCACAGCAGGGGCTGAACCGGATGGGCGAGACCCTGGATATCTGAGATTCTGCAATTACTTTTGGGTCTCTCTGTGGAGGGGACGGAGCTCTCTGCAGGAGTGAGATGCAGGACCCTGGATGAAATCATAGGTCACTTAGGACACGGTGGTGAAACCAATTGAAACAGTGTGGTCAAACCACAGCTGTGCAGGAGACACATGTGACCGATTTTCATGGTGAGCTGAGTGTGCACTGCCGCACGCCTGGGTGAAAAGCGATCCTGTCTGACTGGGATATTGCAAGCCGCTTGCTGGGGATGGTGCTTCCCTGCCAGGTGCTCGGGTTCCTGTTCAGGTCTCTGAGTGTTTGGCTGGGAAGCACGCTCCATAGTGCGATTTCATACTTGGACATCTGAGAGTGGTTATGGGAAATTGCCTCACCCATCCTCTCTCCTTCAGAGCACCATGCGTTCAGGATATGCAAGAAGCATGACCTTTAATTTATGGAAACATAAACAAAACCTAAGCAGCTGGGACTGAAACTATAAAAGGTAGGGGAGCCGTGAGTGCAGCCTGGATATGGATAATGTTGGTTAATATCCCTCCATGATGTTGCAGGGACCTGGGCAGGAGGGCTGTGGGGTTTGGACCCTGAGCTCATGCCTTGCTGACCTTGAAAGGATCAAATTTGCTGGATTGATTTACACCTTGGAGAAGGGCATTTATAAGTACATCCTTTGGAAGAAATGAAAAATGTTTTCAAGACTGTGTTCAGAAAAGCTTATGAGTGTGCAAGTATTGCCCTCATCTAGGAAACTGAACCACTCAATGGCAGATGGTGGAAACCGCTTGAAAGTTTCTGAAATTCCTGATGACTTCTAATGGAACCTGTTCATCCCATCTCATCACACATACACATGCGGCTGTGTTATCTTGCATGTTCAACTCCATACAGGTGTAAGACTGGGGGCATCCCGTGGCTGCCTTCAAAGTGCTGCATTTTAATAAATTCTGAATAGGCCAATGAGTAACATAGCTATTCAAGTCCTATCTCTTAGTAGTGGTATAGCTGTATGTAAATTCCCTTAAGACTTAATTTCCTCATCTGTCAAATGGACTGAATGATGATGATGAATGATGAAAATGGTGACATCATACATGATATCATACATGATCTAACACTCAGGCTTACAACCAGCTCAAAAGGAAAGCTCTTTCATGTATTCTTGATTCAGTGCTCATTATAGTCCGATAAAGTAAGTTGCTATGATCTCTATTTTTAAAAAGATTTGTTTGATTCTGTTTGAAAGAGTTAATGGAGAGAAGGAAAGACAGAGAGACATCTTCCATTCGCTGGTTCACTCTCCAAATGTCTGCAATAGCCAGGGATGGACTAGTCTGAAGTCAGGAGCCAGGAGTGTCTGCTGGGTCTCCTACATGGATACAGGGGCCAAAGCACTTGTCCATCTTCTGCTGTTTTCCCAAAAGCAATAGTGGAGAGCTGAATCAGAAGAGTGACATTCAGGGCTCAAACAAGCACTCATGTGGGATGCTGGCACTACAGGCTATAGTTTCATACTCTATGTCAAAATGCTGACCCTGCTATAAAGCACTTAAGATTGTCTGATAGCAGGAGACCTGAGTAAGTATTAGCAATAAGAATGAAAACACTTTTAAATGTTGGTAGGAACCAGTCCCCCAATAACAGTGGTTGTTGTTTTACAAGAGATCAAAGCAAGATGCTCAGAGTGCTCTGAACGCGAAGGAGGTAGCCCTGGGAGGAGCCAAGTATCCAGAGAGGTGGTCTTAGAGCTGGTCCTTCTAGGAAGGAGGTGAGCCCAACAGGCAGCATGAGGCAAAGGCGTGCACACAAGAGTTGTTCCATGACATGAGGCCAAGGGAGGGTCCTAGGGGTGGCAGAGGGAATGTGTGAGTTAAGATTGAAATGTGGATCCCATGCAAGTGCCCTTACATGTTCTATGAGTTTATGGTGCCTTTGATAGGTGAGGAAGTCGCTGAGGATTCTAAATGGTAGTAAACACCACAATCAGAGCTGTTTGCTTCTTGAATGCAGCTAAGTGTTACCCAGGGAACCTACAACACTGGCCAGGCCACTGTCCAAAGTGGATGAGAATCTGACTTTAAGGGTGAGGATTAGATCAGACCTGAAAACTCATAGGGATTCCATGTAGCTAGTCTGATTTCTGCACCAAGAGCCAAGCCAATGTTCTACATATGTTTTTAGAGTGGTCCCACTCCTTGTTTCCACCTTCTCATATGTCTGATGGAGATATTTCCAAGGACAGGCAGGGAGCAACTGTGCAGAGCGCTCACTGGGGACAGAGCTATGTGGGGTGCGAGCTGTGTAAAATTCACCACCAGATGTTGCAATTCCACATCCACTTGGCTATCTCTAAATGGGATGAACAGTGGTTCTAGGACAGTGAATTCATTGTGTGTTCCTTGCGCACCTTCAATGTTCAAGGCACAGAGTTTTAAAGCTGTGTTGGCATGGTTAACCATCCTCTTGTCAGGGTCTAGAAGCACAGAGGTCAGTGATTATGACATACAGTGAGAAGCATCCCAGGTTGAGCACACAGTGTGTGTGGGTGGTGGAGGAGTGTGAAGGTAACAACACTGGCTTTTCTTTGGAGAGGGACAGCCAGCCCAGCCTTCCACATCTGATGTGTGGCATGTTGGTTACCAGGCTCCTGGGCTGGGAGTGTCTTAACATCAAAGAGACCTCGGTTTGAAACTTGGCTCTGCCTTTTACTGACTAGGATTGTGTTGGCAAATTCTCTGAGCTTCATTTTCTATGACGTGGTTATGATTTCACCCACTGCATGAAACTTGCTGGAGTAGTACAGAAACAGAACATCATGTATATGACAAGCCAGCAATAGAAAACTCAGCTTGTAAACAGGCCCTAACAGGGGATTTTTCAGAGGAGATCGGGCGTGTTCAGGGTGGTATGGCCGTAGACAACAGGGGATTTTCTAGCTCTTCTGTGAGGTGGTTGAGAGTGGAATAACTTCATGATTGAACCACTCCAATCCATACTGGAGTTTCATACTGGAGCGCCAGTGTGAGTTCTAAATGAAGTGATTCTATTCCGATCTAATGCACCAGAGAAGGAGGCAGATGATGACCCAAGTGCCTGGACCCTTGCTACATATGTGGAAGTCCAGGATGGAGTTCCTGACTTTTGGTTTTGGCCTGGATCAACCAAGCTCTGGCAGCCATTTGGGGAGTACACTAGCGGATGGAAGCTTTCTCTGTTTGTGTCTCTCTGCCACTATGTCTCTCAAAAATAGACAAATCTCAAAGAAAGAAGCAGGCTCTTTATGCCTCCATGTGCAATCCTTAGGGGTAGCTCTAGAAGGTTCTACTCATGGCTGTAAGCATGGACGTCAGTTTGGTCCCACATATCCTCACCCGCACCTAGTTCGGTGGCATTGGCTTGGGCCATATACCTGCCTCAGAACCAGGAATATTCTCTGGAAGTCCCTGTGCCAGTTGCTGGCAAACTATGTGAACGTTGTCAATTACTTAAAAAAAAAAGATTTATTTTATTTTTATTAGAAAGTCAGATATACAGAGAGGAGGGGAGACCGAGAGGAATATCTTCCGTCTGATTATTCACTCCCCAAGTGACCTCAATATCCAGAGCTGCGCCAATCCGAATCCAGGAGCCAGGACCCTCTTTTTGGGTCTCCCACGCAGGTTCAGGGTCCCAAGGCTAAATTCTCTTCTTACCAGCACCAGGATCCCATATGAGTGCTGGTTTGTGTCCTGGCTGCTCTACTTTCCATTCAGCTCCCTGCTTATGACTTGAGAAAGCAGTAGAGGATGGGCCAAAACCTTGGGATTCTGCACTTATGTTGGAGATCTGGAAGAAGCTCCTGGTTCCTGATTTTGGATCAGCTCAGCTATGGCCGTTATAGCCATTTGGAGAGTGAACCAGCAAATGGAAGATCGTTGTCTCTTCTTCTTCTTGTAAATCTGATCTGCTTTTTCAAAATAAGTAAGTTTTAGGGAAAAAAAAGGATTTCAACTATGAATTTGAAACGCACAAGCATTAAATCCACTGCATTGTGCTATCCTCAAAAGTTTCTTTAGGACACAGTCAAGTATGTAAAAGGATGTGAGTGTGTGGGCATGGCAAAGTTGGTTTTCCTTTAAACACAGCTATTACTTGAGCAGTGTTAGTCACGGCTTTGATGATGCATCCAGGAGTGTCAGTACTTGAAAGCACATGGTGACAGGAGACCATTTTGCTTCTGCTGTTTGCAGGATGCTCTGCTGTTTGCCTGGGATGTTGGGAAGGGGGCCTGGAAGCATGAACCAGTGACCTTCCTGTGCCCTGGAGAGGCAGGAGTGATAAAGAATGACCCTGCAAGACACTGACCTTCTTTTCACAGGGCCATCTTAGTGAAGCTAATCGAATTGAGCAGAGGCAGAATTTTTTTTTCCAAAGTCCCATGGGGTGTAAGAAAATGGCTTTGAATTTCATTATGTGGGAAATAGAGGTCCTAACTCAATTAGCTATCAAATGAGGATGTTTCTACCCCTTTGGTTTGAAGTAGTTGCAAGGCCAGCCTGTACCCAAGGAAGTGTCTGGCCTGTCTTTCCTTGCAGTCTTTCTTCTGCAGACAGCACCTTGCTGTGGTGTGGGCCAGCTTTTACACCTTGGTTTCCTCCCTCTTCTGTGGAGTGCAGTTAGTAGCGATGCAACCTCACTGGTTTTCTGCGAGGATTATGCATTTAGCTCATCACCGGGTGCAGCATAACCCTGCCAAATAAATATGATCTGTTGTTCTGACCAATGATTTTGCAACTGTAGGCCATCGAAGGCTTTGGGTTTTTTAGTTGACTCTTTCCTTACTTCTCCAAGTTTTTAGGATCTCAGTCAGTGATCAGCAGCAGGCATGTGAGAAAGAGGGAAATGCAAAAATGAATGCCCTTTTTTGTGAAATGCATAGCAGAGTTGAGAGTGGATGGAGAAGCAGGAGAAGGTGATTTTTTTTTTTTGCCTGATGTCTCAGAGCAATCGATAGATACCAGTAGAATAAACTGATAGAACTATGGACAAAATCATTTAATTGCCATTTGCTCATGTTCCCTTATTGAAGTCTGGTATGTCGGTTAGCTGAAGGTAATTTGTTCTACAGTGACAGAGCAGGCCTCCATCTCGGTGGTTGGGAACACAGCTTTCCTTGTTTGCTTGTTCTTTTGTATTGTGGTTGGATGTAGCTCTGTTCTGAGTCCGTTTATTCTGGAACCTGGCCAAGGGACCGATCTCAATCTGAGAAATTGTTGATCTTGACACAGAGGGGAAGGAAAATAGCAGGCTCATTAAGTGGCTTTGCAAACCTCTTCTCGAGATGATAGATGCCACTTGGATTCACATTTCATAGAGCAAAACTACTCATGTGCACAAGCTGACTTCCAGTGGAACGGGGAAGTGGTATCATCCTGAAGGAAAGAGTAAGAAAAAATGGAAAAGTCTGTTCTACCGCAGCTGGAAAGTCTAACTATCATTAGGCAGGTAAGACAATGGAAATACACATAAGCATTGAATGAGTTTGTAATACTAGGCGTATTAGTTTTCAAAAGCTGGTTAGCAAGTCGCCATAAACTCAACCCAACACATCTTCACTATCTCAAGGTTTCCACTTATTAGGAGCCAGGGCACACAGCCACTGTGTTCTTGGCTCAGAGTTTTAAGAGACTGGAATGAAGGTGTTGGCTGGGCTGTGGTTTCCTCTGACGAAGGGATCCTCTGGCAAGTTTCCCAAGGTGCTGGCAAAACCCAGTGTGTGTGTGTGTGTGTGTGTGTGTGTGTGGTAGTAGGATTAAAGGCATCTATTCCCACAGTTCTCTGCCATGGAGCCCTCTGTAGGCCATCCACATCAGGTGGCCCTGACTCACTGCTTCCAGGGCGGTGGCAGTGGGGACCTTTCTTTTTACAGACTTTTCTGTTTCTAGCATAGTCTTGCTGGCAGGGAGAACACAGTGAGTCAGAGGGTGGTCCATGGAATCTGTTCTCTTGGATTCCAATCCTAACACTGCCATTTAGAGGTAGTGAGCTTGAGAGAGGCGCTTAACCTTTTTGAGCCTCAGTTTACCCACTTGTAAAATAGAAATATCAAAGATAGCTCAAGCATTTGATCCCTTATCACACACACGAGAGACCCTAATGGAGCTCCAGGTTCCAGGCTCAGCCCAGGCTAATCCAGGCTGTTTTGGAGTGAACCAAAGGATAGAAGATCTCTCTCTCTTTCTCTTGATTGCCTTTCCTGACACATTAGCAAGAGGCTGGACCAGAAGTAGAGCAGCTGGTACTCAACCTGGTGCTCATATGGGATGCCAGTGTATCAGGCTGCTGCTTATAGTGCTGTGCCACAATGTCAGCCCTGGGACCCTGCGATGTGAGCTAACACTGCCTCCTTCCTCTCAGTATTTGCGCTGGTAGTAAGCTGGAATCAGGAGCCAAAGTGGGAATCGAACCCTTCCCTCTGATGTGGGTGGGACACAGCATGTTAACCAGCATCAAAATCACTAGGCAAACCTGCCCCATGTAGGATATTTTTAGGGTAATTTTAAATTTATATGACCGCTGCTTAAAATCATGGACTTGGTCTCATACTTTGCAGTCCAGGACACTTAATTTATTCTTGAATATAGTGCTCAATATGTAATAAATACTACAGTACTTCAAAATGTTCATGGAGAAATGGGGTTACAATGTAAGTTTATGTTTGTATAAAAAAAACTTGACATCCTTGTGAAGATATTTTTTCATAATGCACATTTTCTGTGAACTTTTTGCAGTCCCCTTGTGGATAGATGCATAATTGAACCTAATATAAATAATAATGTTAGTATCATTAAACTCTAAATGTAGGACTCAGACAGTCAATTTATTTTTCATGCTTAGCTCTGTCAAGACAGACTTAGGCCTTGGGACATGGGACAACCTGCCCTAAGTAAATTTCCAAGTGATGTGGCCAGCTTTCTTAAACATGTGTTTCTCTTCCCCAACATTCTGAACTTTGCTATGCTCTTTGGCTGTCTTCCTGGCCCTGTGACAGATCAAAGGCATGATAGGGGACTTGCACCAATAAGGGAGGTCAAATCCACTCCCCCACTACACACACACACCTTTTTTGAGGGGGGGAGAAGAATTTTTCCGAATCTACAAAGGACGACAGAACACTTCAGCTCTCTCTGCAGGTTTGTCCTGGATTTGTTTTCCCCTTTGTGATAGCTTTAGACTCTATTCCTGGTGTATATCTTTATAAAATGAAATTTCCTTCTGTTGTTGCAAGAAGACTTTAGAAAGTCTTTCAGGACCATGCAGAGACACGCAATGCTTTTTAAGAATGATGTTGAAATTTTAAAAGGATTGATTTGACCCTGAGGCCAAATGACATAGCCTGCAAATGTGATAAATCTAGCAAACAAATAAACAAATAAATAAATAAACGTAAAGGCCTTTAAGGAGGCAGTGGGCCAATAGGCAGTCCCGGCGTTGGCATTCAGCTTTACAAGAACACTTGCTAATCCCCCATGCTCAGGACACTTATAAAAGTTTCATTTCCTCCCCAGACGTGGCTGCACCGCCTCCTCTACTCCAGGGACTGTAGGGGGGCAGAACACTTTATTTGAGATTGGAATTGTACATGGGCTCCTTATAAGGTGATGACTTCATGGATATTGATATTGCCAGTAGGGGTTTCATGTCTCCCTGCCCGGGCTGTGATCCTTTGAAGTCAGGAAACACCATGTCTGCGACTCTGTAGGGAGCTTGGTACGTGGTCTGTGTCTTCCACACTTTTGTCCAATGAAGGGAGAAAGTTCCGCCAGCTGCCGTGAGCTCAGCATCAAGTACTGTCATTGGCGCATGTGAATCAGCGCCTGCCCAGTGTTTGACATACGGTTGAACTGTAGCCATTGCAGGCATGGCAAGTCTGTGTGTCCTCAGGGTTTTGGCATTTCCGAGGCTGGGTACACTGGAATCTTCAATTGCTGGAATACTAAGTTGTCGTTACAGTTGACCTTCCATAGGAAAGCATTCTTCATCCTTCTGTACATTCAGCCAACCTCATATGGAAGATATTTGAAAAAAGTTGCACCTGTACTGAGCTCATACAAACCTGGATCAGCAGCAGAGCAGCCAAGACCTGAACCACCATCTAGGGGGTAACTTTCTCTTCTATGCCGCAGGACCGGCCCCAAGGATATTTTTTTTTTAGTGGAATCTTTCATTGGAGTGTTGCAGCTGATCTAAAATCATAACACTAATCTTCCTGCTCAAAACCCCTGTGGTGGTCCTCATTACTTCTGTGCTACAATCCAAATCCCCCAGCCTTGTATTTGAATCACCCACTTGCCCTGGGAGCAGTCTTGATTACTCCCTAACAAGCCCTTCTTGCCTCCAAGCTGTGTTTTCTCATAACAGAAATTCTGCTGGTCCCTTCCATTTGCTTTCCAGCCCTCACAGAACCCTCTGCTTCAGGCCACTCTGCGTAGATCTTACTGGTTTCTTCACCCATTCACTGGATCCAGGAATACCAACCACCTTCCTCTTTCGCGAACCTACTCTCAGCCATATTTTGAGGACTCAATTCCTTCTTTCTCCAAAAGAATTTACCTTGACAATCCCAACCCCTAGTTCTTTCTTGCTTATTGCAGGCAAACACTCATGCCATTGGATTAGTGCATTTTTATGTGTCTCTGTTCTCTCTTGTTCTATCTTCCTCCCATGGAGAAAGAATTATGTCTTTCTCTATTAAAACAGAGTGTTAGAAACACTCTGTTAAGGTGTTTTTAGTATTGATGCTTGCTGAGGGCATTTATTAAGTGTGGTCCAATTCATGATATAAATATTCCCAATGTTTTGAACCTGATCATTTTCTCAATTTGTATCATTTTAAGAACTAGAAGAACATGCTTCTGAGGCCCAAATTATAGAACACACTACAATTTCAGTAATGACTGTTAACGCAGATGTCACTTGGCCATTCAAAATGTGTATTTGTCCCTTTGAATTCTCCTATTTTAAAAATTCTGGAATGCTGCTAAGAAACAGGGGCACGATGCACCTGTTCTGCTTTCTGAGTTTGAAAAGACTGAAGGAAGATCTCCCCAGGACTCCATCTCTCCCCAGTGGGCTAACAGAAGTGTCCCAAGGGCAGGTCCTGTTTCTCAGGAGTGGTCACTGCTTTTCAGCTGCCTGCAGGGAAACTGTGGTCAAGTCAACAGCTGCTTGTATTTGGAGTTTGTCTTTTATGAAAAGAGATTAATGCTAGCAGCTGGTGTTAGACTATGCAATCGCCAGGAAAGCATTCTGATACTCTAGGTTTCTATTTAAGGCTCAGTCTTATTTGAGAGGCAGTGCAAGAGAAAGAGAGAGAGGGGGAGAGAGAAACTCCTACCCTTTGATTCACAGCTTAAATTCCTGTAATAATCAAGGGTGGATTAGATGAAAGCCTGGAGCCGAGAACTCAACCCAGGTCCCCCACATGGGTGGCAGGAACCAGCCACTCGAACCATCACTCACTACTGCCTACCAGAGTTTGCAGCAGTAGGAAGCTGCAGTCAGAGACTAGGGACTGGACCCAGGTTCTTCAATATGGAAGACAGGTGTCTTCACTGCTGTGGTAAAATGCCCATGTGAAATGCTGAGTCTTACCATTGCCACCACCTAATTGCATTCTCTGTCACTTTTTCACCTATCCTCAACTGGGACACCAAGATGAAAAATCATGTGTTGACACTGATGACCACTTGGAGAAGTCAGCTGTGTGCTGTTTCCCAGTGGTCCACATGCCAAACCTTCCGAGCATGATAACTTCCGAGAGGCTAAGTGAGCAGTCTAGGGGTATGTCTTACAAGGGCATGGAGTTGCCCTTGGTTTTTGTGACTCCTGCTCCCTCTGCTACAGTGGGCTCTTTGGACTCTAAGAATGAACTCTTGTAACAGCCAAGGGTTTGTTTGAGCAGATCTATTGCTGTAGAGCTCCTTAATGCTGAGTTGCAACTGACTGGGCTCCTGCTTCTTCCCTTTGATCCTTCGAGGGCAGTGAAGGAGGAACTGAAGGAAGCTGGGGAAACAGGAACACAAAGCACAAAGCCCAAAAGACCAGGGGCTCTTCCTTTGGGATCTGGCATGGGCAACCTGGGACCCCTGGTCGTTATGTTACTTCACTGTAAGCGAGCTCCCCAGAAGCTGGCTTTTCCAGCTCCAAGGAGCCATGGCTCTGAGTTTCTAAGTTCTTGGATCCACAGACACTGGGAGATCCTGTTCAGAACTATTTCCAGCTTCAAGAATCCTCCCTAGAGGTTCATGTTTTGAGGTCATGATAGCCTGGGTAAAACAAGGGTTCATCTTGCGTCACTTTCAAAGTGACAAGTAATTTGATGCACTGAGCTTAAGTGTTATTCTTCTCTCTTTTTTCTCTGAGCTAGAAGTCAGGGCTGGAGGGAGCCAGCGGTTCAAAGCTACTTGCAGCCAAGGGCATGGTCCCTGCCCTTGTCTGTAGGGAGGTGGGGTCATCGTGTTCTCAGGTATCACCACTGCCGGCAGATATTTCAGCACCTTTTTCCTTCACATATCTTGGGTTTCAGATGGGGGTAATCAGAGCCTCCCCATTTGCTACAGCAGTGCTGTTTTGGTCCCCATTCCTTGACCTTATAAGTCACATGCTCCTCTGGAGGTATTGTCACTCTGTCAAGGGAGGCATCTACCATCCAGATCCCACTAAACATGTGGAGAATAATTCATAGCCCCAATTCATGCCATAGCTTGGTGCAGATCTCACTCTGAGTGGTAAAGGATGACATTCTATTATGGCTACAGTATTAGTTTAGCTTCTTCCATTCACGTGATGAAGTGAAAGGTGGATTGTCATCCCTGGCTCCTGACATGCAATTTAGTGTAACTGTAAAGCTGTATTATTTCTTCCTGCTGTAGGAGCCTCTGTTCTCTAACCATGTAGGAGCAGAGACCACTCAGGCACCCCCCAGCCCTAAACTCCTGAACTCCTACGTGCGACACTCAGAGCTGTGCTGTTGGTACTCTTCAGCTCAAATGAGCTCAAGTCCAAAGCGAATTTAATGACTCATGTAACTCATCCAGAGATGGGTCTAGAGCTTCAGGCATAGATGGACCCAGGAGTCACATGATGGCCACAGTGATCTCTCTTCCCATCGCCTAGCTCCTGACTCCTCATTGTCATGACTCCATTTTACACACAATCTCTTTCCTGGGAAAAGGGGAAAGGTGGCTGCGACATTCTCAAGTTTATAGCCTTATAATCTTGGAGGAGACAGCCATGTCGTGGCTTTTGACTTCCTTACATGAATCTAGAAAGATGCTGCTGAATCCCGCTTGGATCTGATATCCTACCCTGGAACCATCATTAACAGCAGCCCCGCTGATCTCCTGAGCCAGGACAGCAGGTACCTGGTCACAGCAACGAAAGGTCTGCTGGGACCACTCACACTGGTGGAGGGGGCAGCTGCTTCTAAGCAATAGGAACAGTGGACAAAGACACCAGTACCTTCTGGAAAGGCCTTTTATTAGAGTGCTTCAGATAGTTCCTGGAAATCGAACTTAAAAGATAAGTTTCTTTTAATGCAAAAAGTTTTGAAATTCATGCATTGTTCTTTCATAATATGTATTTTTATGGATGTTGGCCCCTTTGTCTACCTCCTCTTAAGACTATAAGCTCTTACCTACCAAAGACATTGGAGTACTTCCCTTGATTCCTGGACTACTTGATTCCTAGACTACTATCACAGGCACTGTGAGATGTCTCCGGTTTCCTTGGTGACCATGGAGCTGACTGGAAGCTGGGCTCACTGACACTGCCAAGCATCACAGAAGGAGATTGGATAGCATAGCACTAACCTAGAAAAAGATCAGAATCCCAAATCCCAAGTATGGCTCCTGCTAAATGTGTGTCACTTTTACAGCAGGGTGAAGTTGAGAAATGCTAAGTGGGACCATCGTAAGTTGTGGACTGACTGTAATGCAGGGTGACCAACTGTATTGGGTGAGTCTGTGCTGGGAATGCACTAAGGAAAATTCCCGGTTCTGACAGTGGCCACCTGACTGGTCTCCTCATTGTCTAATGGTAGAATGATGAGTGCACTGAACGGACCGACCATGTGGGTTCAGCTTTTTGAGAGCAGCAGCTGCTGCCGCATTGAGTGAGATGCCTTCATGGCCTTTATTTCTACTGCATCTCTAGTGTGTGATCAGCCTGCAGCATGAGAAGCGCAAGTTCCCTTATTCTATGATACCTTGCATATGATGGATTCCCTGTTACTGTTTGAAGAGTCTGTATGTTGAGGGATGGAACCCATAGCTATCGCATGGATTAATTTAGTGCCTATTTACCATCAACTGAGTGTAGACAACCTAAGGCGGGAACTGCAAAATGTGGACCACTAAAATGATAAAAACCCTGGAAACTGATTTTTATCTCCTCTTCTTTGGAACCCATCACCCTGTGTGTTCAAATGCTTTTGGCTCTCTACGATCCTTCGCATCAGAGTACATCACATCAGAGACAAAGACACATATGTGATTCATTTTCTTAAAGATGAGGTCTCAGGATTTACCTAAGGACCCAAGAATGTCATGAGGTAATGTTTCCAAGTGCTGCAGGTGGTGTGGTGATTATCAATTGGCAGGCTCAAGTCCTCTTCTACTAATTGGCTATGGGTTTGCATTTCCAACCAGTGACCTACTATGTTTGTTAATAATCTGACGGAATCTTCCAGGAGGTTGAGAGGACTGCACTGCTCTGCAAGTAAACAGATGGCTCTGAACACGCCTGTTTCCAGTGCAGCCAACCCAGACAGCAGGGGAGAGCCCCTTATAAGCCAACCCCTCCTTGAACCACAGATTAGAGAGTAGGGAGGAGGCTGAGGGCAGCAGGACTGTGCAGGCAAGCTGTGTCAACCCAGCCATTTTGCCCATTGAGATCTAAACAAGCAATTCTGTCTGTCCGCATGGTGGTCCTGAAGCATTTTGTTCCACCTGCTCACAGCACTGGGTTCCCTTTTGCATTTGTCTGTCCATCTCAGCTCAGTCTTTGACCTGCAAGTGACAGAAAACTCTATTCAAATGGCTGTAATTAACAAACACAAAAGATCTGATTGACCTAGTAACCAAGACATTGGGCTGAACCCAGAGGCTCTCACCACGAACTTGGGAGCCAATCTCTCTCCATTTCTCATTCCTACCTTGCCCTGCAGTGGTTTGCATTTTCAGCTTCTTACCTGCTAGGGACCAACCACGGCTTCAAGTCCCATGGGATCAGGTGGCTCTGAGCCACTTCTGAATTGACCCTGTGGCTCTGACTGGCCCATCTGGGGCCCAGGGCTCTGGAACTGGTGTGGGGCAGGCCTGCTGTACTGCGGGGCTGCAGAGCTGGAGGAGGGCATGACTTCAGATGCTATTTTGTCCATACTAGAAGAAAGGGGAAGAATGGATGCTGGGCACACAAAGGGGGGAGCAAGTCACTGCATTCTCTGACTTGAGCTCCTCAAAGGAAACACCACCCCCAGGAATTGGCCTCTGCTTTCCATCCTGGTCCTAGGACTTGTTGAGTAGCAATTTAGCTGAAGTGAGTGTCACTTATTGGATGAGGTGGGCCTACTTCTCTATGCAGTACTCTTCACCCATGTTGTCTTTTGCTGGTGAAGTGAAACCTTCTAGAAAGGCTTAACACCACCCACAGCACGTGTTTTGTATTTTCCATTTAACCTAGCTATCTGGAGAAAGTTTTCTTATTTTGTGGTTCGAAGTCAGACTTTTTATTTATCTTTGATTTGGACCAATGGGCTTTGACAAATTGGCTGGCACTTGGGTTCCTTGGTAGGGTACAGGTGTACTGTCTTAGGTACTATATTCTCTCCCAGTTTCCAAGGCTGGGAAGTCTAGTATCAAGGCGAGGCATCTAGAGAGAGCCTTCTTGTTGTCATTCTGTGGCAGAAGAGAAGATGTGCAAGACAGCAAAAGGAAGCTGACTTTGCTCTTTAATTTATCCCATTTTATTTAGTTTTTCAAAAGGGGTTTACTCATTAATTTGAAAGAAGGAGAGAGAGAGAGATTCCATTTGCCTATCTGCTGGTTCATTCTCCAAATGGCTACAAAGGCCAGGGTTACATTCAGCTATCCTGTGAGGGTGGCAAAGGGCCCAATTGTTTGGATCATCTTCTGCAGCTTTCCCAGACACATTAGTAGGAAGTTGGATTGGAAGTGGAGCAGCTAAGACTTGGACCATTGCTCTGATTTGGGATGTTGCCCTTGGAGGCAAAGGCCTCACTCACTGTGCTACAGCACAGGTCCTGCATTTGCTTTTATAACAACCCCTTTCTCACTGCAACCCATTGCCTCCTTAGTGACACTCACCATTCACAGGGGACATCCTCACCACCAATCTCCTTTCATTCGACCTCTCCACCTCCAGGTGCTGCTTCCCCAGAGAATAAGGTTTCCCACGCGTGAACTCCGGGAGCCCCATCCACACCACAGCAGATGCCCAGTCTGTGGTTACAGTCCACAGCACTTCGGCTGTGTGCACTGGTGTTGCTCCCATCTGGTGAGAGTCCTCAGAGTCTCCTGCTTTCACCCACTCTTTCACCTGCTCAGTGCTCTCCATTCCCTCTATGGTCTCCACTCGGTGAGGACACATGCTGCCCTGCAGCCTGACGCCATCCAATCAGCACACCGGGGCTTCAGGTTCTCCCACCTCATCCCAGCACAGATGAAATGCCACTCTGTGTGGCTTGTGCAGATGCAATAAATGGCACACAGGGGATGCTGTGGGGAACCCTGATGCTAAATCCTTCTGTCGGAGAACTTTGTCTTCTTGAAGCCAATTTTGAAGCTATGGCCAACATTGGAATGCATCTCGGGACATGGCTTTTTGCCCTCCCTGCCTCACTCCTCTTTAATTTGCCTTGCCCCAGGACTGTGCCTCCCGAAAAAAACCACAAGGGTGTCAGCTTTGTTTCTAGTAGACCAAGGCTAACAACACAGCAGTATTTTGTATGTGACATTTTCTGTCAAGACTGCTGCAAAGGCTTTTGCATTTTTAAATTTAGTTAGTTATTACTTATTTCACACACACACACACACACACACACACACATCATCATCATCATCATCCAAATGTTAGATCATTCCCCAAATGCCTACAACTGTGGCTGAGGATGGACCGCAGTACTCCCAGTACTCACTCCAAGTCTCCCATGTGGGGGTGGCAGGAACCCCAGTACTTAAATCATTGCAGTTACTTCCCAGGGCCTGCATTAACAAGATGCTGGAACCAAGCGAGAGTGGAGCTGGGACTCCAATCTAGACGCTCCCACAGGGGATGCCTGTATGCCACACGGCATCTTAGCTGCTATGCCTTCTGCTGCTGGAAGGGCTTTCCAACCCCGTCACCTGCGGTGATGGGATGAGGCTATGTGTGCGGTAAACTGAGGCACCCAAAAGATTTAGCTGCATAAAATTCCAGGCTGAGTCAGTGATCCATGGAAATATAGGAGCCAGGTTTTCAGTCTTGCCTTTAAATATTCTGTTCTCAATCACATCTGAAGCATGGCTCTGCACAAACAGAATGTGGAGAAAAATTGGGACAATTATCTTGGTCATTAGAACCAAGCAACCCACCCTGCAATGTGATTGCTTTCTACAGTCAAGAACAACTATTTTTTAAAAAGATGTATTTATTTTAAGGCGGGGGGTGGGGGTGGAGAGGGATCTTGTACCTTATGATACCTTCTCAAATGGCAGCAACAGCCAGGGTTGAGCCAGGCTGCAACAACAGCCAGGGTTGAGCCAGGCTGCAACAACAGCCAGGGTTGAGCCAGGCTGCAACAACAGCCAGGGTTGAGCCAGGCTGCAACAACAGCCAGGGTTGAGCCAGGCTGCAACAACAGCCAGGGTTGAGCCAGGCTGCAACAACAGCCAGGGTTGAGCCAGGCTGCAGCCAGCTGCCAGGAACTCCATTGGAGTCTCCCACATGGGTGACAGGGACCCAAGTGCTAGGGCCACCAACTGCTGCTTTCTCAGCTGACTTAGTAGAGAGCTGCATGGGAAGTGGAGCTGCAGGAACTCGAACTTGTACTGTGATAAGGGATGCTACACAGCAAAGAGCTTAACCCATTGAGCCACAGCACCAGCCGAGGAGCTGATTCCACTTGGAATCTTTTGTATTATGGGATGTATTCCTTTTATCTTTTAATGAATGTGGATGAAAATAAGTTTCTAGCCAAGATAGCAGACTTTCCACTAAAGGCAAAACAACATCATTATAAGTGAAATATTTCAGAATTGCCTAGAGGCTACTATACCTGTGAAAGCAAGGTTAATTGCTGTGTGAACATTTTTTACACCTTCCTGTCCTATTGATTTCAAAGTGACTCTGCCATTGCTTTAGGTTTGCTGAAAATGAGTTTTTTTACCATTTAAAATGATACTCAATAGAAAGCCAATAAGGAAGAAGAATCGAATTGCAACAAACAAACAACTCTTGATAGAATTTGTCCTAACCCAAACCTACTGCCTCTGGCTTTCTCTGTATGTGGTTGGTGGTATTTGAGGTGGGTGGGTGAGGGCTTGCATTGTCCTGTATCTCCTCCTTCCCAGATTCAGAGGCCCCATTGAGAAAATGAAGTTCACCCTCTGTTTCATAATCCTGTACTGCTGTCAGAAATTGCCAGGCACATTCCTCTAGAAAAGGCAACTTCATCTGGCCCTGGAGCCACTTCTGCCCATTAGCAACCTGTGTTCTGAGTACCGTGCAGCTCTCCAGGAGGCACTCTGCTTTCTGACACCAGTTTCAAAGTACATGGATGGTGACCATTCCTGAAAAACGGCCAATGAAGCAAACATTCAAGTTTCTACATTTGAAAACCTTCCATTTGGATGCAATGTACATCTAAAGTCAACAAAGGAAAAATGAAATGTGCATGACATTGACAAACATGTCGCAGTGTGGGGAAGCTGGACTGTGATTTTTGGAGGGCTTCCAGCTTAGATGCTTTTTTGTTTTGTTTTCTTCAATGGCTTTGGAGCATGGGAGAAGCAGGCAGGAAGACCCAGGCTTCATGGGAGATCTTTAACAGGAACCAAGAAAAAGTTACAAATACATTTTTACCATAGCAATGTAGGTGTGGGGGCATTATTCATCCGCTGTAGTTGGGAATCAGCAACAGAGCACCTCAGTCATTGGGCAGCGCAGAACACTGTCGGAGTGGTATGGCCTTCCTTCAACCCCCCACCTCTATGGCTTACCCCATCCTCACTTGTCAACCCTTGGCTTCACTTCCACGTTCACATGTTCATCTTTCAAATGACTGACAAGGGGTTGGGGGGGCAGTCAGAGAGCGATCCTTGTGGAAGATTGGGCATTTAAAATATTCTCATCCAGCACACGGTACAGATAAAAACCAGGAGGACATTCTTTTCTCTTGATTCTTTATCTCAAGAGTCTTAAAAGAAACTTCGAGTTTTTTTTTTTTTTTCCTCCATTCCCAGGAAAGATGAGGAAGTTCCAGAAAAGAATAAGAACTGGCAGGTTCGCATTGTGAACTTGTCAGCGCCGCCCGGATAGAGAAACAAATGGCTGAAGGGTAAGAAAACGGGAGATTTGGAACTTTTAGCCACATTTTAAGACAAAGAGCTTCTGCCAAGGATTCTTTCACATCCACTCCCTTTAAAATGATAATAAAAACATACCATGAAAGTCAATGAAATACACTCATTCTCCACAGACACAAGCTGCCCTAGCTGGGCTTTCCATCCTGATTAAAGGCAGGCTTTCCCAGGGCGACAGAAGTCATTGTGAGAGTTTGCTTTTGCAACCAAAGGCTAACCAGTGCTTTGGTCTAAACTGCTCCATAAAAGGCAATAAAGATTGACAGCTAGGAAAAAAAAAAGATGAAGGGATAGAATTAGCTTGACAATGAATTCCCCCAGACTGCTGGGGGCTCCAGACATCAGCTGCATGTATGCAAACATGAGACTTTCTGGGCAGCTTGGATGCAGCATCCGTGCAAGGAATAGTCACATGGGGCTGGCTCACCTCTGTGGGTTTCAGGATGCCCTCAAGCCCATGGGTAAGAAGGCACAGGGAAGGCCTTTCCTAAACCTTCATGTCTTATCTCTCTGTTCTCTCCATGTCCCCTTCCTATTTCATCTCCTCCTATATTTTAAGAATAACAGAAGTGTTTATATGAAGGGTCATAGTGTTAAAATTGCCTGTTTACTTATTTAGTTTCTTTGAAAGGCAGAGACACTAGAAGAATGAGAGGAAGAACACACCCATTCACTGGTTCATTGCCCAAATGCCTGAAACAGATGGTGCTGGGCCAGGCCTAAGTCAGGAGCCCAGAACTCCATCTGGGTCTCCCCTGTGGGTGACTGGAGGCCCACATCAGCAGGAATCTGGCTTTGGAGCAAAGCTGGGGCTCAAACCTCAGGATTGGGATGCTAAGGGCGTGGCAAAAAGCATCTGATCCTTCAAGTCAAATGCATGCCCTGGCATAACATTTTTACCAACCAGTTAGTCCCATAAAAGAAACAAGGCAAATCCTGAACAGTGAGCTGGATCAGATTTATAGCTCACTTGTATTAAGAGGGGTATCCAGCAACCCTCAGTACTGCCAGTTAGGGTTAATTTTACCTTTCGCTTGACTTTTATTAGTCAAGTTCCTTTTTTAAAAAAGCCACTCTTCTCCTATACAGTGGTTATTCTAGTAAAGTCATGGTAATGTAATTCAAGGGCCTAGGAAAATAAAGTGAAGATTAATGTGCCTGTGAATCTTTAATCCCTGGTCTAAGATCGTTGCTGAGGATCAAAGTATTAACTTGGAAAAACAGCTTTATGACTGTTTCGGAGTCTGACAGCCATCCCTGTACTTTTAATAGGGTCAATTCCATTCATATATTCGATTGCGCTCTTCCTTGAAGTGTCAAGAATCCACATTTCACATGTGGTTTGATATTTAAGGCTAACACATGAAGGGTTTTTTTTTGTCAATCATTTTTCTCTATTATGCCACTTTCATTACATCCTTCTAACTTATTTCTGGTTTATCAAGAGGTCTCTCTCAGGGTCCGGCGGCGTGGCCTAGAGGCTTAAGTCCTCACCTTGAACGCGCTGGGATCCCATATGGGCACCAGTTCTAATCCCGGCTGCTCCACTTCCCATCCAGCTCCCTGCTTGTGGCCTGGGAAAGCAGTTGAGGACGGCCCAAAGCCTTGGGACTCTGCACCCATGTGGGAGACCCGGAAGAGGTTCCAGGTTCCCGGCTTCGGATCGGCACAGCACTGGCCGTTACGCTCCTCTGGGGAGTGAATCATTGGATGGAAGATCTTCCTCTCTGTCTCTCCTCCTCTCTGTAAATCTGACTTTGTAATAAAAATAAATAAATCTTTAAAAAAAAAAGAGGTCTCTCACTGTGTGTGTGTGTGTGTGTGTGTGTGTGTGTGTGTGAGATAGAAGAAGATGGGTAATTTCAGCAATCATGAGCTTTCAAATACCCTTGAATATGGACACAGGAGAAATTTCAGAAATTCACAATAGTTCCAGGAGCATGTTGGGGCCATCTAAATGGGACTTGTCTCCCTGGGGACAAACAGGGAAACAGAGAAAATGCAATCTGGTAGCTCCACGTGAAGTCTTTTGCATTTGTATTTTTGGATTAGAAGTTTCCTGCATTGGGCAGGTGGGGAGAAATCTGGTATTTTATGTCAAGCGTCCCTTGCTGAGCCTGATGGTTTGCACAGGAAGGAAAATGAAAGGCGGAAGAGCGTTGTCTATGGATGATTTCAATAAGAACCTGAGAGGAATCGGCCAGTTCACCATGGTGGATACATCCATGAGTGAACTTGAGTGAGCTACCTGCCCTGATGTATAAATTCTAAGAAGTCACAACTATTGTTTTGGTAGAAACAGTGCGAGTTTGGTGTAACGTTATCCACAATGCCAGTAGGAACTTCTACAAGGAAAATGAATTCCACTGAGACACTCCATAGTGAACGTTAGACACAAAGAGTAAGCTTCGCCATTGTCAAGGGCATAATGGGCCATGTGCAGGGGAAAGAGAACCAGAGAAGGCAGAATTCCTAAGAAAAGATATGTTGGAATACAGGACTGGGGCATACTGTGTAGCCTCCAAATGCAGAGCAGCCAGGAATTGCTTGGAAAGTCAACATGATTGTCTTTCCAGCTCAGCATCAGGGCTGAAGCTTTTGGACCTCTGACTTAGAAACTTTTGGAAACCATTTCCTAAGGTAAGGCCAGGACACTGAGCGTCATGTAATCCCAACCTGAAATCCTGTAGAAAACATAAAGACAGGGGATGGAGGTTACAAGAACTGGGTGGTGTGGCAGGGAGCTCTCAAGATTGGGAGTCAACATCACTATTTATCATCCAGGTGCTCCAAAACATCTGCTTGTTTGGGGGTTACTCTGGGGAGTGTAGCTAAGCCATCTTACTTCCTTTGATCCAGAAAAGTGAGCCTCTTTGGTTGGTGCCCCAGGAGGTCTGATCTCCTTGTGGGCCCTCTTTGCCTGCCTGCTCAATCCTTTAGATTGGTGTCCTCTCTCTCTGAGTGCTGCACTAACCCCTAAGGGCTGGCAGAGAAGGTTGGAAAAGTTCATGCACTAACAAACTCGCAGCACCTCTCACGACCATTGCCTTTCTGTTGGTGCAGATGGCAAAGGGGTGGCCCCTGATTGTCTTCCAGTGATTGAAGCAGAAAGATGGCAGGCTCTCTTATCATCCCATCTGTTTGCTCCTCTCTCTCTGAAAATACTCCCAGTGCCAAAAATCTGGTTAGTGGTAAATTTTCCAAAGCATCATCCTCACTGCGGTGGCACGGATGCAAGGCCCAGCATTTGGATGCCTGAAACCAGCATGTGGCTGACTGTATGGGTGCTCTGGGAGTACAGGTTCCCAGCTGAGCGCTCAGGAGAGGGGGAAGAGAAAAAGATAGTCTTCGTGGGCCCTGGCAGCCCTGAGGCAGCTTTATGGATGTGTTCTTCCAGAGCTTGGCTAAACATTCTGTCCAACGACTGTAACAGGAGAAGCATTGCAACACAACGGCCCAGCTAGGGGCTTTGGCTGCAGCCCCGTCCAGCTCTCAGCTGGGGACCAAGTGCTATCCTTCCCATTTGCAAATGGCTCCTTGTCTTGTGAGAAGACTTTCAGGGAAATGTCAGTGATAGCAGCACAGAGTGTGTCAGAGAGGACCAGGGATGACCCAGGTTGCTGCAGCCCCCACAGCAGGCTGGTGAGGTGGGGTGGGGCAGAGGGAGGAAGCCCTGGTAAACATGCACCTGCCTGGATGTCAGGCAGCTTCTGCATGATCGAGGAGGGGGAGGCTGGGGGTGGGGTGGTGGGTTTTGGGGACAGACCCCAGGCCAGCAAGTCTGTGAATCTGAACTTGGGGTAGACAGGAAAGTAAGTGAAGGAGGAAGTGCTGGATTGCGGCTGAGTTTGCCTGAGAACTTTGAGCCCCTTTAGAGCCCTTCTGGCTCCAGGCAAAACTCCAGGGGGAAGGAAACCCACAGCAACCCAAACAAGCTTAAGCCTTGGCAGGAAGCCGGAGGCAGCGGTGGCCGCAGGGGCTGATGCAGCTGCCCATCACACAACCCCAGGCCAGTGCGGACCTCCGGGTGAGGCAGGAAGGCCCTTTCACTGCAAACTTTCTCCAGAGCATTGGAGCCACAGGCAGTTTCTGGGTCTTTCCCCGAGCAGTGCTCTTTTCTGACACCCAAGCCTTTTACCTTGGCTGGCAAGTTATTTTTTATCTCATAGCAACTGGGCCAAGCTAGGTAGCCTGAGGTTGCTTTTGAAAAAAAAAAATTCACTCAGGGCCTCAGGGGTGTGTGTGTGTTGAGGGGGACGCAGTAAGGGAGGGAGTAGGTGACAGGAAAAATATGACCAGGGATCTGGAGCCAAGATGCCTGGATGCTGTTGGGGTGAAGCCCCCAGCCGCCCCCCAACTATAACCGCCCTAGGACACCGGGGTGATGTCATCATAGCAGCTGCTGATGGCCTGACAGACAGCTTCCGCAGCGCTACATGAGGCCCTCTGGTGTCCCTGTCAGGAGATTGGCAGCTGAATGACACCAATGAGGCCGGCTTGTATTCCCTCTGGGAACGCTGCCCTAATTGATAGACAGAAGGCAAAGAGAGGGATTGTTTTTGAACCTGAAAGGAATCCCCCCTCCTCCTCCACCACCACCCTCTGGAAACCCAGGACCCCACTCTCCACAGCTCTATTTTCTCCTTCACCCCCACCCCCACTTTTTTTTTTAAGGTGTTTTGTTCCAGAGCTTAATGGAACTGGCTGACTTTCACCCTTCCAAATCTGTCAGTGAAAAGCTTCGCTCTGGGGCCTGCTCAATACCGCCCTTTCAGAGGCAGCCCAGAGAGGAATGTGTTAGTCAGGCCGCAGGCCCTGTTGTGTTTTCATCTGTCAGGGGGCCTGAGGGGAGCTAGCAGGCCCCAGGCAGGGCGTGCATTCCCAGCAGCCGCTAAGAGGCCTTGACAAATCCAGGTGTGGAGCCAGCGAGTCCCCCCATCACCAGCATTCTTGAAGCTGTAGACTCCTGAGCCCAGCTCCCCACCCCCAGGCCCTGAGGTTTGCAATCAACTCTGAGCTGCTTGGGCAAACTTTCAGCACCCAGGGTTCATGCTAAGCATTTTTAACATGAAACCAACCACTAAGTGCTTGGGTACGAGACAAGGCCTGGCTTTCAAATTAATACACCCCTCAGCTGAAAACACTGCAGACAGTAATACTTTGGCAGGGAGGCCTGCAGGTAGACTGCAATTCCAAAACAATTTAGTAGAGTCGCTTTCATTTTTTTTTCTAGTACTTTCCCTTCCCATTATAGGACAATCCATTAATCTTGACTGTTAACTGAAAATCGCTGGGAAATTTTTTTTGTAAGAGAGCTCTGAACAGTTGCTTTTGTTCACCATAGATTCAGAGCTTTACATTAAAAATAAAATATCCACCGTTAGACATCCTAATGACCAATTCCTTAGACTTCAGTGACGTTTCCTTTAGGGGCTTTCAAAAAAGAAATTTGGAGGATGAGGGAGGGCAGAGGAGGGGAGAAGTTGGGTATTGGAACAAACAGGGTTTGTTCTCATCGGCTGCTGCTGGAGGGGGGATGCTATAGAGGCCCCCACCCCCAGAGCCCTCCCCGGAGCTGAAGGCCTGTGGGTAGTCCCTCCCTGCCCGGGACTGGTGGCCTTGTTCATCTTGGCAGGAAAGGTGGGCCTGCAGTCCCTCAACCCGGAGTGTTGTTTGGGCTCACGGGTAAACAACCTGGGTATGTTATTTATGGCCTGCTTGTTTTTCCTTCCTTCTGTTCAGAGGAGTTTATGTAAAACAAAAGCAGCCCTCCCCCACCTGTGACAGTCTCCCTTGACCTGCCTACCTTCCACCTCACAACATGCTTTTTTTACTCCTGGAAGGAGGCAGGCTTGGCCAACATTTGGATTCCTGTGGTTGCTTCATAGAGCCCAAGCCCAGCTCGAGGCCTTGAGGTTGCATCTTCTACCTGCTCTGGGAGACCCTCCCATATGGCCCAAGAGGTGCATGATTGGTCCTTCAGGCACAAAGAAATCCTCCCTTTTCTCTCCTCCCTTCCAGCTCTTGCTAAAGTGCAGGCTCAGTTTTCTTCCATCTATGCCTAAGATCTCTAGGGATCCACCTGTTGTAGATTGAGCTGAGATTAGAAAGGCCCTTGGCATGGACCGGCAGATTCCGTCAAGCTGAAGTAGGCCTTAAGGATGTTCGAGCAAATGCAGTATGTGTTGTGTACCAAAAGCTTGACAATTCCCAAAACAATGGGTTTTCAGCTTTTTGTGACTGCGTGTGAGATTCCAGAAGCAAAAAAGTACTAACCCTAAACCAAGCCATGGCCAAACAAAGCCCAGCAACTTATCTCTATGGGTTGCAGAGAGAATCCTCTCTTCACATGATTGACAATGTTTTGGGATCATCTTGGAACTATAGCCCATCGAGTTGATTTTCGGTCATGGCAAATTAAATTTTCAGTCCATGGCAAACGTGGCAGGGATGATATGCTTCTGGAATATTCATGAAGTCTCTAGAAATAGGTGCTGGGAAGCTTCCAGAGTCCATTCTTCACTGGTTATTAATGATCTGCCACACTTTAAAGAAAAAAAAGCCCCCCATCCCTTTTTTTAAGGTTCTCTCTCCTTACATGCTTTCCTTGCCTCAGGCAAAAACCATTTCATTTGGACAGAGCTGGGAGACACAGGAGCCTTAGAAACAAGGAAGACTTTTCTTCTCCTATGCTTGAGACTGAAAACAGACGCCACAGCTTCTGTTTCTAACATTCATGGCTACACAAACACTTGCAAGCCAAGGGTGTGTTTCTTAAAATGGCAATGTATGCTTTGGTGCAGACAAAGACTCCAGCGAAAGCCCTCAGTGCCCGTCTCTTGCCCCAATTCTCTGTAGGTGGTATTTAGAAAACTGCCCTGGTTAAAGAGCAAATAACCCCCAAAACCAAAAGACACAAACACGCCCAGTTCCTCCCTGTCCCATGGGCAGTCCACACAAGCACAGTTTGGAGCAAACAGCTTTGCAGGCTTCCTGTGTCATTTCTGGCAGGTGTGGGTGGCCAGAGGCACCCAGGCCGCCATGCCCTGGCACTGTCAAAGTTGGGTTGATCATACCCACCAAGACCAAAACATTGACCACTCACTTGCAAACAGTCTAACTTGTGGTTTGATGGTGGGTGGACACAGCAGACACTGGCCAAGGTGCCTTTCTCAGTCTGCAGCCTTCCATCCATCCAGCTGCTTCTCCTGGGAGAGCTGTTATATGTATGTATCTTTGATCTTAGATGTTTTCCCTTCTGGAGTGGCCCATGAAAACAATTGGATGCTGTGTGTCAAAGCCTGCCTGTACAGGACTAAGTGCCAGGGCAGGATGTTAAAGGGACACTCCCTGTTAAACACAGTCTTAAACTGGAGATCTGGATTGAGGCATGTAGCACAGCATGTGTGCTCTGAGAGGGTCATCTGAAAAACAAGATCCTCTCCCTTGGCCAGCCTTGCCATGCCTTTGGACCATCTTCTGTGATGGATACAGCCACACCCTTTGGGCTTCAATCTGCTGGGATATCATGCCTAGTGTGTCCTAATTACTACCAGAGTTATCACTTATCCAGCTGGGACAAGCTTTACTCTCCCATTGGGAGGTCAGATAGACCTTCATTTAATTTCCTAAAATGCTAAAGACGCTTCTGTAAGCATTTCATCATATATTTTTTAGTTCGTATCAACAAATTCCTAGGTAAAGGTAACAATACAAGAAGAGCTCTAGGTTATGTCCATTGCATTTTCTGGTAACCTTGTGCCCTCCCCAATTCTGACATCCCTTGTAGAGCTCCAGTATGGCTTGCTCCCTGACTTGACCTTCTGGCGGGTCTGCTCAGGTGTAGTGGGCTTGTACTTATACTCCCCTACAGCCTCGTCATGTTTATGGTGAAATAAAGAGCTCTTAGTTCTGAAACACTTGACCAGGTCCGATCTGGCCGCAGCTGACTGTAGATGCAAAGCAGCAGACTAGCACCACCTGGCTCACATGGTGACCACACCCACCTGGTGCACTCACTCCTTTAGCTCCTTGGATCGATAAGGAGCGAGCAACATGTTTGCTTTGTTGCTAGAGGATGGTGGAAGTAGACAGGGATGCATCAAAAAGGCACTATTTGTATGCTTCAGTCTGTACTCGGCCCTCTGCCTTTCCTGTAAAAGGGCTTGTTTTCTACTCTGATTGGTTCTGGTGACTTGTCTAGCCAAGGGATAGGAGAAAGATCAGAGCCAGCGAGACCTAAATTCTGGATCTACCTCTCAGATCCATAGGAAGCTGATCTTTCTCTTTACAGAGTTTGAGTCAAGTAGGGCCAATCATATTGCTCCATGAAAATCCACAGGCAGGTGCTGGGACAGATTTAGAATGCTTTTAGATGGCAAGCCATCTATGTGATGAGAGATGAGGCCCTGCACAAAAGAATAGAGACAAGAAGCATGAAGAGATGGAGGGGCAAATGAGAGGAAAAGGGAGAAGGAGAAAGGGAGAGAGACAGAAAGAATGTTACTATTGTTTGACCCCTGTGTCTGAAAAAAATCCACTCTGTTACTTCCCGTTTTATGAGCCACTAAATTCACTTTCCTGCTTATGGTTGTTTATGTTGCATTTCTCTCTTGAAACGAGAGTTGCCTAACATACAAGGTTTATGGACTAATATGCAAGATTTAATTATTCTTCAAGTAACTACTTGGCTATCTCTCTCTTTCTTTTTAAAAATTTACTTTTTTTTTATTTGAAAGGCAGGTTTGTAAAGAGAAGGAGAGATAGCAAGAGAGATTTTCCATCTGCTGAGTCACTTCCTAAGTTGCTGCAATGGCTAGAGTTCAAGTGATCCCAAGTTGGAAGCTGGGGGGCTTCTTCTGGGTCTCCCACAGGGGTATAGGTGCCCAAGGACTTGAGTCATTTTCTTCTGCTTCCCAAAGCCATAAGCAGAGAGTTGGATCAGAAACAGAGCAGCTAGGACATAAACCAGTGCCTATATAGGATGCCAGTGCCTCAGGGCAGGGCCTTAGCGTGCTCTGCACCATGCCAGCCCCTGGCTTTGGCCATCTCATAACTCATCTACACATCTCTTTTCTCACTTGTAAAGTGGAGTTTAACTCCAGTAGTGGACAGACGTAGAATCCCTTAAGAAATACTGTGGAATGAAGGAAGTAACTCCTCACCTACAGGTGGTTTTTAAAGATTGGATGTCATCACGTGCAACTGCCAGTATTTGGGATGAAGATTGTAGTAGAGTGAATTAAGCCACTCCTCAGGATGTTCTCGTTCCATGTTTCAGTGTCTAGTTTGAGTCCTGGGTATTGCACTCTCCAAGTCAGCTTCCTGCTGACGCGTACCCCTGGAGGAAGCAGTGATGGCTCCAGTGGCAGTAACGTGGAAGAGCTGGATTGGGTTTCCTGACTCCTGGCTGGAGCTTAACCCTGTTGTGGCTCCTGTGGGCGTTTGGGCAACACATGGAAGATTTTCCACACCCCCCACTTCCTATCCTGCCACCCTGCCTTCCAAACAATTGAAAAAGCTTAAGGAAGTGTCACTTTTGATCATTTCTGATCTGCAAAACAAGTAGCTTTATAGGATGAAGCTGATAAAAGCAGAGCCACCATGTCAGCTAATATTTATTGAGAACCTCCTACAAAGTGCATCGTGCTGGGTGCGGTGAGCAAGGTAGAGATGGAAAATCCAAGGTTTGTCTTTGAAGGAAGACCATAGCTGAGTGAGGGACTCAGTACCCACTGCTGCAGGGTCAGCCACACTTTGCAAACTAATGAAGCGGTAAGTTTTTTTTTTTTAAGGTTTTATCAACAAAATACCATCTGTACAATCTGGGGAGGATCTTGATGGGGTCACATTCAAAAGAGACTTTTGTCGCTTCACTTCCTGCAGCCCTCCACTGCCAACTGCTTCTCCGTCAGCCCCCTCCGCAGCTGTCACACAATACTCCAGCGAGTCACGGCACATGGCACATCCCGACATAACATGCCTTTTTGTTTGGTCTTGGTGTCGATTCATCCTTACACTCCTTTTGTCTGGGAAAGAGCCAACTGAAAGCAATCGTCATCTGGTGTCGTTTCTCCGATTCACACATCCAGCAGAGGACGAAGTTTGAGAGCTGCGTGCAATGGAAGGATTGCCCAAAACGCTGCCACCACTTCAACCCTACCTTGTGATGCTCTCCAAGGCAAGGGTACTTGCAGAGACTTTGGGTGCTTCTTTTAGATGTGGCACAGCAAGCAGGTGTCATGATGGAGCCTAAATATTTCAATATCAGGATGTTTGCCACCCCTACCCCCCATTTCTCCTCCATTTCATGTGGACTTCTAGCCATTTGTCCATGTCACGCTAGCAGTCCATCTCACACCGAGAAACCATTACCCATTGAGGAAGTTCGACTCTTTGTTGTCCTTGAGTGGCCTTCCTGCTCATGACTTGCCCCAGCTTACTGACCCTCAGCCCAGAAAGGAACAGTTGTCAGCTATAAATAAACATCATTTTCTTCCTTTCTTGTTTATGTGAAGGCAGGCCTCTTCTGGTATGGCTGACTTTTTTCACTTAAAAAAAAAAGTGACCTTCGTGTGGAATACCTTGATATTTTGCCAGATCTGTCTATCAAACTCAGGAACCTTGAGAGTCAGTGCTCTGACTGATGTATGATGGATATAAAGAGTGAAAACGCATGTGGTGGAGGCCGTGGTCACTTGCACACAACCCTGACGTTTTAATTCATTTTCTTGTGGGCAAATATAAATACAGCAGTTCCATGCAATTCCGACTGTGGTATGTAGCTATGGGGCCTGAGGGCTGCCCAATCCTTGTGCCTGTGCACACATATTTTACTAGCAAGCCTTCCCATTGCTAAAGGAACTCGAGCCCCGTTTCCGTGAATGCCCTGTGATTGGCAGGAAGGCTGGCTGTTGTATCATATTGTCTGGTGGTGGCGAATATTTTTTTATGGCTGGCTCAATGGTGTTTCACAGTTATTAAACCATAGTCATTGTCCCTGGAGGCTCCCAAAGTCTCAGAAATCTTAGGGCTGGGGGTGGGGTGGGGTGGAACAACGCAGGTACAAAACCTGTCAGTTACCTTCATTGTTCCAATGAGGCAGTCACCCTCTTAGCTTTTAAGGTATTTGGAGAGAAATGTTGAGAAAGTTGCTTTTCAAACATGTTTACAAGCAACTTGTCTTCATAGAGAAGACTTTCTGGCACCAAATTCAGTCAAAAATGTGTTGTACAGTGTGTCAAAATGAAAACGTTTAAGGAATCGTGAGTCTATGTTGTTACACTTGCTGTTACTTACATATTAAAACATGTAGACTTAAAACACATTCACGGTGCTAGGAGACACAGCTGAAGCTCTATGCCTGAATGAGCTAGTGGCTGGGGCCCATACGAAATGCTCCAAAGAGAAGGAGAATGGGCATGTCTGGGAGGGAACATGCCTACCAGTTAATGTGTCCATTCCAGGGTGAACAGACGGACGGCCTCACTTCATCAGGACACAGTGCAGGGACTTAAGCTGCCTCTGCAGGCCTAAGAAAAGACTCCCAAGGCAGCGTGGTATTTGTAAGAGATGCCTGCCCGCCTCGCCCCACCTCAGCAGGACTACATGGATTCTTTTGCAAACACCCAGTTATTCTGAATATTTGATTGATTTGTGTCTTCTTTGTCCTGACAGCACGAAGCCAGTTCCTGCAGATTTTGCTCTCTGAACCCTTTGTGTCCTCTCTGTATTGTTCTCTCTTGCTTCTTCCAGGCAGAGTTTGTGAGGCCCCAAGGACCACACCAACACTCAAGTTAGCGGATGCACAATTAATCTTGTGCTGAAGGAAAAATGTATTCTCCTTTCTCTTCAAGTGTCTCTGGCAACCACCAGGCGTGGGCAGGAGTTTGTGTTTACCTAAACAAAACCAGAAGATGGATGACCTCTGCAGGCATTTTCATGGCTTGCTCTTCTCTGGAAGATGCCTCCCTGCAGCCTGAGCTCAGAAATCTTTTTCTCTATAAAGAATCGCAACTTTAGGGGAACATATTCCCTGGTGCAGACTGAGGCTGAAGTGTTTATGGTGGTAGTGGTGGTGGTTTTGTTTGCACGTGGTTTTCTCTTTTTCCTAGTTAAGGGAGAAATCTCCCCCAGTTTTCTGGAAATTTCCCCTAGTGATCCTTTCTTCCTGCCTGCCTTCCCCAAACCAATGCCATTCTCCAATCTTCTACAAGGGCATTCCTTGACTACAGCTTTGACAGGCCAAGTCCTCTCTGATTCCAATCCCCCGGCCCCTTTCCCCACCAGATCCTGCTGCCTCTCTAGTAGGCATATACTCTGGGTAGCTTGACTGTACAGCTTCTAGTCCACAATTCACCATTGGCCTGCAAACATTTGAGCCTTACTCAAAAGTTTACAAGGCTCTAGCTTCTGCCTTAACCCTTGAAGTAGAAAAAAGAAATGCTTCAGCGGAACTCTTGGCGAAATCAAATCGAAACATTTTACAAACTATTTGTTTATTTATTTACACGAGAAGGAGAGAGAGAGAGAGCGATGCCATCCTTTGGTTCACTCTCTAAATGGAACTCAGTTTGGAAATTCAGGGCTCCTATGTGGGGACAGGAACCCAATTACTTGAGCCATTGCTTGCTACCTTCCAGGGTGTGCGCTGGCAGGGGTCTGGAGTGGAGGGTTGAGTCCAGGCACTCCAACAGGTGATGCAGGAGTTTTACCTTGCATCTCAACTGCTGGGTGAAACACTTGTCCCTAACTACTTTTTAACAAAAATATGCTGATGTAGTTGTTCACATTAGCAGTGTGGTCTTAATCTTGTTAAGGCCTAAGCCCCTTTCTTATTGTAAGCTCCAGGGAAATTTTGTAAAGACATTTGAGCAACATGGATGTGTAGCTGATCTTAAAACAACATTCACATCTTCTCATTGTGTGCCTCCTAGAAGGCTATATGCTAAAATGACAGCAAGGTTGCCTTTGGGAGATTTACGTGATTTTTTCCTATTTTTTTTTTTTTTTGTAGTATGAATTTTGTATACCTTTCTGTAGAGTATGAATTTGTATTTAAATCTGAAAAAATTTAACTTACAACCCTCCCCACAAGTTATTCAGCACTGAGGTGATTTTTACTTTTTTTTTTTTGTAAAAGATTTTACTTTATTTGTTTGAACGGCAGAGTGATAAAGACAGTGATATCTTTCATGTGCTGACTCACTCTCCAAAAGGTTTCACTGGCTGGGGCTGTATCAGGATGCAGCCAGGAGCCTGGGACTCCAGCTGGATCCGCCAATGTGGGTGGCAGTGGTTCACATTCATCCAGTGCGTTAGCAGGCAGCTGGACTAGAAGTGGAGCAACTGGGACATGAACTGCTGCTCAGTTATGGGATGCTGGTGTCCCAAATGGTGGCTTACCTTGCTCTACCACAACATCAGCCCCTGTGGTGGCTTCTTAAGGAGTTTTTCATGAAGGAGTCATGCCTCCAAAGAGGGTCTGATGCGATTTTATCTATTGCTTCCGTTAGATAGAATACCAGAAATTAAAACCACAGATTTTCATGCGTGGGAGTTGAGAGTGGAAACATCCAGTTGTGTGAACCATGAGAAGAATCTACTTGGCTGGTGCATGTGAGAGAACCTGCACACGTGTACAGTGCTACTCACATAGGAGGAAGGTTGATGGTGCTCATTCACTCAGGGAAAACTCTGGGACAAAAGTAGGTCAAGGCATCTGCTAATGAGCCAAAACAGGATTCTATTCTGCTTTTATCTTTTTTTCTTTTTTATAAAAGATTTATTTACTTGAAAGGTAGAATGAGAGGGAGGAAAAGGAAGAGAGAGGGGTGAGAAAGAGAGAGAGAGAGAGATCTCCCACCCACTGGTTCATGTGTCCGACGATTGCAACAGCTAGGCTTGGACCAGGCCAAGCCAGCCAGGAGCTTCAGCCTGGTCTCCTATGTGAGATGTTGATGATGATACCTGGGCCATCTTTCATTGCTTTTCTGGGCACATTAGCAGGGAGGTGGATTAGAAAAGGAGCAATTGGGACATGGACTAACACTCATATGGGATGCTAGTGCTGCAGGTATTGGCTTAATCTGATGTGTCACACAGAGTCACAGAGAGAAAGGAAGAGAGATAGAGCATCCACCTGTTGTTCCATCACCCAGATGGCTGCAATGGACAAGGCTGGGCTAGGCTGGCACTCTATCTGGTTTCCCACATGGATGGCAGGGGCTCAAGCACTTGAACCACCTTATGCTGCTTATCCAGGTGTGTTATGAGGGAGCTGCATCAGAAGTAGAACAATCAGACATGAACTGTTGGCATGGGATGCCATCACTGCAGTGGCATGGTCCCACGATGTGGCAGTGGTGACAGGATAGTCTCCCTCTGAAGCAGAAGGGTACACAGAAGTGAATGGGGCAGAGGGGGACTTGAACATCTGTGGACACTGGCCAGCCCTGAGCACCCATAAAGGTGTCTGCCTGGCCTTACAACTGTCTCCAGTTGATCTACAGGGCTGGGAGAAATGGTTCCCCTTCCAGCCGCAGGGCTGTTTGGCAGTGAAGGGGTTACGCGAAGGGTGATCAAAGATTTAAGCTGTCATGTCGACAGTAAGCCAGAGAACAGGCTGTGCAGCGGCCTTAATAAATCTGCCCTTGACTTATGGCCGAGCCTCATTCAGCAGAACATTATTTCTGCAGCATATTGAGTGCTTTGCCCTGACGGAGACAGAAATGAAAGGAAGGTGGAAATGGGGAGAAGAGAATGGAAATTCAATCCACATGTGATGGGGAGGACTCTTCAGGCAATTCTTTCTCAGATGAAATAAGAAACAGAATGTGTAGGGCTCCTGGAGCAGGGTTGCATTCTTTTGATGGTTACAATTTTGCAGGGGAGGAAGATAGACAAGGAGAGCTTTTTGGGCAAGATGCCAGTGAAGGGCATGGAGGGGGCATGATGGGGTTAGTTTGCCTCTGGAGTGATTTAGAGATGATTAGCTCCTTCATTTGTTCATTTCATGGGTCAGGGTTAGCTGAGGGCTGACCAGGAGCAAGGCACTGCAGATCTTCAGTTGAGCAAGGCATCTTTAGATAGCTCTTAGTTAACCAATGTTCATTGAGCACCTGCCAACTCAGGGTAAAAAGATCAGCTCACTCCTGGCTGGGGGAGCCAAGTGCTGCAGGAGTTTCTCAGAAGGAAAGCAAGGGGGATGCGTCTTTAGGACTCAAAGCAGAGTCTGTGCCTTTTTTGCACATTTGCTCCATCAGCGCAAGGAACAGGGCATCAGTGATTTGGAAGTCTGGTTTCCGAGAAAGCTCCCTTGTTCAGATGAAATGTGATTTACATCTCTTTATTGCTTTTCCTCATGGCATTTGAGCATGAGAAGAAAGGGTTAAGACTGCAGGATTCTGTATTTTTTTTAGTCCAGTTCCTAAAGACTTCATAGGATCCTTGCCATCCCAGACCAGAGATAATTTGAATTCAAGAGATGATTTAAGAGACAGGACTCTTCCTCTTTCTACCAGTTTTGAAACTATTGGGAAAAGCTCAAGAAAATGCAAGGAAATAATGAGAGTGCTTCCTCTTCTAAATAATTTATTCATCGTCTTCCCTTCCCCCATACCTTCATTCCCAGGGCTGTAATGAGTTTCAGGAACATAAGGTGTCAGATATTGGCTTTATGTTGTTTTGTTATTGTTGAGATCTCTAAATTCATGATCCCTCTGGGTATTCTAGGCATGGATAATATATAATTTATAAAGAGATCCACAGCTTTCATCTTCTCTGTTCTCTACGTTTTGAAGCATTGGGTTCAAAGGGCAGTTTCTTTTGTTATTGTAGAATCAGCCACATTTCCAGAAGTTTCAGTGGAGGACCTGGTAATCAATGCCCTATGGTCTCTCACTGACCTGAGAGACAGAGTGGGGACTCTCCCTGTGCAAAGATAAAGGCTCTCATTTGGGAGTGAGAGTGGTGGCTGAACAACGGGGAGCAGGACTGGGGGTGTGAAAAGGCAAATCATATTAACCTCTCAATGCTTTGGGAAACAAGGATTATCACCAGCCCAGAAACTGCTCTCCAAAGAACACAATTACCAGCTCACAGAGCAGGGTCCACCTTCCGACACTCACTGTCCCAGCGTCATCTGTCTGTCTTTGAGGGAGTCCAGGTGGGAATGCGTCTAGAGATGCTCTGTGATCTAGCTCTACCCCAGTGTCCTCTGACGTCTTCTCCATCCCTGTCCCTGACTTTGTCCCTCACTCTGCTCAGTCTGTCTCTCTCTCTTCCTCCATCTCTCTCCTATATCATACACATCTGTGTATGTACATACCCATCTAGATCTCCATCATTTGTCTTCTGTATGTTTCTCCACCGCTTCTTTCCTCTATCACTGACTCCATATCTCTGTATCTCCTTTGTTTGAAAGATTCTAAAAATGTGCTTGAAAGGCAGAGAGAGACAGAGGGAGAGACATCTTCATCTACTGCTTCCTTTTCCATATGGCAGCAACAGCCCAGAGCTGAACCAGATCAAGGCCAGAAGCCAGGAATTCCATCAGGGATCCAAGAACTTGAGCCACTTTCTGTTGCTTTTTCAGGCATACTAGCCTGGGAGCTGTAACCAAAGTGGAGCAGCTAGGACTCCAACAATGATCTTAGCAACAATTTGAGTTTGGGGATCTGTTTTAATCCACCCTCATGACTAAGCTCATGTTGTACCTCCTGGAGGTGGCATGAGTCATTTTGTCCAAATCCAGCATGGGCTGTGTCCAATTGACTTTTTTCCAGTGTTTTCCTGCTCTCTTTATTTAAGACACAGTTGTGGAAATTGAGCTAGCATTGGGTGTGGCTGGAAAGCTTTTCCCTTCTTCTACTCCCTTGCCTGTCTTCCCGGCTTACCTATACCACATTCCTTTCCTTTGGACTTGAATTGGAAGAATTTACTTTGAACAAAAGGGATGGAAAACTCAGAGGGAGCCCTGGACAAATACTATAGAGTGAAGGGGTAAGAAGGAAGATGAAACAAAGGCCAGACTCAGAGAAAAGGAGGGGGTACCGAGATCGTGGCAGAGGGTGTGTGTGGGGATCATCTATTCCTTTGAAAATCTCTGATTTGGCCTGAAACAAAGAGCACTTGATGCTTTCAGGAGAAGAGAAAAGCAGGGGACTCAGACAAAGCCAGTTGAGCAGGGAGAGGGCGACATCAACCTTTCCAGGGTCAGGATACTCGTGCATTGGAAGAGTAGTGAAACCCACTGTTGTCTTAATTACAATGAAAGATAAAAAGCAAATCAAAGATTATGCCCAAGAACAATTTTTCAAAATGGAAACTTGTTTCTTTTAGCTGAGGTTAACTAAGATGGAAACTTGGCCAAAGTAATTGCTGGGCAAGTATCTGGTGAGGTTTTGAAAGATTCTTTGGAGGAAGCCAACCAGCTATAAACATAGAGCATTTGGGATGACTGGGCGGGGTGGAAGATAAAAATGAAAAGCTGGGAAGGTGTGTTCCATGGACATTGGGGACCGAGGAGACGATGGTACTGTGTGTCTGTATGGGTGAGAGCGGGGTGTCTGAGCCACGGTGAATTTGCCAAGTTTTGAGCTGTGAAGTTTCCCCTTGATGTGGTTTCCAGCAGGGATTATAGCCGCAGTCTTTCATGCGAAGTGGCGTCTTATTATAGAACAAAAAGGCAATAGCCTCTAGTTGCTGTATCAGAAACGCTGCACTCCGCTTCAAGCTGCCATCACTCGTCTTGTTAACTGTAGAAATAAAATGGGAGGGAATTTGGCCTTAGGGTTCCAGGACTGGAAAACGCTTTGAGAGGCCTTCTGGTTGGATTACTTCTAAACCCTCCCTGACAGATGAAAATTTATCTTAGTTTTAAATTTTCCCCAGAGGAAGAGCGTCTGCAGACTCCCTGAGTAACTCATTCCAGTTTTTAACGACCTCTACATTCAGGAAATTCCTTCTGCTGTCTTACCTAAACCCACTCTGTTCGGCTGAAGTCCATTTTCTTCTGACCTGCCCCAGTAGACATGCCAAAAAAAAAAAGAGGAAGAAGAAAAGTGGGTACTCTGGCCTAAATATCTTTTCATTTCATGAAAGACCCATTTTTTCTAAAGCCCCAAAGTTTTACGTCTTCTCTCCTAACTGCTCGCTTCCACTTTCCAATCTCTGATTCCCTTCAGTTGTGCCCTCTGGCAGCTCCTCTGTCGCTGTGGCCTGGAGGGGGATGCCCTGACGATGTCCAAGGTTCATCCCTCCTTCCCTTGGGCTCGTGCTGCTCTAAAATGTCCACATTTCTCTCACCCACATAATGGTCACTTCCCAAGTCAACCCTGGCTCAGGCAATAGGTCCTGGTGCACTGACAGGGATAGAAATGGTATCTCCAGCTCTTGGACAAGCAAAAGAAAGCAAGGTTATGCACTCATATCATATACTGAGAATTATGGAGTATAGATAGAATTGGCCCAGTGTTGTGGGTTAAAACCACTGTGTGTGACACTGGCATCACAAATGAGGGCCAGTTCAAATCCCGGCTGCTCTGCTTCCAATCCAGCTCTCTGCTAATGCACCTGGGAAAGCAGTGCAGAATTATCTGAATACCTAGACCACCCACTGCTCAGGAGTCCCAGGGTCCTGAAGTTCCAGGCTCCTGACTTTGGCTTGGTCATTGAGGCCATTTGGGGAGTGAAGATCTCTCTCTCTGTCTTTCATTCACTTTCTCCCTGTCTGTGAAACTTTGCCTTTCAAATGAGCAAATAAACTTCTTAAGTTAAATAAACACAGTTGGCTCTTCATATCTGTGGTTTCTGCCTTACACATTCAATGAATTGTGTGAATCAAGAAGACACAAAGAAAATATTGAGTCTGTGCTGCACACATGTCCTGCATTATAGCTACTTACACTGCATTTATGTTGTATTAGCTAGGATAAGTAAGCTAGAGATGACTGTAGACTCACGGAGCATATTGAGGTTATGTGCAGCTACCGAGTTGGTCCACATAGTGGATTTGAGCATCCATGAGGTGGGAGGGGGTCCTAGAAAGAACCCGTCTCCCAAGGATGTCCAGGGAAGGCTTTTCTCCTGAGACACAAACATTCCTGAAAAGCTCTCACGTCTACTCAGTTGCTTGACATTTTCAGTAAATCAACTGCTCACCCTTGAATCGAAGCACCTGTACCCTATCTATGTAGCTGCTAGAACCTGAGTAGGCACTTTGTCTTCCAGCACTTTACATGGATACTACCAGGGCGAGGCTAAGTCTTGATGTGTTTCCTTGGAAATCAAAACTGTGGACTTAACAAAAGGAGCAGACTTTCTAGAATTTACTTTGGCATGAGATGAGATCCTTTTGTTACCTATTGGCACAGTTTCCAGCAGGTTTAGATATGTGGGGATTAGAGAATCACAGACTAGGCTTTCCAGCTTGCATTAAAAAAATCATTTCTGAAATGAGCTGAAACTCTCTCAGACTTCCCGTGGTTTGCAAATCACACTAGCATGAGTGTTAAATGGGAAACAGGTGCTTTTAAAAAAACCCTATTGCTATTTTTATGATTTCTTATATTGACTTGTGTTTGTCTTAGCAACAGATTGTGGAAGAAGTAAGAGGCGCAGACAGAACCAGTTGCTTGTCCATCATCTTGGAGGATGAGCTTGTAGGGAGCCAGGGAACAGTGCAGGGTTGGCGGGGTGGGGGGGCAGCCCAAGAAGCTGCACACTCTTCCCTCTTTCCTCGTATTCCTTTAGAGGCACCTGACTTCATGTGAGCCCTAGGGAGAGTGGCCTGGTTTTTGCCGAGAATCAGGAGAGACAGAAAGCTGCATCCTCAGAGAGGAGCCACATCTAGCTTTGGTCTGACACATTTATCGTCTCTAGCACCTATTACAGTTAGACATTTTCCTTTAAAATAGTCATAAATTTGACAGGTTTAAAATCAACCTGACCAAATGCCGTATTTGCAGCAAAACAGTTCTACAGTTAGTACTAGGATTTTAATGATTTGTGACTGTCCTAAAAGGTACTTTATATGAGGGAAGTTGAACATCTTTTCATTTGATTATTGGTTACGACCCTTGCCTGTTTTCCTGTGCTACTATGGTCTTTTTTTTTTTTTTTTTTTTTTTTTTACTTTTTATTTGCTGAAACCTTTAGTGGTATGTTAAGCCTTCAAGTATAATGCAAATTAAAACGTGTTCTCTTGAAAAATAAACAAAACATTAAGTCGAAAAAATGATTAACAAACAGCAAAAATGATCCTTAAAATGTATCCCTTATGTGCCAGCCATTAAAAATGAACCTGAGAAGTTTATGAGCTTGGGGAGGATGCCTCTGGGTTGTCATGTGAGCTGCATGTGAATTCTGCCCGGCATCAAAATGAAAAGCAACATGAGCATTCTCTTCCAAGCCCTCACCTGCACCCCAAAGTCACCAAAGGACAGACACATCGAAAAGACAGCAAAAGGCTAGTGACGCTCTGAGTGGAGAACAGGGTGAGGCCATCTCTCCCCTCACCCTCTGGCAGTGGTCAATTTTTTTTGCAGTAGTTAACATCTATTTCTTTTATAAAAGAAGGACGCATGCTCATTATGAGGAAATGATTCCCTTCAGTCTTTCAAAGCTTCAAGTTGGCAGAGTGGCGAATCCCATGAATAGGAGCTCTCTCTGTCTCTCCACACATCCTATAACATCAGTTAAGAATCTTTAGACTTGCTGGGTTGTGTGTGTATTCAGACTTCTAATAAACTCGAGAGGGTTTTTTTCAAGGTTGGTCTTCAAAGGACTAGAGGCTGTACTGTGACCTAGCTGGCACTTTATTTACTATTTTCTTTCTTATTTTGTAAAGATTTATTAAATTTTTTATTGGAAAGACAGATATATAGAGAGAAGGAGAGACAGAGAGAAAGATCTTTCATCTGCTGCTTCATTGCAAGTGGCCGGAACTGCCGGAGCTGAGCCAATCTGAAGCCAGGAGCCAGGAGCCAGGAGCCAGGAGCCAGGAGCTTCTTCTGGATCTCCTCTGTGGATGCAGGGCCTCACAGCTATGGGCCATCCTCTATTGCTTCCCCAGGCCACAAGCAGAAAGCTGGATGGGAAGTGGAACAACCAGGATATGAACCAGTGCCCATGTGGGATCCTGGCTGACGCAAGGTGAGGAATCAGTGACTAGGCTATCGCTCCAGTCCCTACTATTTTCTATCTTTATAGAGACTTTAAAGGTTTCTGACCACAGTGTTGGAGAACCTCTCATCTACCACTTTATAAGAGATTAAAAACAAAACTCACTGAAAGTGAAGATAGTCGGCTCCGATTTGAAATCTCCAGAGGTCACCCAGCATGGGGTCCTCGGGAAACTAACGCATTTTCTATTTCCGGGAACCTAAACAGAACAACTTTTTGGTACACTCATTGCTGGACAGTCTCTAGCAGCCAGAGCCAGAGAATGCCTTTCCATCTCTCGATGTTTTCCAACATCTGGAACCACCATTCTAACCCAGCGTCTGGATAATGAGAGTTAAAGAGCAAGCAACGGCTTCCTGAGTGAATTTCTCATCATCTTTTCATAAGAAGAAAACTCAATGACTTTTGTTTCACATGAAAATAGGATGAAGTTCTACTGCTTAGCTTTTAATGATAGCATGGAATTCTAAGTAAACATGGATGAAATACAACTTGTCAGCACAAAAATACCGCCTGTCACAGTCATTTGTGTGTAAAATATGACCCGCAGGTTTGAACCATATGGTTACATGAGTCCTAATTTACGTGGCATCTTAAGTCAGCAGAATGTGTCCTGGCCTGCCTCTGGGAGGTGGAATCAGTACCTCACTCCAGCCGAGTGAAAAGAGCTCTGGGGAGGTGAGGCCAATGTTGGCTGCTTTGGTGGAGGTTTGCAAAGTGGACTGGAGCCCTCCCCAGGCCTAGTGCACCTCTCCATGTAGTAGCATGGCTGACCAGGCTTTTCCCTTAATCAGCCCCCCGTGTTGGGCGTGCGGAATTGAAAAATCTGAAACACCATGGCTGGCGACTGAACCATTCCTTCGGTTCCCAGTGGGGAGAAAAGTTAACGCAATCTGCCCCAGACAGGATGGTGTGAGCGGCCATTTGGATACCATTTTAGAGCAATGCTTAATGAAGTGAGAAAATGCATTTGCAGTGTTGTGCTCCGCGGCACACATAGGTAAGCCCAGAAGTGCACAATGGATGCATTTTGTGATTTAGACATGAGTTGGAAAAGCCAAGGAAATGCCATTGAAATAGAAATCAGACTTGGAAGTCTGAGCTGAAAAAGACTTTGCTACTTAAAAAAAAAAAAGAATTCTTCTGTCTTTTCCTCTGTTTCTCCCTCAAGCTGTGCCCTGTCGCTATCTCAAGCTGACCTTTCCCACTAGGTCACTGTAAGATGCTTTTAGTGGAACTGGTTGGAGCACATGACCTTTGACATTTCTGCACATTCTGCAGGAGCCCTAGGGTTCTGTGGCTGCCCTCTGGGTGGTCCCCACCGAGGAGGGGCTATAGATGTCTGCTCCTGATAAGTCCAGGGCCAGGGATGGTAGACTCACCATGGGCTCCCCTGGAGGGTGAAGTATGGGGAAGCCCATCTCACAAGCCAAGGTCTTGGTCCTGGGCTCATACCAGGAAGCCGGGGGCTGTAAGCTTTGGTGATTTGTATTTTTGGCAGGTGTGGGGGGCAGGAGCAACTATTCTTGCCTTTTGAGGCTTTCTTCCACTCTGCTGCCATCAACTGACAACAGCCGCTTCCAATGTTGACACTCAGCTAAAGGATACTATCAACACCAGGACAAAAATAAGGCTGAGATGTTTAAGTCTAAAAGCATGGGCTTGCCACCTACCTTGCGTTGAAACATAAACAAGATCAGCCTTCCTGGGAAGGAATGTCTGTCCAGCAAGTGGAGAAGGAAGACAACTAATGAAACACAACAAAGAAAATAAATCTAGAAATGTCAGTGTCAGTTGCTAAAAAAAGTGAACCCTCAGAGCATAGGAGCAAATCCACCATTTATTGAGAAGGCATCAAACAGCAGGTTCAGTCCACGGCAGTTTCCATGCGTGTGGATTCATTTGGTCGGCCTTACAGTGCTGTCTCGATGTGGCATTACCTCCCACCCTACCCCGGCCCATTGTTTTAAAGAGGAAGACAACGAGCTTAGCGGAGATGTAGACACTTGTCTCTGGGCATGCAGCTACTGAACGATGGAGCCCCATGGCTCAGATGTTGGCTTCCAATTCTGTGCCCTTTCTCTCATGCGGTCACCAGCTGGGGCCACTTGAATGGGAGGCTGTCGTTTAGAATTATGACTGTGTTGTCACCATCTCTAGTCACACACTGGAACTTGCTGTTGCCTGGAAAAGAACCATCCTGAGTTGAGTTGGCAGAGTTTCTGGTGCCAAGCTCATTGCGTTCTGCTTCCTTGAATGGACCCCAATTGTCCTGAAACACTCAAGCTCAGACTGTGGAAAGCTCACCCCAAACAGTGCGTGTTGTTTGCAGAATTCATCCAGCCCACTGTTTGATTACCTCCTTGGCTGTTTCTTGCTCTCACGTGTCTTGGTTTTTCAGTGTTTCTTTCCTTGGTTTGGACTCTGAGTGTTGGCTGTTCTAACACTCCCAGATCCTGACAACTCAACTCCTTCTTCTGACCAGGAGTTGTTGAGGACAGTCCCCAGTTTTTGTTTTCGGTTTCCCTACAAGGCCATGATGGACAAGTGGTCCTTTTTAGCAGCCTCTGTCCTCCACCTTCCTTGTTAGTGTTGGGTAGTGAGTGGCTCTTTATCCGCATCCTAGTTTAATGATTTATTTTAAACATAAACATCCAGATGGCATAATACATGTTTCTGCTTTCTCAGATGCTGATATTAAGCAATATTATAATATGATAAAGCTATTAGACCCTTGAGAAGGTCAAGATCAAAAGTCTATTAACAATGTTGCTATCTATTTTTTAACCTCTATGTATGGCCTTTACAGTGAAGGCGGCTTCTTTGTGCTTCCAGGTCTCTCACGAGGGTGCAAGGTCCCAATGCTTTGGGCCATCCTATACTGCTTTTCCAGGCCACAAGCAGGGAGCTGGATGGGAAGTGGGGCTGCCAGGTTTAGAACCTGTGCCCATATGGGATCCTGGCACGTACAAGGTGAGGACTGTAGCCACTAGGCTATCATGCCAGGCCCTTGGATATTTTTTAAAGGAGATCTTCTTTGCTTACTTCTGTTCTTCTTCATGCTCTGGCATTGCCTGAAGGGAATGGTGAATTGTCAATAACCTCACCTTGGGAAGAGATTACCCAAAACCATTAGAATTTTTTTAATGACTTACTTCCTTATTTGAAAGGGAGAATGACCAAGGAGAAACATAACACACACAGAAGGAGAGAGAGAGAGAGAGAGAGAGAAAGAAATAATATCCACTGAGCTGTTTCCTTACATGACTTTGATAAGCCAGGCCTGGACCCAGCCAAAGCTAGAAGCCAGAGACTCCATCCCAGTCTCCCCTATGGGTGTCAGGGGCTCAGGCACTTGAGCCATCACCTGCTGTCTTCTAGGGTACACATGAGCAGGAAAGTGGAACTGCGAATGGAGCCAGGGCACAGAGGAGATGCAGGCATCCCAAGAGGCAGCTTAGCTGACTGTGCCACACCCCTTGCCCCTAGAGAATCTGTACTTGCTGTGCTTCCTATCTTTGGTACAGGGATACCGGATGTGGAACGAGAAGCAGTCAACACAAGCTCTAGCCCATGACTTTGATGAGCACCAGTGCATGTTAGGGAGCTTCCCCAGGGACTGACAAAGTCTCTTAGACCCTCCTGATCTGTGCTTTTTCTGGGGTGCTAAACTGTGTTGTCCCCCCCCACCACCACTCCCAACACCCTCCATGACAGGCCAGACCATATGGTATTATGATAAACATGACCAGCTCCTGCTGTTGGGTTTCAATCCCGTTCCTCTGCCTACTGGTTTGCACCCATTCTCAGACAGCTTTTATCTGGACAGCCCCATTAGCGTGAGATTAGTCCAAGCCTCCACTTCATTTGGCCGCATCTCCCCTCAGCCTGCTCTTGCAATGGAGTCCCTCCACAATAGAAGTTTTGTTCCTTGACTGTCAGGAGGATTCCATGAGGTTAGACAATTAGCTTATTATTATTATTTTTTTTGTCGTCAGATGTTAGCATTCTTTGCAGCAGTGTGAACGTGGCTAAAACTGCATGTACAAATTCGACTTGTGCAACAGAGAAAAATATCTTGTTTCCCAACGAAGAAATGATTTCTCATTGCATCAATCTGGCATCACAAAAAATCATTTTAAGACATTTTGTTTTCTTGCTGAATTCCACTAGACTGATGTGTTCATTATTTGTCATCCCTCCCCCAAAAGCCTTCTTAATGTGGTTTTTTTTCACACTTCTCTGCCAAAGAATGGGAAATGATACAAAAAGTTTGAAGTGAATTTTAAAAAATTAAAAAATAAAATTATAGAAGGAAAGATGAGGGTGTATGAAGGCACATTGAAAGGACTGTGGGAAATTGGAGTTTTGGTGCAAAAATGTTTGAAATTTATGCATAGTCTTGTTTATTGTTGGAATGTGCGTTTTCCAACAACTTTATCATACATGCTCAGATATGTAGTCCCCACTCAAAATTGAAGATTTGTTCATTTACAAATAACTTTTCATTACTTTTTCAGAAAGAACACATGCTTAGTAGAAAATTCAGAACCAGTTATCTGAGTAAAATTTAAAAAGGAATGTCTTGTAAAACTGATAAAGAGAGCAATTTTTTTTTTGGTAAAGTAAGGGCAATTTAAAAAGAGAGAAAATGGACATTTTCTATCCTTACCACTTCTAAGAAGAAAGAATATAATATAAAGAACCATTTAAGGCGAACAATGTAGCTTTATGGAAACTGTCATCATGGCAACATCCTCTTTTCTGCTTTTTGACCCTGACCTGGGAAAACATCATGTTGCAAGAATTTTTTTTTTTTTTTTTTTTTTTGCTAATTGATGAAGTAAAGATAATACCTCTCCCCTCCCCAATTTCCACTCTGCCTAGTTTTCCCATTATTTCACTGCAGTTCACTGGGATAAGGAGACAAGGAGAAAGAAGAGATCTTCTCCCTGGCATTTCCTACCCATTATGACTCTCTGCCTTGCTTTGCAGAATGTTTCCAAGAGCGATCTAAAGGCAGCAGAGTGGCCAGTGAAATACCTAGCTTTCTCAATCCTGTTGACTTTTCAAATATTGATCAATGCAAACCAATAGCTTGGGAGAGGATCCGAAATGTCAGTAAAATCCCAATGTTTGCCTTCTGCCAGCTGTGAGCAGTTGCTAAGCACTAGCAGTCATGGTGGAATACTAGTTAAGGGCTGGGGTTTGTGAAGCTGAACTGGAGGAGATCCTGAGCATCAGTTTTATCATCTCTGCAGTGGGAGTGCATTCCTTTTCTTTCCTCTTAGAAACATTCTTGCAACGATCCCAAGTTAGTTGGTTAGCCCCGATCTGGGCTGTGGTGAGGACCCAATGATTGGCAGCTGTTGCTGTTTTTCTTTCTGCAGGAGGAGACTGGACATTGGGTAGAAGAAGGTAAAGGGGCTTTTGTGCTTCTCATTGTTTGGGGCACATTGTGGTGGCTTAGTAGATGTCAATACTAATCTCCCTAGAGAGTGGGCGGATGCGCCCGGGAAAGGGCACCCAGGAGCCGTGTGGGGCAAATGTCAGGCGCTTTGATGTGCTGTTGGGTCAGAGCCTGACTTGCAAAGCTTCCCTAAGCTTCACAGTTGCTGCCTGCTTGGGGACCCAGGAACCAGAAGAGAAATGAAAGCTCACGTGTGGGTGGGACTCCCTGGAGAAAAACTGCCCAAGGAATGCAGGGGGCTGGGTCCCGGGCATCAATCGCCCATTGTGAGCACCCTCCCCCCAAATCTCAGCTACCCCTTGGGAGGGCTAAACTGTCAGAGAAGGCAAGGTCTACAGAATGATTTGATTGTCACTTGGAGGGAAGTGAAGAGAGTACCGTGTCTTTATATTCATCTTCATTTTGTTTGCGTGAAGGGGCAGGAAAGGTTGTGGGGCGGGGTGCGATGGGGAGGCATGGGGAGATGGAACAGGTCGCAGGAGGATTCTGAGGCCCAAGCCTGCACATCCCTTGGGCTATTGTGGCTATCGGGTTTTCTGCTCTAACAGGCATGGGAGGTTGTGGTATAGTAGATCATTTTGCAATAGGTCGCATCCCTTCTTCTGTCTGTGATCCCCCAGCTGGGAGAGAAGTGCTGGCAGAGTGCAATGCTCCAGGCGGCGTTGTAGGACTTTACAAGCAGAGACAGATGGAAATATTTGTGTTATAATTTGGCAAATCACTTAACTCTCTCCCCACCCCAATCCACCAACTCCTACTCATCAGTTTCCTTGTCTCTAAAATGGAAGATAATCACCACATAAGAACCCTGGGCCTGGATACAGTGTTTGGAGCAGCCAGGGTGATCATGTACAGTAAGAATGGAGCACAGAGGGCCTGGCACAATGGCTCAAGAGCTAAATCCTCACCTTGCAAGTGCCAGTATCCCACATGGGTACCAGTCCATGTCCCAGCTGCTCCACTTCCCATCCAGCTCCCTGCTTGTGGCCTGGGAAAGCAGTAGAGGATGGTCCAAAGCCTTGGGACCCTGTACTGACAAGGGAGATCCAGAAGAAGCTCCTGGTCCTGCTTCAGCTCAGCTCAGCTCAGCCCTGGCCATTACTACCTTGCAGGGAGTAAACCAGTGGATGGAAGATCTTCCTCTCTGTTTCTCTGTAAATCTGATCTTTCTTTCCAATAAAAATAAATTAATCTTTAAAAAAAAAAAAGGAATGGCGCAAAGAGTCCTTGCAGCCAGCCGTGGGTGGAATGCCCGTGGATGTATTTTAGCACAAGCAGAACCATGCCTGACCTTTTTGTGATTTCTGAGCTTTGCATGTTCCTCCACTCACAATTTTCTACCCTTGGGGACTTGTGGGGACAGGTGCCCCCTCCTAGTGTCCACCAAAGCTGGGGTGGTGGTGGAAAGACTATTTGTACCCCCTCAGTAATATCTTCAAATAGTGGTGCCTTCTCAAGAATTCTGAAGATATGGTGTTGACTTATGGTTTGTCAGTGTAAAAAGCTGTTGGAGAAAGACATGAGAAATACGTCCTGGGAACACACTCAAGGTGCTCAAATGTTGGGTACTCTAGGGGTTCATTTACCTATGGCATGGGTAGGGGGCTAGCCCATTCTTTTTCTCACCCCTATTTCCTGGACCCTCCTACTGTAAACGGAACACTGAGGCCCTCTCCCTCCTACTGATCAGCCTCTTTGTCTTCTTAGGGTTGAGCCATGCTTCACTGGGACTAGAGTTTACAAGCTCTCTCATAGTTATAGGAATGGAGGCACAATGAAGTGCAGTTTGCATTAAAATTAAAGAAAACCCAGCCTGGCCTTAAGCGGTAGCTTTTTGGACTTCTCTTTCTTTTTGGACAGATTGTGTGGCCTCATCCCCAGCTTCTCCTTGAGGTTCAGGTCCATGAGCCAGGGGTGGGTAGGCTTAGAGGGTCACTCAGTGGCAGTGCATCAGATTCTGTGCATGGCTTTATCTTTCTTCCTGGCTCAAAGCTAACTACTGCTCTCCCCATGGGGACCCAGTGGATACGTTTGTATCTGGCAAAGATTCTGTTTTCTGGGTGCCTACCCAGGCTGACTGTAAATCAGTCAGAACTTGGGGGCAGTGGTTGTCATCCTTAAGGAAAATTGGGTGGGTCTGGGCTAGGGTCTAGGTGTGTGCATTTGCATCATGCATTCCTGGGAGATTTCTGGTGGTGTCAGAGTATAGACCAGCCTGTTAGAACTGCTCTGTTGGTAAGAGCACCACTCCTTCCCCGTGGCAGATCATGAACTTCCCCCATGGGATCAAGAAGCTTAGAGCCTCTCTTTTGCAACCTTGAAGAACTTTGTGAACAACAAGAAGCCAAGCCTCCTTCAATTCTCAGGGACCGACGTGAACAGTGACTGATGTCTCCTCATTGGTTCTTTGTGTGTCATAAGCAAGATGGATGGGGACTGGGAAAAAGCTCTCCAGAGAGCCCAGCTGCGGCCTTTGGTGCACCATGAGCCACAGGGAAGCCTGCTGGGGGCCTGCAAAGGGCAGTTAGTAGTTAATAGCTCAGCGCTGAGCTTGGAAAGTGCTTTGCGAAATGACAAAATCCTCAACATGACGCAGGGTCTTATTTTGTGCTCTGCAAGCGGACTAAATTCCCAGATGACTTTAATGAGCAAATGGTAGCCTATTAAAATTACAGTAGTTTTGCAAAGAAAATAGCTCCCCGGGGAGGCCCAGAGACTGCACCAGGCTGCTACTGGGTTGATGGCTGTCCCAGGAGCTCCTTCTTCGTCCCTAAAGCGCCAGTACAAGAAAATCTGCTGTTCTGAGAAGCACTTGCTCCCGTCTGGTCTGGTTCTCCCGTGTCCCGGACACGCTGCTGGTTCTTGCTAATCAGTTCCCAGCCTCACTGACCTTGAAGCAGCAGAGAAACACTTCAGTATGTGTTTTGCTTAATACAAGAAACAGCTATTGTTAACCACTGGGAAAACATGACCTGTTTTT